>NC_142028.1:95061698-95394698 GCF_982192425.1 Myodes glareolus | reverse complement strand
CATTCCCACCAGCAATGCAGAAGTGTTCCCTTTTCCCCACAATCTCTGCAGCATAAGTTGTCATCAGTGTTTTTGATCTTGGCCATTCTGACAGGTGTAAGATGGAATCTCAGAGTTTGATTTGCATTTCTCTGATGACTAAGGATGTTAAACATTTTCTTAAGTGTCTTTCAGCCATCTTAGATTCCTCTGTTGAGAGTTCTCTGTTTAGGTCTGTACTCAATTTCCTTTTTATTGTATTATATGATCTTTTGTTGTCCAATTTCTTGAGTTCTTTGTATATTTTGTAGATCAGACCTCTGTCTGATGTGGGGTTAGTGAAGATGTTTTTCCATTCTGTAGGCTGTCATTTTGTGTTTGATGATGATATGATAGTTTACATAAGTGATCCCAAAAATTCTACCCAGGAACTCCTACAACTCATAAACACTTTCAGCAATGTAGCATGATGCAAGATTAACTCAAAAAATCAGTAGCCCTCCTGTACACAGATGATAAAAGGGCTGGGGAAGAAATCAGAGAATCAACACTCTTCACAATAGCCACAAATAGCATAAAATATCTCAGAGTAACTCTAACCAAACAGGTGGAAAACTTGTATGGCAAGAACTTTAAATCCTTGAAGAAAGAAACTGAAGAAGACACCGGAAAGCAGAAAGACCTCTTATGCTCTTGGGTAGGCAGAACTAATATAGCAAAAATGGCAACCTTACCGAAAACAATCTACAGATTCAATTCAATGCCCATCAAAATCCCAGCAAAAGTCTTCAAAGACTTTGAAAGAATGCTTCTCAACTTCATTTGAAAAAGCAAAAACCAAGGATAGCCAACATAATCCTGTGTAATAAGAGAACTTCTGGAGGCATCACAATCCCTAATTTCAAACACTACTTCAGAGCTACAGTACTGAAAACAGCCTCGTATTGGCATAAAAACAGACAGGAGGACCATTGGAACCAAATAGAAGACCCAGACATTAATCCACACATCTTTGAACACCTGATCTTTGATATCAAAGATCAAAGAAAAAAAAATATCAAATGGAAAAAAGAAAGCATATTTAACAAGTGATGCTGGTGTAAGTGGTGATCAGCATGTAGAAAAATGAAAATAAACCTATATCTATCTCCATACACAAACTCAAGTCCAAATGGATCAAAGACCTCAACATAAAGCCAGCCACACTGAACCTTATAGAAGAGTGTAAAAGGAGCAGGCGGCCATTTCCCACTGCCTGCCCGGCCAGCTTTACTGGAAATAATTACAAGGAAACTGTATTCATTTAAACACTGCTTGGCCAATTAGTTTCAGCCTCTTATTGGCTAACTCTCACATTTTGATTATTCCATTTCTAATAATCTATGTAGCACCATGAGGTGGTGGCTTACCGGGAGGATTCTAACCTGCCGCTGTCTCGGAGAGGAGAGTCATGGCGACTGCCTTCTGCTTTCTTTCTCCCACAATTCTGTTCTGTCTACTCCACCCACCTAAGGGCTGGCCTATCAAAAAGGCCAAAGCAGTTTCTTTATTAACCAATGAAAGTAACACAGAAAGTTAACCCTCCTCCATCAGAAGAGAAAATGGGAAGTACACTTGAATGCATTGGCACAGGGAACCACTTCCTAAATAGAACCCCAGCAGCACAGACACAGAGAGAAACAATTAATAAAGGGAACCTCCTGAATCTTTAAATCTTCTATAAAGCAAAGATAATGTTTTTTATTCGTAATATAGTTTTGGATGTTTGTTTTACAGCAAGATTCTCACTAATACATAGGCCATGAACTCAGGGAATCCTAAAGTAGAAGGGCCTATAACTGGGAGGTCAGTTACCATGAGTATGTGATAGGGAAAGAACTAAAATAGGAGTGACAACTTAAACCTGACCTCTTCTGCCAGTTCCTTGTGCACAGGTTAAATAAGAAAAAGCTCTCCTCTTCATTGAAGTTTGCTTATCTGATTAAATAGACGCTAATGTCCTTTTCCTATTGGATTACTAACAACCATGCTACCTTGGTGATTGTCTGTGATAATTTGTCTGCTAATGAACTCTCTAATAAGTAAAACAATTTTTAATACCAGAGTACCAGTGAGTCTCTGTGTGTTTCTGTTTTTATTTCACAGCTGCTGTGGACTAGAGAATATTTTTGTTGTTGTTGTTGTGTTGGTTTTTGATTTTGAGACAGGGTTTCTCTGTAGCTTTGGAGGCTGTCCTAGAACTAGCTCTTTTAGACAAGGGTAGCCTCAAACTCACAGAGATCTGCCTGTTTCTGCCTCCCAAGTGCTGGGATTAAAGGCGTGTGCCACCAACATTTTAAACTGAATATAAACTGACATATGGGGGAAAGATTTTGCAATCTGAAGAGAATGCATATATGCAGCCTTCATTTGGCCTAGTGGATCATCTCCCTATGAAATTGTGGGGATCGACCAACATTCCTTTCACTTTAGTCCTACGAATCAGCACATAACGCACTTACATAGACTGTATAAAGAGTTTTTTTCCAGGCTTTCAGGATCTGATTTAATAACTAAGAATAAGCAGAATATATAAAACACATACTTGAGATGTAGAGCCATAATTCATATCTTTGTAATGTTTGGTGATCAGGAAGACAGGACAGATTTCCGCTATTTTGTCAGCTTCCCTACTACAGCAAAATGTGAAGGTCAACAAAGCTGACCTAGAAGCACAGGGAAAAGGAAAGAGAACAAGCTGGACACCATCAGTGAAGTTCACAATTCCGTAGTGTGACTTCGGTGAGGCATTTATCACCTTCTGCAGACAATGTTAGGAAAACAATAGGTTCCATGTAAGGAAACCTGGTGGACACTGAGCTCTAGGAGGATCACATTCGTCTAGGTTTGCATCCTTTTCTCTGCAGGGCTCAAGGATTCCAGCTTGAAGGCTGCAGTGGGATGCATGCTCCAAGGGGCAGCTCTGTTTCATCTTCCCCACTACTTTCATGATCTTAGGTGTGTGTTGGAAAAAGTACTATATACTTGGTACATATTTTTGGAACTAAGAAACTGCAGAATTATTTGAAAATGCATGTGCAATGCATAGAAACCAACAACTGTAATGTACTAGGGCATTTTGTTGTAGATTCAACAACTGTAAGGCTACAATATTCATTCATAATTGGCTGGGTAGAAAACACAAGAGAGGATCATCACTACATCCTTTCCCTGATCATCATGTTGAACAACATAAATATATCTAACTAGAATTTTAAAGTATGCTTAATATCTTAAAAGACTAAAGATTTACTTGTTTAAGGAGTTCTTCTTTTGGGTAGAACCTAATCCATTTATGTAAATGACAGTTAAAATTGTTTGATATTTTCATTGTCGTGAGTAGGTAGCCACCCTCCATGCCTCCTCCTCTTCTCATTACAAGTCTGATATATTAACCTTTGAGAGCCTATCACTTAAAAATAATATGGATATTAAACTTTGAAAAGACATCATATATTAGGTTTCTTTGTGAAGAGAAAGTAGGGTTTGGGTCTCTAGTGCTATGGAAAACCAACCAAGGGAAGTCAAAATTTCAGTCAGAGGCAAAAGTGAGTTTGAGTGACAGGAGTGGCCAGAAGCTGTGCTGTCTGAGAACACTGGCCTGCAAGCAACAGCACCTTACAGCTGATCTGAGTGTGACTTATGGAGATATTCAAATGACAGTGGAGGTCTCTTGGGAGAAGAAAAAGGAAGGAATGAGGTAGGATTCTGACCTGTTTCCTCCCCATTATCACTCACCCATTGAGAAAGGCAGAAAGGATTCTCTCTTCTCAAATTCTCCATTCTCCAAAAAATGCTCTGGGTTGAAGGTTTCTGGGGTAACCCACTCTTTGGGATCCATGTGCAGAGCAGTCAAATTGGTCAGGACCATGTTCCCCTAAATAAGACAGCAAACAGTCAAGGCTTGATACATGGAAGAGACCCAGACAAGGGATGGGATTCCCAAGCTCCCATTACTTTTCACACTGACAGTTCCATGAAAAATTCTGTCTTTAGTCCATATTCATGATGGGTTTTGTGTCCTTCGGCTGTTCCAGGCCTATCAGTCTGCTCTTTATTATAGAATACAGAACCGTGGGAACAGGTCAGCATGTGCCTAGGGAGACAGCATGTACCATTCATGGAAGGATAACTGGACATGGTCTGAACAATCATCAACCTCGCTCCTTCCTACAGGGACATGTAAAGAGGTAATCTGTCTCTGGGGTTAAATGAATGAATTGTATCTGTGTTTACAGATTAGACTGTTCTTGATCCAGCTCTGAAAACTTTTCAGGGGAACAATACTTTCTGAGGCACTAAGACAAAATGTTACAGATCCACAGAGGCCTTCTCTGGCAGACATTCTTGATTCCGGATCCTGGCAATTAATAATTGTCTAGGCGATTACAAAAGATTACCACTGAGACCAGCCAGCCATGAGGCCATTTCTAGAGATCATTAACTAATGGCAGGGACTTTCCCTGACTATGTGTCACTATCCCCCATGCTCAAGTATTGTGTGGAATAAACGGGGTAGGGGTTAGCTTCTTGCAGGTTTTTTTTTTCTTTTCCTGACTCTCATCATGAGGACTGATCTGCTGAGTCACTTCCTTGTTGTCATGCTCAACTGAAACTTTGGGCATTTATTTTGTCACTGCCAAGAAGTGTCTGACCTTTGTTCATTAAACAGTGAGCAGAAAGAACATAAAGGATTGTGCCTTGAATAGAAGGAGTGTAATATAGTCAGGAACGCAAGAGGGATCCATGGAGAAAAGTATAAGAGAGATATTTTAATGACTAAGGTAGCAAGTCCTGGGCAGTGCAAATAACCTAAGTAGTCCTGGATCTAAACTCTTCTGAGGTTGGATATTGTAGTGGAGAGATCTAGGTAATCTTAATTCCCAGAGTCTCAACTGTCTAGTGTTCAGAGTAGGGACCAAATCGCTATGGAAAGGGGATAATAAGCACCCTCAGCACATGTATGTTTGGCAAACATCTGTTCTTATCTCTTCCTTTCTTATAGTTAATGCTTCTTTTTTTGACTGGTCAACAATGGGAGAGTATGCAAAAGCTGAAAAACACCTGTGAGCACAGATGTGCCAAAGAATTACCACATTCTTGTGAGGTCACATTAGCGTTGGAGTATGTTAGGATAGCCTTCAGCTACTAAAGCCAACTTTATGTTATTTGCTAAAATCTAAGTAGATTCCATCAAGAAACCTTCCTTTCTCTGCTCTCTATGCACACAAACAGCATTTAGACACATTAGAGGGATGCTTCTTCTTCTTCTCTTCTTCTTCTTCTTCTTCTTCTTCTTCTTCTTCTTCTTCTTCTTCTTCTTCTTCTTCTCCTTCTCCTTCTCCTTCTCCTTCTCCTTCTCCTTCTCCTTCTCCTTCTCCACCTTCTCCTTCTCCTTCTCCTCCTTCTCCTTCTCCTCCTTCTCCTTCTCCTTCTTCTTCTTCTTTTCTTTTTAAAGGAACAATATCTGTTTCTGTTTAATTGTTTTTTGGGTGCAGAAATACATGTTTATGTTTTAGATAATGCGAAGGATGGACAGGAGCATTGGAAAACAGGAGTGTAAAGTTACCTTACACAGATGAAAACCAGCCAGTGTGCTATCAGCTGTCACTTCCCTGGGAACATTTAAGGGGATGATGTTGCCCATTCTCTGCACCTCATGGATGACAGCATTGGTGTAGGGCATGGACTCTTGGTCAGCTGTGCTTGGCTGCCTCCCATGGCCAATCACTCTGTCAATCTCAGTGTGTACTTTTTCTGGAAAACAAAACAAAACAAAACAACAACAACAACAAAAAACAGGGTGTGAGTGTGGTGGGGGGGCTCTGCTGTTTTCAAAGATTAATGCTTTCTTCTGAAGGCAGAGAATTTGTCTCTAAGCTTTATCTCCTGACATTTCACCTAGTGTTTTGTCTACAAAGAGACACCATGTTCCCCAACTTCTCAAAGGACTGAGTTCAAAAACTGTCAACTCTAACTTTCCTTGTTCTTACAACATAGCCATAGCTTTCCAGTGACCTGGAACTGATTAGCTGTTATCATCATGGCTAAGATCACAACAATATCCCTGCACGCAGGTTTCTTCAAATTGTTTTCTTTTACCTAGTGGTTTGTAAAAAATAAAAGCTTAATTTTCAGAACTGGATAGTCTGGAAACCTACAATTAAGGCATCAGGACATTTGCTGTCTAAAAAGGATGAAGTTTCTGTCTCATAGACTCCAAAGCTTTGCTGGATTCTAGTATCATAAAGAGGAGGGAATCTCTTTGGTTCCCATTTTAAAAGTAAAGTTAGAAAATATTGTATGATTTTTATTTGTGTGTGCTTGCACATGTTTCCAAGTGCAAGAGTGAAGTCCATAGCACAGCTTATAGGAGTCGGTTCTCTTCTCTGCTCTCTGCATGCTGGGGATTAAACTCAGATAGTCAGGCTTGCAGAGAGTACTTTTAGCAGATGAACCATCTCTCTGGCCTGTCTGGTATCTCTTTTAAAGGCACTAATGCAGTTTACAAGGATTGACACCTCCTCTTACCACTCCACAAGTAATTAAGCTTCAAGAAAAACTTTATAATTGATACAAGCTTTCACAACGGAGTATCTGTAGACTGTGTTTTCTTAAGGAAATGTATCAGAGTGGAAGGTACCCTGCAAGCTATTATGACCTTTGTTGCTGCTGTAGCTACACACATTCTTCAAGGTTCAGTTTCCTTATCTGTCTATTAAGAATAAACAGGCCTTAGTTTAAGAATGTTTTGATAATTACTTGAAATTATATTAACATAAGAAATAATTGAACCTGCTAGCTGTCCTCATATAGTTTCCTATTTCTGTAGTAATAGTGATTGCACTGATATCCAGCTCAAAACTTAATTTCCTGGATTCCTTTTGGAATAAATGTGAAAATGTGAGTATGTTCAGGCCAGGAAAATGCAAATAGACATGATATTTTACTTGGGAACAAGCTCTGTACAGAGAGCTCTCCTCTTCCTTCTGTTCCTTTCCTGAGAATACAAAGGTGGTCCTCATGGGAGCCACTTAGAGAGTGTTGTTCTTTACTCCAGTTCAGCTCAGTAACACGTTAAAAGGAATTTGTAATGGAATAACATGCCTGTTCCAGGTTCTAGCATAGACTTTTCTTCTGTAAGACATACAAATGTCTATCTCTGCAGTACCATCTGTAAATACTTCATTCAGCATATGCATAAAACAAAATTTTCATAGCAGGCAGCTTTTGTTTTTCAGATATGATCTTCCCTTGTAGCCAAATAACCCCAACCCTGTACTACTCCTGACTCAGACACTAAAACATTATGAGTAATTTTGTGTTCCATCAGCCTCAAACCTTCATAACAACTTTTAGGTGTGTAAACCAATAACTATTAAGTATGTTCTCTTCATATTGCTGTAGATGTAATTGCTGAGGGATTTTCTTCTGACACTGAAACTAAATGTCTGTCAAATACACTCAGGCTCCCATCCCCAATTCAACATTTTGTTTCTAAGAAATTTACTATTATAGATAACTCATTTATATTGCATACAATAATTTGTGAAATTTTGCAATTAGTTATTTAACTTAGCACTGTGTCCAGAAACCTCATCTATGCTAGAGTAGTTATCAAAACTTCTTTTCCTCATGACAAAATTGCCTCTCTAGCTCATTTGTGTCAAGCTTTATCTATTCATGGTCCATCAATTCTCTGATTAGTTTTATCTCTTGACTACTATTTAGACTTAAATGAAAATATGTGTAACAACTTTCATGTAAGTCTATTGTTATTCAGAAGCCTCTGCTGCAGAAATCAAAGGATATGAGATTTCACTCTGTATGTTTTAAATATGTTTTATTATCATTAGTTATTAAAGAAGCTGCTTTGACCTGTGGCAGGGCAGAATAAAAGTAGGCAGGGAAACTAACCTGAATACAGAGAGAAAGAAGGCAGGGTAAGGGAGACACCTTGTAGCTGTTAAAGGAGAAAGATGCTGGAACCTCATGGTACATCACAGCCTCATGGTGATATATAGATTAATAGAAATGTGTTAATTTGAGATGTAGGAACTAGCTAGAAATATGCCTGACCCGTTAGTCAAATGTTGTTGTAATTACTATAGTCTCTGTGTAATTATTCAGATCTAGGTGCCAGAAAATGAAAGAACAGTCTCTGCTTACAGATGGTGCCCATTGTTTGGCATAAATTCACATAAGATCTTAAATAGTTTTTTAAAAAAGATGGTTTCTAGACCCACAAAAATGGGAGCCAAGCACAGCCTCTTAGTAGCCACATATTTTTTTCAGATAGACTCTGTCCACTGGCTGCAAACAGAGTTGAGCCTTCTTTAAGAGAAGGCTTCTTGGTTCCTGCTGGCATCAGGAATGGCTCTGGCTCTTTGACATGGTCCCTTCACAGAACATTTCAATGGGGGTTGTGAACAGCATTTTACAAATTGCTAAATGGCGACAAAGACCTGTTGTATTTCTAGTGCTGGGCTAGTGAGCATGGCTTGCAGAGGCAATTAACATACTTCTGCCATATTGGACTGGGTGGAGTCAACAGGCAAAGTCTCAGTGTTAATCCTAGCCACACCTGCTTAGCATTTTAAAAAAAATTAGTACTCTCCTGTTCAGAAAATGATTACAGATGCACACCAAGGCAGATTCATTTGAAAAAGATGTCTGAATAGGTCACAGTATTGGATAAATGTACATGTGCTTAAAAGAAATAAAATAATAATTAAGACTGTCATAGATTAAAGTAGTAAAGATAATAAAATAATTAAAAAGTAATAGACTAAAAAGATTCCATGTAAAGAGGAGACTTGATTATATATGGGATCCCAGGTCCAAGGAGAGATCCCCAGATTGTTCTCTGGACAGAGGAGAGGGTGCCTGAACCGGCCTTGGCCCATAACCATACTGATGAATATTTTGCTTATCACCATAGATCCTTCATCTGGAGATGGATGGTGATACAGACAGAGACCCACATTGGAGCACCGGACTGAGCCTCCCAAGGTCCAAATGAGGAGCAGAAGGACAAAGAAAATGAAAAAGGAAATAAGGACTGCGAGGGATGCTATCACCCACCTATACAAGGGGACGGATCTAATGAGAGCTTACCAAGGCCAGTTGGACTGGGACTGAACGAGGACATGATCCAACCAGATTCTCTGAATGTGGCTGGATTCTCTGAATGTGGCTAGCCCGGAGTCTTTCTGAGAAGCCATTGACAATGACACTGGGACTTGTTTCCTCTGCATTTACTGGATTTTGGGGATCCTGACTGTTTGGATACTCACCTTCCTGGACCTGGAGGGAAGGGGAGGAGCTTGAACTTCCCACAGGACAGGAAACCCTGACTACCCTTAGGGACAAAGAGGGAGGAGGAGAGGGAGTGGGGGGAGTGGGAGGGTGTTGGGAGGAGGGGCGGAAATGGAAGCTTTTATAATTTAATAAAATTACTTAAAAAAAAGATCCCATGTAAAGATGGAAAAATACACAAAGAGTCTGGATAATATATATTGTTGTGTTTTCTGTTAGTTTTTTGACTGTAAATGAGCTAAGTACAGAGAGACATTTCAATGAATTGGCTGCTAAACTAAACCAACATGTATATTTTAAGAGTATCTTGACTTCAAAATTTGGGTCTAAGGAAATGATATTGGAAAAGAAATTCTGCTTCTGTTTTCACAGAAGATGAGAAACTGTGACTCCTTCCAGGCTAATGTGGTTTGATGGACCAAGACTCCACAAAAGGTCTTCATGAACCTTAAAAATAGTCCATACAAGAAAGAGCAGGAAACAGTTTGGAGAAAACAATGCCCAAATTCCCAAAATCATTATTTATATATGTTTATTTTAATTTATAGGGGGGCATGATATAGAGGTGAATACTTTGCATTGGTATGAATCTAGGACTATTGCTACAAAATTAATTTGATACAAAATATATATACATAGTGTATATATATTTATGCTCTTGTTTAAGGTATTGCATTTGTGTAGGTCATTTGAAAATGTAATATATAATCAAAATTACAGATTAATATATAATCATCTATAATAATCAAACTGTAGTCATGTTAGTTAGGTTTTCAAGATTTAGAGATATATTTCAGATGGTTACGTATTCTTCAAATTTTTTCAAAGACCTACAGAATATGGCATTTAAAATGTTTTAAGAACTCAGTCTTTTCTTGACAGTAAGACATATCCTCTTCTGGTAGCACCAATTACTTCAGAGAAGTTGATGGGTATTGAAGAAAGTCATTATGGAATTTGCCTTCAAGGTAACAAAGCTAGCCATTTCTCTCTGCTTCCTTTATGTACTTGATATGTGATTTTTTTTCTATTTTTTAATTCTTTACTCTGTATATCTGTTGCCATGCCTACCTGACACTTACGGAAACTCTTCTTGGAATTATAAACCAAAGAAACTCTTCCTTCTATAAGTTGCCTTTGGTCATGGAATTTGATCTAGTCTTAACTAATACAGAGATTTTCAGTTCTTCACTCTGTATATTTGCTGTCATGCCTCCATGACATTTATGGAGTCTTTTCTTGGAACCATAAACCAAAGAAACTCTTCCTTCTATAAGTTGTTTTTGGTCGCAGAATTTGATCTAGTCATAAAAGAATAACTAATAAAGAAATTGGTACAAAAATGGGGCTGCTGCTGGGATGAATCTGAGCATGTTAGGCTTTATTTTATTTGTTTTTGAATGTGATAGATACTGCAACACTGGATTAGAGTGGTTCTCTGCTGTTAACAGAGCTTAAGGGGCCATTCTATTAGCAGCCTGAAGCATAGTAGTGTAGGCAAAGATCATGAGGCTTCAGAAGAAAGTAAGGACTTCATTAGCAACTGAGTTGTAGGCCACTCATGTGACATTTTAATGTAGAATCTGGTGTCCTTCTGCCCTTCCTCTAAGAATTTTCAGAAGGCTGAATTGAAAAGTAATAGACTAATACCTTTCACAGAGAAAATTTTTAAAACATTGACACGGTGGCATGGCAATTACTCCTTACTATTACTTCTAAAATTAAAAATAGCAAATATGTAGAATAAAATTAAAAACATATACTTTGGAAAGAAAAGGAGAAATAAAAAGCCTACTGTTTTCCCCTAAGCCCATAGTGGACAAATGCCAGTCATGGTTAAAGCGTTTACTGAAATTAAGGAGACGTCTACTGTTCTTCTCTGAAAAATGAAAAGGATCCCCTAACATGAAGACCTCACCCAGGTAAGCTTCTAATCTGTGGAAAGAGAAAGTCCAAAGAGGCAAGTCTCCTGCCTCTGAAAAACAAAAGTCATTGAAAAAGTGATTGAAAGGGTCAAAACGTCATCACAAAATGGCATCTGAACTTTCCAGTGCCATCCTCCTGCTTTGGGGATATGGGAGATGCAACAGTGAAGGGGGGCGTGATGATTCTTTCTTTGGAGATTCAAAGAGCTACTGAGCCAAGGTAAATTCTAACAGTAGAGTTTTCATTAGAAGGCTATAAAAGGCCATTACAGAAATTTTTTGAAGTGGAAACTGCGTTGAAGTAGAATCTCCAAGATGTTGGAGAAGGAGATCCCTGCAAAGGAGGCTGCATATAAAAGCCCTAGAGAGATATTTATGTTGCAGGCAGCAAAGGTACAGGGTTGGAACCCTCTTAGTCCATAAAAATAAATTTCTAGAAATGAGACATTGGCTTACAGGATTTGGTATTTGATTTTTTTTTAGGTTTTAGCTTTCCTTTGCTTCTATTTCCTTGCTATACCTCCATTCTTCACTGCTGGAATGAATGGGAATATATATTATCTGCCACTGTATGCTAGACCTATATAAATTTGGGGAGTTCATAGTGCACCAAAGTTAAGAGATTGCCTGGAACCTCAGAAGATACTGGATTTTTGAACAATATTGAGACTGCTGAAGTCTCTAGGGACTTCCAAAGTTATACCAAATGCATTTTGCATCATAGAATAGCCATGCACCTAAAGGAGCTAAAAGTGCAAATGAGGAAGATTAAATGTGCTGCAAAAGCTCTAGGTTTTAAACACTTAGTCCTAGATGGTGGTGTAATTTGGGAAGCCACTGAACTTTTCCGAGACAGAGCCTCACTGGAGGAAGAATGTCGCAGGGGATGGATTTGAGGGTTTTCCTCATGGCTCTGCTTATGGTTTTCCTTTGCTATTGTTTGCAGTTGAGATGTGATGTCTCAGTTTCAGCTCAGGCTTCCCACTGCCATACTTCCTGCATAGTCGTAGACACTATTGGTCAAAATAAACTCTACCATATATAAGAATAGAAAGGTAGGCAGGATACCTATAAATAAATATAGAAAAAATATACATTTTGCATCCCTAAAGAAAAAGTTTGATTATGAAGAAATCTCAGTCAGTGAATCAATAGCCATACTAACATAAGGGTCTGAGTTTGATTCTCAGAATCCAGGAAAAATGTTTGGATATAGTGATATGCACTTCTAATCCTAGAGTACACGGAAGCAGAGACAGAATGATTCCTGTGTCTCACTGGACAGATAGTCTTGTATACTTGATGAGTTCAAGGACAGAGAAAGATCCCATCTAAAAAAATGTAGGGAGCCTGAATTTTCTTTACTACATGGAAGCAATGTTATCACTACCCTTCACCTTTGGTCAAAAACAATTGTCTTGAATGTGCTACAGTGACAGCATTTTTCACCCATAACTCTTATCACATTTGTAAAAATGTTTCATGACATGAAACATTTATTTATTTCAGCACATGAGTTCAGAAGTTTCAGGATATAGGCACTTGTTGTGTCTGTACCATGGCAAGGCAGAACATTACACAGGGAGAACAACATTGAAGTGCAACCAGGACCCATATGGGGAATAAACTGGGGACAAGTATATTCTTCAAAGACACTCCAGTGACCTACCTCTTCCAACTATAACCCACCCTCCAATGAAACCCATCCATGGACTTACCTCCTGCTGATGTTAGAGGTTTTTGTTGTAGTTGATTTTTATTGCACTCTACAGTTTTCTCTGCTCCCCTCCCTGCCTCTCCTCTCCCCTTTAACCCTCCCCCAAGATTCCCATGTTTTTAATTTACTCAGGAGATCTTGTATTTTTCTACTTCCCATGTAGATTACATCTATGTATGTATGCTGAAAATGGATAAGGAAATTTGAAGAAGTAAAATGTGCTACATTTACACAATGGAATACTACACAGAAGAAAAAATAATAACATCTTGAATTTTGCAGGCCAATCAAAAAGCTGGAAAACATCACTCTGAGTGAGGTAGGTTATTGGTGACTATGAAGGGCACTAAAGTTCATTTGTATCTTGCCCCTGTCCTGGAGCACTTTAATCTCTCCATAATTAAATAGTCAGTTAATCAGCCTTGCAGAAGAGGCAGAAAGGAAAGTTCTTTACAGGCATACCAATTCACAAGAACATTGAAGAAATCTCTACTGACATTTGTGTAACCATAGAAAGTATTTTTTTTCCTGTTTTAGCACTCCTGAGTTATAGCAACACTCTAGTCACTTTGTTTCTGCATTTATTTAGAAAATATTGTTAAAATTGCTATTCTTGGCATACCTGATCGAACTTCTCTCTCTCTCTCTCTCTCTCTCTCTCTCTCTCTCTCTCTCTCTCTCCCTCCCTCTCTCTCTCTCTCTCTCTCTCTCTCTCTCTCTCTCTCTCTCTGTGTGTGTGTGTGTGTCTGTGCGTGCATATATGTGAGTGTGTGAGTGTGTCTGTGTCTGGATGAATGCTTTGACTCCTTCAGGAGTCCTTTAAGAGACAGACCCTTGCTAGAACAAGTTAGTTACTGTAGGTGGATTTGTATAAGTTCAACGTGACCTCACTTGCCATTTTCTCTCTTAGTTTCCTGTGTGAAGATGATGTATGGTCTGACTGCCTTCCTATTGCCCAATGGATGAGTCTCATTCTCCTGGTTCAATGCCTACACTATTAAAACAAACTTCATCCTATGAAAGTATCAGGCAAAACAAATTCTTTTCTTCTCTAAGTTGGTGTTTCAAAGGAACAAAATATTCTATGTCAGGAAAACAAATGGAAGGAATGCAATTACTTAAATGCTTTCTGCTTGACAGACTTAAGAGGTGAATTTGAAAGATTAATTTTAGAATCAGCCTGTGAGTAGAGCTCACTTTATATGATTTCTGGGCTTTTGTCTTTATAAAGTCATATATGTTGTCTGTTTTGATATGTATTTTGTCTATATTACAAGATGTAATTAATAAAATATTTTTATTGTACATAAAGTTATGATTTGATATTTTAACATCTAGCTTGGTGTACCAATCGTAATATTACAAGATAAAACTAGTATCACTAAAGTGCAGTGTTAGATTTTAAGGTCTCTGTTTCATTGTATCATTAAAAAGAATATTTGGGTTTGCAATAGAAAATACTCTTTTTTTCCTTGTCTACGTCTATTTTTATTTATTTTTATTTTTTAGTGATTTTTCTTGAGCTCTACATTTTTCTCTGCTCCTTTGTCTGCCTCTCCCCTCCCCTTCAACCCTCTCCTAAGGTCCCCATGCTCCCATTTTACTCAGGAGATCTTGTCTTTTTCTACTACCCATGTAGATTAGATCTATGTATGTCTCTCTTAGGGTCCTCATTGTTGTCTAGGTTCTCTGAGATTATGATTTGAAGGCTGGTTTTCTTTGCTTTATGTTTAAAGACAACTGATGAGTAAGTACATGTGATAATTTTCTTTCTGGGTCTGGGTTACCTCACTCAAAATGATGTTCTCTAACTCCTTTCATTTGTCTGTAAAAATTCAAGATGTAGTTATTTTCTTCTGCTGTGTAGTGCTCTCGATTGTGTAAATGTACCACAGTTTTCTTATCCATTCTTTGGTTGAAGTGCATTTTGGTTGCTGATGTCTTCCAATTTTTGTCTTTTCCTCTCTTTCTTTGAAGGAGTTTCTCATTTCCTCTTTAAGAGTTTCAAACATTCTCATGAAGCCATTATTTTAGATCATTTTTTTCTTCTTCATCTGTATGTGGTTGTTCAAGTCTAGCTGTGGTAAGGTCTTTAGGTTATATTGGTGTTGTGTTGTTCTTTGTGGTGTTGCATGAGTTCTTATCTTTTCTACTCATTTCTTTCTTATAATAGGTGTAGTTGGGGCTGTCTGTAATTTTGTTGATTAATGTTCTAGGTGCCAGTGAATCCAAGGCTCAGAAGGTTGTTCCTCATGGTACAGTCAGTGCCATGGTTCTAGTTGTCCTGTGGGTCACTTAGTATTCCTGGAGGGTACTCAGTGCTCCTGGGCTTTGTTCTACTCCCTTGGAGTTTACTGTCTCAGGCCTGTTCAGGCCTAGGTTGTTGGCTCAGACCTAATTTTTAAAATGTCCTTGGTCTGGACCCATTCCAGCAGAGGTCTCTGGCTAGGTGTTGATCCTGTAAAAGATTCTGGCTCCAGTCTACTTCCCCAGAGTTCCCAGGCTCGTCTGTGCCCAACCCGCAGAGGACCTGACTCTGGCTTACTCCCTCAGAGGTCCCAGAGTCATGCTTGGAGCCACAGAGATTTCTGGTTCCTGCCTATTTCCTTTAATATTCCAGGTCAATACCTGGACTCACAATGGTCCTGGCTCAGGCCTACTCCCTCTGAGGTCTCTCAGACTCACACTTGGACTCACAGAGATCTCTGGTTCCTGCCTACTCCCTTGGAGATCCCAGATTCATGCCCAGACCCGCAGAGGTCCTGGCTTAGGTCTATTCCTTTGAAGGTCTCAAATTCATGTCCAGACCCTCAAAGGTCTCTGTCTCTGGCTCATTTGCTCTGTGGTTGCTCCCCTGTACCTGTGCCTGTGGAGTACACTGTCTCAGATCTGTTCTGGCCCAGGTTGCTGGCTCAGTCTTGGTTTGCAAATGTCCCTGGACTGAATCAGCTGCTGCTCCTGTGGAGCTTGCTTTCTCAGGCCCACTCCAGTCTAGGTAGCTGGTGCAGTACCACTCCTGTGAAATTTTGCCAGTTTCTTTATTAACCAATGGCATTCACAGTATATAGAGGGGAATCCCACATCAGTCCAACTCAAAGGCACAGGAAATATATAACAGAAAATCATAGAAGAAAACTTTACCAACCTGAAGAATGATATGCACATGACGAAAGAAGAAGTTAACAGAAAACCAAATAGACTGTATTAAAAAAAATCTCCTTACCACAGAATAATCAAGACACTAAAAATTTAGAAAAAAGAAAGAATATTGAGAGATTCAAAGGAAAAAGGCCAAGTAACATATAAAGGCAGGCCAATCACAAATACACCTTACTTCTCAATTGAAATAATAAAAGCCAAAAGGCTCTGGTCAAGCATTATGCAGACACTAATAGACCACGGATGCCAGCCCAGACCTCTAAACCCAGCAAAACTTTCAGTCACTATAGATGGACAAAACAAGATATTCCACAACAGAACTAGATTTAGCCAGTACCTAGCCACAAACCCAGCCTTTCACAAAGTGCTAGAAGGAAAACTACAACCCAAGATTTTACCTACATCCACAAAAACACAGACAATAGATGATCTCACAGCAACAAATAACAAAGAAGGGACAAACATACTCAATAGCATTACCAACGATGTAAACTAAAATAACAGGAACTATCAATAACTGGTTATTAATATCCCTTAGTATATATGGACTCAACTCTCGTATAAAAAGAAACAGGCTAACAGACTGGATAGGAAAACAGAGTCCATCCTTCTGCTGCACACAAGAAACACACCTCAACTTCAAAGACAGACTTTGCCTCAGGGTAAAAGATTGGGAAAAAATTTTCAATCCTTTGACCTTAGAAATAAACTGGTGTAGCTATTCTAGTATCTAACAAAATAAACTTAAAACTAAAATTAATCTAAAGAGATGAAAGATGGAACTTCATATTAGTCACAGGAAAAATCCATCAAGATGAAAACTCAATATTGAACATCCATGCCCCATATGTGAAAGAAACACTACTAAACATCTGAATGCATTGGCACAGGAGACCACATCCTAAATATAACCCCAGTAGTACAAACACTGAGTGAAATAATTAATAAATGGGACCTTCTGTAACAGAGAAGCTTCTGTAAAGCAAAGGACATGGTCAACAAGAGAAAACAACAGCCTACACAATGGGAAAAGATCTTCACCAATCCCACATCTGACAGAGGACTGATCTCCAAAACACATAAAGAACTTAAGAAATTGGTTGTCAAAAGACCAAATAAACCAATAAAAAATGGAGTACAGACCTAAACAGAGAACTCTCAACTGATGGATCTAAAATGACTGAAACACACCTAAGAAAATGTTTTCAACATCCTTAATCAACAGAGAAATGCAAATCATAGCAACTCTGAGATTCCATCTTAAACCTTCAGAATGGCTAAGATCAAGAATACGATGACAACTTATGCTGGAGAGGATGTGGGATAAAGGAAACACTCCTCTATTGCTGGTGTAAGAGCAAACTGGTACAGCCCCTTTGGATATCAGTATAACGATTTCTCAGAAAATTAGGAAAAAACCTACCTCAAGACTCAGCAATACTAATTTGTGTATATGCACAAAGGATGCTCAATCATACCACAAGGGCATGTGCTCAACTATGTCCATAGCAGCATTTTGAATTAGCATTTTTAAAAGTCAAAGATTCCATTAATATTTGTCTAACTTTTGAATCTGATATTATTCTATTTACAATTGAAGTCAATCCTTTCAAAAAATCCGTGAAGGCTCCTTTTGGGCCTTGAATAATTTGAGTAAATAACTCAGTCCTCTTTCCTGATTCTTCAATCCCCTCACAAGCATTAAAAGCTGCTATGGAACACAGATCTGAGGTGTGATCATCAAATCAAAACTGTCTTTACAAATCTGTATTTTGACCTTCACTGAGAAGGTGATCTTTTGAAAAATTAATTCCTCTAGCCCCATTTCATTTTTCTATGACCCTAGCCTTCTCTTTCCACCATGTTTTCCTTGATAACTGAGGACTAACATCTATTATAGCTAATGCTAAATCTTTCCAGTCTTGGAAAAATTGTGTCTCAAATTGACTACGAATTTGTCACCTGCTCTACGTGAGGTGATTGCATACCATGTGGAATGACTGCCTCCTTGAATCTTCTCAAATCTAACATTTCTACAGGATTCTGGCTAACTTCTGCATAGATGTGGAGGCAACCTACATCTCGTGGTCATTCTGACAAGGTAACTGGATAGATTAAAGCTGATAGTCTCAAAACCTTGAGCTGCTCCTCTTGAATTTCATCATGCAATACTGAGGTAAGTTCTGATCAAAATTCCTCTGTCTGTGTGTGGATACTTTTCTTAGTTTCATTGGTATGTCTTTTAAGGCTTGTATCTTATCAGTCAATTCCTCATATTTTTTACAAATATCAAATCACTTTGTTAAGGATAAAATATAAATTGCCAAATTGATAATAATTATATCTGCATTATGTCAAACCCATTTAATTTGGTTATCCCTTCATTTAATTTTTCTATTTCCAACTATCTCTTATGGAGCAATACAGATTCCTAACTCCCTGCATTATAATATTCCCCATTCTTAATGTGATAAAAATGTATTATATAATATTTAATATTACAATTATCATATATAAAATTTATAATATAGTAAATGCATAATATAGCACATAAAACATTTGTATGTGATATATAATATATAATATATCATGCATACAAATATTATATATTAATATGTTAACAAACACAAAAATAAATACATTTTATGTATAAATATTGTATATATAAAACCAAGATTCTTCCTTAATATTTCCCAGGTGTCACGAGATCTGGTGGCTTTTCACTTTTTCCTCAATAGCTACTATGGCTATGTTAGACAGAATTTTGTCCACACAAACATGTACACATGCATACATGCTATGTGGTCACTCTCCAGCAGACATCTCAGCCCTTTATGGCAAATATATGAGACTCAGTGCATATTTTTATTCTCAGTTGGCACAAAGTCATATAAGACATCAATAAGTGACTGTCGGACTATTGCATTCTGCAGGGAGTTGAATCTGTTCTCAGTTAGTACCGAGAACCACCATTCCATGTCTGGTACCACCGACCAGTTTGGGCCAACTCCCATTAGTCTCTAATTAAGAAAATACCCTACAGTGTTGCTTACAGCCCAATTTTATGGAGGCATCGTCTCAGTTGAGGTTCCCTCATTTTATTTGACTCTAACCTGTGTCAATTGACAGAAAAACTAACCATCACACCTTCTGCTGAGAACTTCACGTAGTTGTACTGCTTCTGTGATTCAACATTGTAATGGTCATGTCACACCAATACCCAGTCCTCTAGGTCCTTGGGGCTATATATTTCTTAATTCTTAAAGAAATTTCATGTAATATCTGCCAGTTCTATCACTGTTTTAGTGTAAAAACTGATCATCTTCTTAATATTCCTATATAACTTATAACTCAGACATTATAATTTATGCTTTAATCTGTGTACAATTGCATGATTCCATCAGATAGTTCATCTTTCTCAGTATAGTTTTATAAAAGGTAGGTTCCCAGATGGGGTGACCATGGCTTCGCAGGCATTCTATGCCCACCAAAAACTCACTGATTCATGACAACCTACCCATTATAGCTTCTCTGACCTACCAACTCACCTTTGACCTTTTCTTTTTCACCTGCAGCACTTTTCCTTTAATGTAAAATTTGTGTCCCATTCTGGACAGGCTCAACCAGCAACTAAGCACAATTATTCATGACCTTTGCATGAGCTTCTGCCCCCATATTCCTGCCTGGTCTGCGTTCTTTCCTTGGCTTCCCTTGCTATAGGAAATCCTACAGCCAGTAGCTTTTAAGTAACCACCTACTTTGGTGTGGCCTGTTATACTATTTATGCCAATGTAAAGTTTGCATCTTGCTTCTTTTCCTGTTGTGGTATTTGGTTGCTCTTCTCCGTTCCAGTAGAGGATATTGATTTGTGAGCCTATGCATAAATAAATAACCATCTAGTATTCTCAATTCTGAGCTAGTGTGGGATTTCTTTTAAGCCTGCTTCTTCATCTGGTGCCCATGTGAATTTGGACTGCACACCTACTGGGTGGACAGCATAACAGCCTAGCTGGTCCAAGTAACTCTGTTGGCTTTTTCTTTTTCACTACCTCAGTGGAGCTTACTGAGTGTGGCAACTTGGAAATTTCCAAGTCATGCACGACTGCTACATTCCCCAGTGCAGTTCTCTGGTTCAGTTTTCTTGCCACATAGTGACTTGTGTAACTTCTGGTTTATGCTCCCTATCTGTGAGTTCTGGGTTTCTTGCTCCGTGTATGGAATTGATTTAATTGCTTTTAATTTTTCAAGCAAAGCATATTTCTCAGTATTTAACCAGTACCAAGGCTGGAAACTAAAGCAGCTCAGGATCATTCCTGTCAACACTGTTTGCCTTGCCGCTAGTCACGACTCTGCAACCATGACATCTGCTGGACAATAAAGATTATTACACCTAAAACAATTTACTGGATTTCATAACAGGTAATTAATAAATCAATATGGCAGAATAATTAATATTGAAACTTTTAGTACATTTTTGCCTATTCTATGGATTGTATTCGCAAGGCTTATATGGTTAGGGAGATACTTCAATTTAATGGATATTGGGACTCAATTTTTTTCCTTCCTATTGTATCATTCAGAAACAATGTGGCACTTTTAGGAATGATACAGTTTTATAGACTAATAATGAACAATAGTTGACAGGATTAATACCTTCAAAAAATCAAAAGTTACCTGAAAAAAAGATACTGTTAAAGAGGGTAACATTAATTTGACAGACAAAATTGAATCCATATCTAAGGGTACTGAGAACTTATCTGAAAGAATTCATACTGTTGAATTTGAAAGTCAAAATTTGTTAAAAAGTTATGATAGGTTAGCAGATAGATTATCTCTCCAGGGTGGTAATCTGTATGCTTTCCAAAGGAATGAGGAGACAACAAAATGCCAAATGTTTTAATTGTGGTAGAATAGAACATCTGAGAAGGGATTGTAGACAAGGAATTCCTGGGAATAATATCTCCTCTGGGAATGACAAGGAGGACTCAGCCTTCAAGTATATGTAGAAGATATGGCAAAGGCCAACAACGGACCAATGAGTGAAGATCAACAAAAGACAGACAAACCAACCTGATGTCATAGGGAAACTTCTTGAGGGCCCACAAGCCAAAAGTGGTCCAGTCATTCCCATTCATTGTGGAAGACATGTCTCACCAGGAAAATTAAAAATCCAGTGCATTCTGTAATAGACCATACTGTTCTAGATGATGGCATAAACATAGAGGATAAATCAAAAATTCCAATTGGAAATAGGATGTGTATATTCTGGCAGACTTCTATAAATGATCAAAGACCAAAGCTAAGAGTGTGTATACACGGCATTGTAATTTTTGGTTTGATAGACACAGGGGTCAATGTGAATTTCATTATTCCAGAATCTTGGCATTCAAATTGGCCTCTTCAAGAGGCAGATGCTCAACTACTAGGAATTGGAACCTTATCTCAAGTTAAGCAAAGCATGAGATGGGTTGACTACTTTGGGCCAGAAGGTCATAGAGGGAAACTGAGGCCATATGTGGCTAATATTGCAGTACATTTATGGAGCTGTGACCTGCTACAGCATTGGAATAACCAGATTAACATTCCTGCTGTCCCAGGAACTCATAATTCTGGGAAGGACATTATATTACTATACACAAAGATCACCAGCCATTCAGGCGTAAAAGAACATAAAGCAATTAGCAAACCTTTAGAGGTTCCAACAGGACTACATTTAAAATAGTTAACTGAAAAACCAATATGGGTTAAGCAAAGGCCATTAACAGAAAAAAAAAGCTGCAGGCTTTAGAACAGCTGGTATAAGAGCAACTAGATGCTCACCATATTGAAGAATCAACCAGCTCTTGGAATTCCCCTGTAATTTTTTAAAAAGAAATCTGGTAAATGGAGAATGGTCTCCATTTTATCTAAGAGCTGTCAATAAGGTAATTCAGCCTATGGGCACTCTACAATCTGGAATTTCTCTGCCTTCTCTATTACTAAAAGGATGGCTTCTTATAGTTATTGATTTGAAAGATTGTTTCTTCGCTATACCTTTACAAGAAACGGATAGAGAAAAATTTGCCATCACAGTGCCTATTTATAATAATTCTCAGCCTGCTAGGCAATATCAGTGGACTGTCCTCCAACAAGGAATGCTCAATTGCCAGACTCTGTGCCAATACTTTGTAAGTCAGCCATTGGAAATAATATGTAAGTAATTTCCAAAGTCTATAATTTACCATTACATGGATGACATTTTGCTATCCTATTCAAACATAGAAAAAAATTTTGAAGAAGTAAAGAAAGTTTTGCCAAAATGGGGATTGAAAATTGCTCCTGAAAAAATACAGAGAGGAGATTCTGTAAATTACCTAGGTTGTAAAATATGTTTGCAGAAAATTAGAACATAAAAGGCACTAATAAGGAGATACCAGTTGCAGACTCTTAATGACTTTCAAAGATTGTTCGGAGACATTTCCAGTCTACCACCAGCTGTTGATATAACACCTGATGTAATAATTCATTTAAACAAAACCTTTGTTGATGATAAAGAATTGAATAGTCCCAGAGAATTAACAGCTGAAGCAGAAAAGGAATTGACGATTGTTGAGAAGAAATTACAGGAGGCACATGTGGATAGGGTGAATCCAAATCTTAACTGTATTCTAATCATATTGCCTTATAGAATTTCTCCTACAAGAATTTTAATGCAGAGGGACAATATTATCTTAGAATGGATCTTTCTACCACATAAACCAAGTAAAAGAATAAAAGCTTATGTGGAAAAAGTCTCTAAATTAATTATAAAAGGTAAATTGAGACTTTGTCAACTAGCAGGTATAGACTCAGCAGAGATTATAGTGCCTCTCACTACTGATGAAATAAAAAATTATGGGAAGACAATCCACCATGGCAAAGAGTTTGTGCTAATTTTTTAAAAGAAATTAATAGCAATTATCCCAAAAGTGGTCAACCTAACTTTATAAAGAGAATATTTTTGGATTCTTCCACTAATTGTACATGATGCTCCAATAGCTGGAGCTCATATATTTTATAATTATGCAAATAAATTAGGAAAGGCAGGTTACAAATCAGAGGAATTAAGTAAGGTGGAACAAAGCCCTTATAATTTTGTCTAGAAGGCAGAATTTTATGCTGTTCTCATGATCCTAAGAGTTTAATAAAAACTTGTAATATACTTACTGATTCGCAATATGCCTAAAGAGTTGTCTGGTATATTGAAACGACTGAATTTATACCAGATGATAGAGAATTGACTTCATTATTTATCCAGGTGCAAGACATAATCAGGGATAGGCTGTGTCCTATATACATAACACACATCTGACCCCATATGGATCTGCCAGGTCCTCTAGCACGAGGTAATGCAGAAATTGATCAATTATTGATTGGAATGTTGCAGGCCTCAGAATTTCATTCAAAACATCATATCAATAGCAAAGGTCTAGAGAAAGATTTTCTCTTACATGGCAACAAGCTAAGGAAATTATAAAGAGATGTCCTACTTGTTCTTTCTATAATCAAACACCGCTACCTGTAGGGACTTGCCAAAAGGGTACTCAAAATAAAGAAATCTGACAGATGGATGTGTTCCACTTTTCAGAATTTGGAAAATTAAAATATATACAGCACACTATTGACACTTATTCAGGTTTTCAGTGGGCAACTACTTTCAGCTCAGAAAATGCTGATTCAGTAATCACACATTTGTTAGAAGTTATGGCCATCAGGGTATGCCTTCACAGATAAAGACAGATAATGGTCCAGCATATGTCTCTAGGAAAATGAAACAGTTTTTTGCTTATTATAATACTAAGCATATATTACAGGTATACCACACAATCCTACAAGCCAGGCAGTCATAGAAAGCTCAAATCAACCTATAAAGGATATATTAAACAAATAGAAAGGGATGGAAAATTCCCCCAGAAATAGATTACATAATGCTTTATTAACCTTGAATTTTCTTAATGCTAATGAGAAAGGGGCAATAGCAGCAGAGAGACATTGGATAATAAAAAAGTCTTCTGAATTAAGTCTGTGGGTTTATTTTAAGGATGTGTTGTCCTCATGGGAAAGAACCTCACAATGGAAACCAGAAGATGTGCTATGTTGGTGAAGGGAGGAGGATTTAACTCTTGTTTTTGCAGGAATAGAAAAACTGTGGATACAATCAAAATTAATAAAGATTCTTTTTGAAACCCCAAAGTTCCCCCCTAGTGACACATTTCCCCCAAATAAGGCCACAGTTACTGCAACAAAGCCATACTTCCTAAACTTTCCCAACAGTTTCACTTCTTGGAGACCAGCATTGAAATCACCCCACTCCCAAGGGTCATGGAGTTTCACCACAGCTAAGATAACCCTTGGGAGAGGGGGTGCTAAGAACACTTTAGGATAGTGGGAAGGCTCACCATCTACACTCCCCAGGTTATACAAACAGAAAGCTGTTGCTGGGTTAGGGGATGGGGAAGGGACTCTCAGCTGCAAACCTGCCTGTCAGTTAAGCAGGGCAGTCTTTGGTTCAGATGCCTTTGAATCATCCATGCTCCTTTCACACCCCACCCCCAATTAATGACTCAAATGTTTGACCTTCTGTGGTCGATTGGTGCTCTGCCTAACTGGGATGAATAGACGTAGATGTTTCATGAATGCCATGTGACAGGTAGATTGGGGAGAGAGCAACCTTGTCTTGTTTCCTTATGGAGTCCTACAACAGCAAGTGCTTTACTCTGTAAGATTTTTCAGTTCTGCATTCTACCATTTCCACCAGATGGCAACATTTCTTCTCCTATACTCCATTTTATTTTATTTAAAAATATGTATTGATGCTTTGCATGAACATCTGTGTGCCATGTATGTGAATGTGGAGACCAGAAGAGGGAATCAGATTCCCTCCAAGCAGTATTGACAAATGGTTGCAGCTGAGTGCTAGGTATCAGAACAGGGTTCCCTGGAAGAGCAGCAAGTGTCCTTGACCTGTGAACCATCTTTCAATCCCCTTGAACCCCATTTAAAGGAAGAAAAGCCAAGATTACTGGTTTAAAAGGCTACATTAAGTCACATGGCCCATGTTCCTGTCCTCAAGCCTGGTATACTAGTGTATTTATTTATTTATTTATTTATTTATTTATTTATTTATTTATTTATTTATTTTTACTTTCCTTTTTGTTACTTATCACAATAATGGGATCAGGAGGCTTGGAATTGGACAAGTGGGTAAAGACTGGATATTCTGGTCATTTCTGCCCTGATAAGTTGCTTCCTTTCCCACAAAGTCCTGCTTATTTTAGCTGTTCATTGTAGTGATCTAATTCTATGTATCTTTGTGGGACATATTAAGAGAAGATCTACTTTCTGAGATGCATTTGATAAAATGACTTCCTTTTCTGCCATATGGCTTGTACCCGACATGTCAGGTTGAAGTAAAGATGGGAGGGAATGTTAGAGCATCATGAAAAGGGAAGGAGCAGTGGGGCATCCGGAGTCAGAGAGCAATGACCAGGTTGTAAGGGGCAACCACAAACTCTTTGTATAATTCTTGAATGGGAGGGAGACTAACTTTATATAATTTTTTATAAACATTTAAAAAGGACTGATGGGTAGACATTTCCATGAGGTGTCATGGTGAACTGCTTCTGACATTTGTGGCTCCTGTGGTAACATGGTACTTAGTCCTGTCAATAAAATACATTCTGCATTGAGACCATCCTGTGCTGTGCCCTGCTCTACGTTCCTCCACTGAGAGCAGAACAGAGGTTTTTTAATGTGTGCCTTTCCTTGATACCCTCCATTTTACAAGTACATTTCAGTGCTATTTTGAATAAAAAAAAATTAACTGTGTACCTGGGTGAACACATGAACAAGACCATATGTCTCTCACCACTCCACGGAGAAATATCTGGTAAGTTACTTATTCCAGATTGTAGACCAAAGCCATCCTATAAATTCATTGGCATAAACTGGTAATGTGGGGCACTTTAGTATATAAGAATCATTTCTGGAAAATGTTTTTACTTTGTGCACAGAAGCAGATCTTTTGCCCAAGTAAAATTTGGTCTCATCTTGGGCATGAAAATCTTAAATTTTTAGGACAGCCCTGTGCTCTCTTTAATTTTGGTGAGTCCACTGACAGCTAAGAAACTGACCTCAAACCACACCCTTCCAGAACTAGTGTCTATAGTTCTGTTCTCAGCAAGCCTCCACAGGCTATGAGATGGAAAAAAGACATTTGTACCACTTTCCCAGGGAAGAATTTAACATCTAGAAGCCAGTGCACATTTATGAAGGAGGCAGGAAGTGAACTAAAGGTGCAATTTTATGATATGACTTTAATGATTTCCATGCTGTCTCTAATCCACCTTTCATATTTACGAGCACTTTCTTTACAGGAGGAAAGCACCATTCTCTTTGTAACTCTTAGATGAAAAGATTTATAAGTGATGACGTATCCACCACCAATTCAGAGGACACAGCAGTCCAGGACATGGATCCAGTAACTGTACCCTAATCTTCCCATCCTTCCCGGTCACCTTTCTTCTGTCCCTTCACATAAGAGCAGCCCCAGTGGCTCAGAGGATTGCTCAGTTGTTCGTCTCTTTTCTCTTTCTGCCTCTGACTTCACAGTCTAGGGACAGCGCAGAGACGGTGACTGACCGGGGAAATGGGGATGATAATTCTAGACTTCAGGCTCAGCTTCTCATTGACTGGCGGCTTGAAAGTAAATTTTTGCACAAGAGCAGTGAAGAAAATGAAGAGCTCAGACCTGGCCAATTGTTCTCCGAGGCAAGCTCGCTTTCCTGCAGGAAATGAAACAGAAGATGACATACTTTCTTAGTTGGTATTAGTGACTACAGGGACTGGCATTTCCATTTTCCTTCATAAATCTTGAACTGTCACTGGGCTTTGTGCCCAGCTGTTTATTTATGTCTCATACGTGTCTGAATGTGGAACGTTCCACTGAAATTGGAACTCCAGGATCAAAGCGGGGTGGGGCGGGGGTCGGAAGAGAAGTGGGAGGAGGGGAGGAAGTGAGAATTTTTATTGGTATTATTGATGAAGTAATAAAAAATAAAAAGACATTCTTTCTGCAACCCTAGTACAGTTCTGGAAGCTGGCATCCTGTACTGTGAACGAGACCCCTGAACTGGATAGACCACATAATGACTTAGCAGCCAAATCATGGACTACTATATAACCCTTTTGTGGAAGAGATAGCTTAATGATTGATATTATTTACTGCTCTATTAGAGTACTATATTCAGATCTCAGCATCCACATCAGGAGGTTCACAAACACCTGCAACTCAAGATTCACTGCCTCTTTCTGGCCTCTATAGGCTCCATCTCACACATACATATTATGTACACATAGAAAGACACATTTACACATATGTAAATAAAATAAAATGTAGAGAATAAAAAAAGATTCCAATATAAGTAGGTGTTAGAGCTGAGTCCCTAACATGAAAGTGGAAGACATACAGGCTTTCCCTTGCAAAGATTTTAGCTGTTAATGATGAACAACTAGAAGACATCTCTTCACTCATTTTGTATCTGTCTCCTGTCTCAACTATTGAATCATATTCCTGTTGAACCCTACAGACAGGCAGGTCCATTATTTAGTGAGTACACATCTACTCCTGGCCATCATCATCCCAGATTTCAAGGATGAAGATGCTGAGGTAGGAGGATTTAAGATACAGCTATCAAATTGAGAACAGCTAGTCATTCTCCTGCAAAGCCCTGAAGTTGCACCCAGAAGTCTCCAGTCATTCTCTGAGAGCATCCAAGAGCAGCAGAACCTTGCATGCACCTTTGAATGACAGGTCCAGGACCTTTGATCTCATAGAGGACAACAGCTTATCTTCCCTTCTAGAATCTCTGCTCTGAGAGGTCCACATCCTGCAAAGAAAATGTCTCCAGGAGGAATGGAGATTTGCTCAACACCAAGGGCTAATTGCTCCACCCCTAGAGGTGGCCATTTTCTAGACACTAAAATCCTGTGTGACCAGAACTGAGATAATGATCAGCAAGATTCAGTGTGACAAAGACTGTGGTGTCCTGAATGCACATGCTTCTTCCCGCCTTTCTCATATAAGCTCAGGACTCACGTCCACAAACCTGAAGATGTGTCGGGCAGCTGTCTGTCCCTCCACTCCCCTGCATCATCATAGGAAACATTGATGTCACATGCTAGGCCTAGAGGTGGCATCTCTTTTGTCCTCTCCACTCGGGCCTGATTTCCCAACTTTTTCATACCTTTCAAGTGATTTTGTTTTTGTTTTTAAGAGTATGGAGTATGGTTTTCTAAGTATCTCCTTGTTTACCTAATGGGCAGATTGGGGCCATGAGCATCTGCCCTGTTGGTCAGGTGTCACTTATGTTATATGGGATTTTCTTCTACCTCTGCTGGCGATTGATTTTGAGATTTTATTGTCGGGGAACATTTTATGATGGCAGAGTCTACCACATTCTTCCTTAATCAGTGCTTTAATTTCTGTATGTAAACTTATTTTGAGACTGTTAGTAAATTAATCTTCATCTGCTTGGTCCTATTGGTATTTCTCTTCCAAATTTTGCAACTGGCTCCCAATTTTGACATTAGAAAATCTATCACATCTCTCATGTATATATATTTCAGTTCTTAAAAAACTAAACTTTATTTTCATTTTATGTATGTGAATGTTTTGTTTGCATGTATGTCTCTGCAACACATGTGTGTAGTGCCCATTGTACCCCAAAGAAGGGGACAGATCCCTGAGAAGATTGTGAGCTGCCATGTGGGTACTGGGAATGAAACCTGGCTTGTCTGGAAGAGCAACCAGTGCTCGTATTCCCGGCCCTGTGTTGACATTCCAATGCTACTCGCCCCTCTATATTTAAATACTCATGTTCATCAGTAAGTGTTACAACCCATTGCTAACCAACACTTGTTTTAAAACCCCAAATATTTCAGACCTGACTACTCAAGGTGGTGTTTCCTGATTTTTGAATAACAGTGTATTCCAAACGTAGAGGTTTTCCTTCCCCAAGACTAAATTTAGTCATTTTCCATAAATGCTGGTTCTTTTTATCAAACAATAATATGTAGAATGCAATATTAAACAGATGGTCATGAGGCTTACAGTGTCAGTTATGGCGTGACAGTTCCCAGCTTGTACTAATCACTGCTCTGTCCTCTATTCTGTTTCTAGAGATCTTGATCACCACCAATCAGAGCACAGGATGAGATGTAATGCAGGGGAGCAAAGATCACCTAGCCATTGAGCTCATGTGGAAACCTGTGAGCAGTAACAGGTTCTTACCAAATGATGCAGTTTGTGATGCTAACTGAGAGAAAGGACATGCACGTGGGAAATCCTCAAATGGATGAGTCCATAACTTTGGGGACAAGTCACGGTCTGGATGTATCATAAAGAGAACTAAACTACAAACAAGAGCATCAGACCCTGCTCTGTCAGTTCTTGGAAAATGTGATGTTGAAAAAGAAAGAACTCTCTTCTCTCCTTTATGGAATCTGCTTATGGAGTGAAAGGAAACATTGATTCCTTTTCTGCCTGAGTATTAATAACCGTATTGCTGTGGTGATTATCTGACACAATTGGCCTGCTAAAAAAGTGTGTAATTTAGAGTAAGTAATAACATTCTTAATAACAGCACCTGTGGGTCTCTCTGTGTTGCTACTTTATTTTACAACTGGTATAGATGGGAGAATTCATTACTGAGTGAGGCAAGAGGCCTCTATAGAAAGAGGATTTTGCACTATAGGGAGGCGAAGGCATGTTCCTGGGCAGCAATGGGCCTGGAGGAACATCTTCCTGGGAAAGGCATGTTGGAGTCTATTCTCATTCTTCTCACCATAGTCCTAAGAATTATCACACAAGGCATTTATTTGAAATACAAAAAGGAATAAATTCCTAGCCTTTCAGTATTTCATTGTCCTGATTCATTGACTTAGAGAAGTCGAATAAGTGAAATATGCATCTGAGGTTTTGTTTTTATAATTTTATATTATATATTATATTATAATTTTTATAAACAGGAAGAATGGAGAAAGTCTCTGTATCTTATCAGCTTTCTTATTAAAGTGTGTTGTGAACAGTGAAAAAAGGGACAGACAGTCCCAGATGGAAAGACAAAGAGGTCAGAACAAGCCCAGGGCACTCGAGCCTCAAGAAACACCAGCTCTGGATCAACACAAGCTGTGCAGGCAAATGCAGTCTCCTCCCAGTCCGAGTCTCCACATCATGAGAAGAGACACTGCCTTAGATAATCAGGCAAACTTAATGATCATATCAAGCATTTCAGTGCCTTCTGTGCAGCATTTGTCACCCTCTGCAGACAGTGTTAGGAAACACAGCTTCTGTGTGAGGAAACCTGGTGGACACTGAGCTCTAGGAGAAGCACATTCATCTAGGTCTGCGTCCTTTTCTCTGCAGGGCTCACTGATTCCAGCTTGGAAGGCGGCAGTGGGACACATGCTCCCAGGGGCAGCTCTGCTTCATCTCCTGTCCCACGCTTTCCTGCTCTCAGGTTCTTTGTTTTTTGTTTTTTGCTTTTTTAGATTAAATTTAAAACACAGCTGTGAAATTAAAGAATTGCCAAATTACGTATATAAACCAATATCTAGAATATACCAGAATGTTTGGTTATTGATTCCACACCACTGCCACTGAAGTCTTTAATCACTTGCCTGGCAGAAAGCACAAGGGAGAAAGAGTCATCACTGCATTTCCTTTCCTGCGTGTCAGGTGGTGTAGCAGATGCATGTACTAACTACATTTAACAAAAGGGGTCGAATTTAGAAAGAGAAGACCTATTCAGGGATTGTTCATGGGACAGAAGTCTCTCACCTAAGCAAACACCAGTTAAAGCTATTTAACAACTAAAAACCCCAAAACTCAGCTTTCATTGTCAGGAGCCATCCCTTAAAAAGAACATGTGTCCGTCAAAATGTCTACATAATGGCAGGAATTCAGCTTGGTTGCTCTGAGCAAGAGGCAGGCTTTAGGTCTCTATCGTCAGTGAGGCAGAAAACAGAACAAAGGAAGTTGAAATCTCCATCAGAAGCAAGGAGGGATTGATACTGTACCTGTGTGTGTGTGTGTGTGTGTGTGTGTGTGTGTGTGTGTGTGTGTGTGTAGTGACTGAAACCAGCTGCAAAATGGAGATATATGGAAAGGCTCATCTGTAAGGATTCCAGAAAAGAAATTCCAGGAAAAAAAGATGGGATAAGGTGGAGCTCTGAACCCCCTCCTGCTCATCACAACTCACCCATTGAGAAAGGCAGAAAAGATTCTCTCTTCTTAAACTCTCCATTCTCCAAAAAGTGCTCCGGATTGAAGATATCTGGAGTGGCCCATTCTTTGGGGTCCCTGTGCAGTGCAGTCAAATTGGTCTGGAGTATGGAGCCCTAGGGAAGGCAGCAAAGACACAAATAATGTGTGGACTAGACACACAGAGGGTTAGTGGTTAACAGACTTCCATTCCTTCGCCTACTTACCTTGGGCAGGTGGAATCCCGCCAGCGTAGTATCAGCTGTCACTTTCCTGGGAACACTTAGAGGGACGATATTGGCCATCCTCTGCACTTCATGGACAACAGCATTGGTGTAGGGCATGGAGTCTCTGTCAGCCAGGCTAGGCTGCTTCTCCTGGCCAATCACTCTGTCAATTTCAGCCTGGACTTTTGCTTCAAGGAAACGGGAGGCTCCATTAAGTTTTAAATTTTAATGTTATCTTCTGAAGACAGAGAAAGCTGTCTTTCAAAACAAATATGCTTTTATTTCATCTAGTGTCCTGATTGTGAGGAAATAAAAGTTCTCTACCCCTTAGAAAACCTGATTTAGAAAAGTGTAAACTCAGGGCTGGAGAGATGGCTCAGTGGTTAAGAGCATTGCTTGCCCTTCCAAAGGTCCTGAGTTCAATTCCCAGCAACCACATGGTGGCTCACAACCATCTGTAATGAGGCCTGGTGCTCTCTTCAGGCATGCACGTAGACAGAATATTGTATACACAATAAATAAATAAATAAATAAATAAATAAATAAATATTAAAAAAGAAAAGTGTAAACTCTATAACTTTCTTCAAAACTACAGCATAGGTATGAATTTCTATATATCCTCAAGTGACTAATCAGGATGGCTACGGCTAAGCTCATATCAGTGTCTACTCAGATTTCTGTAAATAAATACTTTTCCCTGAATATATTGTCACCAGTACACTTTGGTTTTACCTACATGAAGAGTCTAGAAATTCTAAGATCAGGTCATCAGAAAATTTCTTGTCTTAGAAGAATCAATTTCCTTTGTCATAGTTGGGAAATCTTTGTTGTATCATCATGCCATAATGTGAAAAGAAGCCGTCTTGCTCTTCTTTCTTAAGCACAGATTCCCTTCATCGTTATGTAATCACCTCTTCACACCATCACATTGGTAATTAAGTTTCAATGAGTTCACAGGGAGGACACAGACACTGAGACCACTGCGTATCTGCAGACTAATTTCTCAAGGACATGCGCTGTCATGGGCAGTGAATTGCAATGTGTTTCTGGGCTGTTCTAATTGTCAAACTAGGAATATTTTATGATCGTTGGTTTCTTTATCTAATAATTGAGAGTAAATAAACCTTATCCAAAGGGTATTTTGAGGTTTACATTGGTATAATAATTTAAACAATTGGTAGAGGCTTCCTCTCAATATCTTCACTATCTTAGAGCAGTAGAGACTCAACTGTTTACCTGCTTCTCTAGCTAAAGAAGTCATTTCCCAGATTCCTTACAGAGGAAATGTGACAAAACTAAAACATAAGCAGACATGGTGTTTCATCTTCGTGACAAAGCTTGTAGAAACAATGTCCCCTTCTTTCTCCAGTTCTCTCCCTGGGGTGCAAAGGCTGTTCTCATGGCAGCCACTGCAGAGTCTGTGAACCTCATCTGAGCTCACCACTGCCACAAGGTGAAATGAATTTGGAACTCGATCCTTTACTAGGTCCAGCATTGATGTAGGTGGGTCATCTGTATTTCTGTTGCGTTCATTGGTTAATAAAGAAACTGCTTGGCCTGATAGGTCAGAAGATAGGTAGGTGGGAAAGACAGAACAGAATTGTGGGAGAAAGAAAACAGAGTCAGGCAGAGGCAGAGAGCTGTCGCGATGAAGCTGCCAGGTCAGACATGCTGAATCTTCCTGGTAAGCCACGACCTTGTGGTGGCATACAGATTATTAGAAATGGGTTGAATCAACATGTAAGAGCTAGCCAATAAGAGGCTAAGGATAATGGGCTAGGCAGTGTTTAAAAGAATACAGATTCCGTGTAATTATTTCGGGTGTAATCTAATCAGGAAGCTGGGCAACAGGAACACGGCCTGCAGCTCCTTCTACACAGCATGATTCTTTCTCTGGAGAGAGATATATAAATGTCTAACATTGACACTACTGTATATATAAAAGAATTAAATGGAAATAAATTTCATATAACACAAATCAGTTCTCAAAAACTATGAAGATTTTGAGTTAAGGCAAAATTGAGTCCATGATCATCTTGAATTTTCAACAGCCTTGCCTCAGGCTCTTAAGAAGTTTGATTAATGATGTGGACTGATAATCATAGCTCTTATTTAAATTTTTAATCGTGCATTGCTATAATTCTAAACATATGTTGAGGAATCCTGAGTTTGCATTAGTGTTACTTAGATAAAATCAACCTGAGGTCATGAGGCTGAGTTAACAAATAGCTGACAGCAGGCATATCAAAGAGATAGAGAGATACACCAGAAGTATTTGGGAAGAGTTTGTGTGGTTTGGCTTTTTTATTTTGGTGAAGTAGAAGGATGTACTTTTCGGTGATACCAGCTATGAGGGAAGGTTAGCTAGCTGTTACTCAACCTCTCTGAGCTAGCAGGATATCACCTCATATCACGATTTTATTAATATTTATTATATATATTAATTATCTGTATCTATATTATGCATATCAATATGCTCGAGTTTTATTTCTAAATAGAATGATAGAGATGTAGTTAAAGCTACATTTAGCAGCAGTGGCAGAGCCAGTGCCTGTGGGAACAGAATTCCTGCAGGCTGTGCCCTGAGTGCCTGGGCTACTGACACAGAAGCAGGAAGGTAACTGAATTGAGCTGCTGACCGAAAAGGCAGTAGATTGAGGGGCAGCTACTGTGCTGAGGTTGAAACAACACATTTATCTACATTGTCGTATAAGTAATGGTAGGAACAGTGGATTTTGCAAAAAAAAAAAAAATTACGTCTTCATAATTCTCTGTTTATTTCTCTTGTATTCTACCTTCCATGTCTACAAATTTAACTACTTCAGAGAATTTGTATCGTTAAGTCTGTAGAACATTTGGCTTCCATATTTATGCAAGACGTTTTCCATGAGGGCTGAACTTTTGTACTTAACTTTACTCATGGCCTATTGGTATCCTGGATGCTTCCAATTGTTGAGTAGTGTTAATACTACAAAATGAACATGAAATAAACTTTTATCAATTAATATATTTGATGATGAGATGATTTAGCACTTATGGCCAAATCTGATGATATGTGATTGACCTTAGGAGCCCACATTGTGAGAAAGACCAACTTCCGTAAATTGCTTTTGAGCTCACCATGTACACAGGAGAAGAGAGCATGCAAGTGTGCACATACACAGACCAAATAAAAAATATAATTCAAAAAGCTTTTAGAAATATACTGGTATTCTAGAATATTGGTTTTAGAGACAAGCCTGAACAGTGACTCAGTAGGCTCTAAGATTTCTTAAAAATGCACCTTTCATTCAGAAAGACATTTTAGATAATATAAAAAGGAGCGTGGTTTTCTTTGCTCTATGTTTAAAAACCGCCTATAAGTGAGTAAATGTGACAATTGTCTTTCTGTGTATGGGTTACCTCACTCAAAATAATGTTTTCTAACTCCATCCATTTTCCTGTAAAATTCAAGAAGTTGTTATTTTTTCTGCTGTCTAATACTCCATTGTGTAAATGTACCACAATTTCCTTATCCATTTGGTCAAGGGGCATAAAGCAAAGAAAACAAGCCTACAAACCGCAATCCCAGAGAACTTAGACAACCAAGAGGAAACTAAAAAATACTTACATAGTTCTAATCTACATGGGAAGTAGAAAAAGACAAGATCTCCTGAGTAAATTGGGAGCATGGGGAACTTGGGGACGGGTTGAAGGGAAGCGGAGAGGCAGGGAGGGGAGCAAAGAAAAATGTTCAATAAACATCAAAAAGAAAAAAAAAGAACGGTGTGAATCAATGTTATATGGTAAATCCACTCTTTGCTGAAACATACCACAATATAATTGACATCTCTCTTTCCTCCTGAACTTCAAGCTTGCTGAAGGTACAGACTCTAATATCTCTAATCATAGTTCTCACAGAACATGTGACGGATGTGCTGTTTCCTTAGTGCACTTCACCTCATATACTCCTACTCTTCCCATTCCCCCATCCTGTCTTCTGAACCTGTTCTGCCTTGGTTAGATGTTGTTATTACATTTCACCTTGAACTTCTGGGTAGAGAGCCATGTAGAGCAGAGCCCAGCGCAGGGTCGTGGATGTTGTCTCTGTTCCAGCAATGAAGAGGTCGAGAGTGCTGCAGATGAGGTTTTCTTCATTGAAACTTGTAGTAGTTTTGTCGGGGTGCTAGAAAAGACAGTGTGTATTTGTTCAATCATAAGATTTTTGACTGTCTTGTAACACTGATCCTATGAGAATGAATTGCATAGTGATGCTGTCTTTGATATTCAACAACTGACTTTGCTGATACCAGAAAGATGAATATCCATTTTCTGTGTGCACTGATTCTCCAATTTGCATCATCTTGCAAAGTCAAAACCGCACTGATTCCATCAATAACTATTTATGACAAACATCACCTTTCTCACTTCCTCTAGAAGCATCAGTTTGTTAATACAGCTCTTAATGTTGTTGTTCTCAAATCTGTACTTCTTATGGTAAAGGATTTGCCTCCTCCTCCAGGCATAAATTTGTTTAAATCAATATTATATCAGAAAGATGAAATAAGAGAAAAGATCATAAACACACACACACAAACATTTATCATTGTGACCCAGACAGAGGAGGAGCCCATAATCCAGTGAGTTGAAGCTTCTATGACAGATTCAGTGATATGTATTTGCCAGAGTTCTACTCGGATTAATAGGATTTTACATTTTACCGTGTGATTGGAAATCAAGATGTTCCTCCACAGTTTCATGTTTTAAATACTGGTTCCTTGCACTGATAATATTTGGGGAAGTTCTTAGAAATAGGAAGAGAGGATCTCGCTGACAGGAGGGTTGGTAGTTCCTTAGAGTTACACCCAGCCCATGGTTCCTTCCTTTCTTGCAGTTTTCTAATGAACAGTGATGTGAAAGACTCCACCATAGCCTTCTGACTCATGAGCCAAGCTGCTTTGCCATTCACTTTGATGAAATGAAATGTTTTGAAACTTGGTCAGATGACATTTTTGCTTTATTCTCTTGTTGCTGCCATATAATATTGTCACACTGACCCAAAGTTCAATAATATGTTTGCTCAGTGTCTCCTTGCTGGCCTATTATTGAATAGTGTTCATATAGAGTCCCGGGAAAGTTCATATAGAGTTCATATGTGCCTCAGCTCTATATGAAAGTTAAACTCTACCTCTTACTTAGCTCAAGTTTGTCTGTTTCAGTGGGATTTGAGCTGGGGAGGGTAACCAGCCCTGGACCAACTTATAAAAAAATAAAGCTCTGAAATTTAACTGCTACTTATATTTCACATATATCTTTTTAAGATATGGGAGAAGGACCAAGGAAAGAAATAATAAGGAGGAATCTGGGCATTTCCAGGACCTCTAGCCTAATGGTAGTGAATCCTTAATTTCTAAAACTCCCCAACAAACCAAGGTTACATTACCATGCATTTATAAAACATTACTCCTGGGTTTTTCTACAAAATCTGGATTAAGGAATGATCTACAGAGATGTTCATCTTGTCATCTTTGCCACCATGGCATGCTACTCAAAGCACAAAAATAGATCTTCAGGATATGATTCATTTCAGGAGGAAAGGTTATCCTGAATTATCTTTATGAGTGGGGCCTCCAGGGTTAGAACAGGAGAAATGAGATGTAAAAGGATCAGAAAGGAAAGAGATGATATAATCTCAGCCCTGAAGATGGAGCAGGAAACCACAGCAACAAACATCAATGTCCCCTAAGAGATGGGAGACACAAGGCAATGACATTTCTATTGTTTCCCAAAGTTGGTACCTCGTTGGCCGGATTACAGGAATGATCTAGAACTATGAGAGAATAAATCTCTGCTATGCTAAAACTCTGCCTTTGTGCTAGCCTGCTGCTCAATCAATTGGAAGCTATTATACACCACCCTTTCTGTAAGAAGACACAGGTATTGTCCTCCCCACCTTGGTCATTTCCGTGAGGAAAGCATCAATGAAGTCTCGCGGCTCATCAGGGTTCCAGTCTCTGCGGTGATTTTCAACTATTTTAGAAATATATGACTTCAGTTGTCTCCAGGAGGCTAATGCTGATTGGTGTGATCCAGGAAGATGTTTCATTATCCATGGGAAGATGTTATAGAACTAATTAGGGAGAAGAACATGATCACGGAGACAGCATAAAGTCACTTCCTGTTTCAAGATAGGGTGGACTTTTCCTCTTGATCTTCAACTGGAACTGTGGGAATATCTGGACCGCTTTTTTTCTTCAGGCACATTGGTGGACATATGAGTGCTCCCATGCAAAATACAATAGCCTCTGACCACTTCTCACTGGTCAAATTCTTTTCACTCTAGGACATACACTGATAGAACATTCAGTAGTTGTCCTAATTCTGATTCTAATGCCATTAAGACACGGAAGGCTCAAAGGATGAAGGTGGCAGGAACTGAGATCAAGCAGCAAATCATAGATTGAAGAGATAGCCCCACCTACAGTGGCTACAAATTGAGCATATCAACTGAAATTAACCCTGGAGTTTGATATTTCTGTGTCTAAGATTTTGCGATGGATTATGGTGCTAAATAACTTTCTGTGTTTCATTGCTATAGAACCTAGAAACTCTGATTTTCCAGGAGTGTATGTGACATGCAATAGAGTATTCCTGCAGCATGGTGATTGGAACTCAGGGGGTCCTGGATGTCTGAAGGCAGGTGTTGTAATTTAGGAAAAGTTGTGAGTCTTTCCTTACATTTATTTAATTTTTTTTCTCAACTTTTTTTACTACTGAGCTATATATTTGATTTCACCCATAAGCTGCTTGTATTTTTCTCTTCTCCCTCACAACATTTCTGTCCACTTCTTCATTTTTGAACCTTGCTTCTCTTCTTTTTCTCTGTTTCTTGCTCTCCCTTTTTTATCTCACTTATTTACTGTTTCTAGCTTACCTTAAACAATTTTGTCATCATACAAAATTACAAAGTAGCCTTCACATTTTCATTTCAACAGAGATGTATTAGTGAACTATCAATGGTTTTAATTATGTTTTATATATACAAGTATGTTTATGTATGTATAATTTAATATTGTTGCCAGAACAGTTTGCTTCCACTTCTAAAATGAAAAAGAAAAAACCTATTTGTACTTGAATTAGCCCCAGTCCAATTTTCTCCCAGTATGAAAGAAACTAGATTGCTTACCCGGACCATCTTTGAGGAATTCAAATACACGGCCTCATCCAATAACCTCAGCAGCTCCTGAAACTGACTGTCATCGTAGTCAAACCGCTCACCAAAGGTGATGGAGCAAATGATATTGGAAACAGCATTGTTGATCTTGAAGTGAGGGTTGAAAGGCTGTCCTGAGGTAGATAATGAAAAAGTGCATCTTTCAAAGATGTTGGTTTGTTAATTCCAGTGACAGAGAAACATGCATACTAGAGAGCTATGTAAGAGGCTCTGGATTAGCTTGATATGAGGTTTAACATACACCAAAGAATCTGTTAATATTTGGGATGCCAGACTGATGACCAGGCCTTAAGGTAGCAGCGAGTCTAATGACCATTTGTGTGATTAGCTGCAAACTCTGGGGCAAGGGCATGGCTACATGTTCACTGGTCAGTGCTCAGTGCTTAGCACAGTGCACAGTCCAGGACAAGCACTTAGATACTTAGGTGGATTCTGTTTAATTAATTAGAGGCCCACAGCCTCCCACACCTGCCCTGTGGAATGCCCACCTTCCTCCTCTTTTATGACCCCCACAAGGTGTTGGGCTTCCTCCTGCATGCGCTGCTCTATGCTCTTCTTTCCCAACCCGAAGTTCCTCAGGGTCATCAACGCGAACCTTCTTTGCTCCTTCCATGTCTGTCCACTGGAGAGAATCAGTCCTGGAAGGAAGCCATACAGCGTTATAGCATTGTGATTCTGATTTAAAATTACCTGGCAAATGGGCTGGTCACATGTATGCTGTAAAAGAGAAGAGCCGAAAATGGACTGACAGCTGTCTAGAGAGGGACAATAGCTCAAAGCAAGGAGCATAAAAGCTAGCATCTCCTGGTGGCTCACAATATCACTGTTTAGTCAGTATTTTTAATATATTCTTTAATTTTAATACTCTTAGAAAAACACAAAAGTTATTGCCAGAACATTCCATATCTATAGCAATAGACAGAAAAAAGAGATTCAATGGCAAAGTAAAAATTTTAAGAAACATGATAACTAGGTATTAATGAGGTGATCAAATCCAATTCTCCCCAGTACCAAATCATCTACACTTTATGTTTAATATGTATGTATGCATACACACACACACACACACACACACACACACACACACACACACACACACACGTCTTTTTATCTATGTAAAGCAAAATGCCAGGAACCACTCCTGGTACCACAATCTGTATAACTTGTGGCTTTCTAAAGCAGTGATTTTCAACCTTCCTGATGCTGCAACCCTTTAATACAGTTCCTCGTGTTGTTATGACCTCAAACCACACAATTATCACAATTATTTTTATTGCTAGTTCACAACTGTAGTTTGGTTACTATTTTGAATCATACTGTAAATATTTGATCTATCCAAGAATCTAGTGATCCCATTGAATGAGTTCTTCATCCGCCCAGGGGGTGGTGCCCCAATGATGAGAACAACTGCTCTTAAGGACTAGAAGAGATAGAATGGATCTAGAGATATTAAAGTGGAATTTATTAGAGTGACATATAAGCTAGTCTAAAAATGGCTGTCTTTTAATGGAAAGACCAAAAATGCTATGATTGTTCAATCTATGAGGCTGGATGTCTCAGCTCGCTTTCTACATACACTGGAATCCTAGAAAAGTAGATTCTCATACCAGTGAACTAATTCTTCACCAGCAGGATAGATGAACTTGCCAGTGAGAGGAAGGACAAGATAGCAAAAGGCAAAAGCTTCCTTTTTCCTAGTCCTTTTTTATGGGCTGCAATCAGAAAGTGTGGCCCAAATTTAGAGTGGGTCTTCTGATCTCTAGAGATGCAGATTTGGGGTAGGTCTCAAAATTCCAAAGAAGCATACTCTTTATTTATTTTCTCTGTTTTGAGGATTTTAGTTGGTTCCAAATGCAGATAAGTCGACAACCAATGTTAGCCATCAAACTTCTGTTGGAGTTCTCTCAGCATCCTGATTTCATGGCGTCTAGATCATGGAGTCATTTTGGCATCCTTTTGGCATGTCTGGACTTGTGTTTGCAAGGCTTAATGCCATCACCCTGGTCTAATGCACAGTCTAGTTTAGCAACTGGAGTATGTAAGCTTCCACCCATCATATCTAAAATAAGTTTCCTGATATCTTTCCTTTTCTCTCTACCTGATATCCTAAGATTTCCTCTGCTTGAAACCACTGAGAATTCTTCCTGGCTGTCAGAATAAAAATCAGCATTGTGCTCTTTCTGATGGAGGTCAGAAGTACCAAGATCACTTAATTATGTCTTTAAATACCATGCTTGCAACACTGGATGTTTTTCCATTCTTCCAGACATCTCTCCTTTCCGTTCTTTCAGCAATATTGTATCCTTGAATAATTACTCTTTCAGGTAATTACTTGAATATTATTTATTCAGAGAAGACTTTCCAGAATCCTCATACAATGTTAGACATCTTTGACTAAACACCTTCTGCATTAATAGTGCTTTACTATTGATACCATGGCATTAACTTTTACTGTGCTGACTGGTTTTATATCAATGTGACATAAGCTAATATTGTTCTATAGGGGGAGCTTCAGTAGAGAAAATGCCTTCATAAGAAGATAGGGCTGTAGGCAAGGCTGTAGGGCATTTTATTATTGAATGTTTGTTGTGCGAGGGTCCACCCCATGAAGTTGCTGCTAAGCCTGGGTGGTGGTCCTGGTTTCTATAAGACAGCAGGCTGAATAAAGCAGGAGAAGCAAGACAGAAAGCAGTATTCCTCCATGGTCTCTGTGCCAGCTGCTGCCTCCAGGTTCTTGCCCTGAGTTTCTGTCCTGGCTTCATTTGGGATGAACAGTGTATATGAAAGCATAGTCGAATAAACCCTGTCGTCCCCAAGTGTCTTTGGTCATGGTATTTCATCACAGCAAAGTAACTCTAACTCAGATGTCTAGCACCATGCTTCTTACAACAGACAACACAGTGAATTGACCTAGAATTTTTCTGAAGAGTAATTAGAAATGGCCTAAGCGGCTGTTTTGTTAGATTAATAGATTTCAAATTCTGTGTTCAACTTATGACTTTATTTGACAATAATATAAAGTACTCATACCAACAAATTATAACGTTGGCTAGGAGCCTCAAGATCCTCATGACTTTAATGATACAGCATAAGCAGCTATAAGCAAGATGCAGTAGAAGGGAAAAGCTGACTTACATCCATTTCCCTAGGGCTGACATGAGGAAATGAAAGTGAGCATAGTTTCTGGCTGTGTTTTGGTGCTGTGGTTACTTCGTATCAAAATAAATAGAATTAGTTTTTACTAATAAGTTGTTTACCCGGTCTATACTAGGACACACTATGAATCATCTTCTGAGTGCTTTCAGTCAAGCAATGTGGTTCCTGCGCCCATTAATGATGGCATTTCATGAAGGTATTGGCTTATGAGAGTGATGGATACATAAGGCAAATAAGAGCCTTTTATGTATCTTAAAATTACAATGCATATCTGACAACAAATGAAAGTCTTACCATTTTCATTAAAGACATGATTTTGCAGTGGAACTTGAGGGCGACTCATAAAGTTTTCTTCCAGGTGTGTAAAGGCTTCTTTGATTAAAGGCAGACTGCTTACAATCACTGAAGACTTGATTCCAAAATCCAGACTGATAACATTCCCATACTTCTTCACAAGCTGAAACATATTTCAATAGTTAGCGGCGAGTGTGCTCATATCTCTGTGTCCAGGGATGGCAGACATATGTGTAGCAAATGGTAATCATATTGATAAGTCTTTATTTCTCAGTGAATGATACATGTTGGTATGTTGAAATGGTTTTGCTTTTCTTTTCTTTGAAACGTCCTAAATGCAAATCAACTTCAAGAATGAGATTCACCAATACAAATTCATTAACAGGAATCAATGAATGGATGATATTATAGTGTGTATCCCTATAGGAAGATTTTAGTACATGAATTTCAGTAAATAAGCTAATTCTCTAACTCCTCATTCTGCATTCTAGGACGGGCAGAATACAGTGTATGCCACCTGGTAAAGACCAAGGTGTGTCTGTGTGAGTCAAACTTGTAGTATGCACAGAGTATATAGCACAGAATAAGGAAAAATATTTTTGCATTCAGTGTGTGTGTGCGTGTGTGTGTGTGTGTGTTGTATGTGAATGGTGGTGTTGCACAAGAGTATGTCAGTGGGCATCTTTTGGGAGTTTGTTGTCTCCTCCCACCGTGTGGGTCCAGGTGATCAAATTCTGATTACCATGTTTTTCAGCATGTGCCCTTAACCACTGAACAACCTTTATGGCCTGCAAGCATGGAATTCACAGTAAAGGAAAATATCTGTTGATGGCTTTCTTGAATAAATAGCTATGATAACAGAAACAAAGCAAAATAACTGTGTTTATTTAAATATTAGAATATGATTTAGAAGAGGGTTCTGGTATTAGAAGCAACAAAATGATGGAGGAGCAGATCCCAGAGACAGTGCTGATGAGCTCATGCAGCATTCATGTCACAGAATCCTGGCTAATGTGCAAAAAATGACTGGCGTTCTCAGGGGTCACCTCTGATTATATTTAAAAGATGGGAAAAAAAGGAAAAGAAAGAAAATGAAATGACCTTCAATAGTAGGCATCTTAACAGTTACTTTGAATTTATTGAGTAATTTTATACATATGACGATCATATGAGGCATATTCAGGACCATTGTATGTTGGGGTCCCATTGTTACAGCTAGCTTGAAGTACATGCTAATATCTAACTTGTGTATCACAGCCCACTACAGTCTGACAAGACTCTCTCTTATTTGTGTAATATTTCTGTAATAGTTCTGTGAACTACTACAGAGAAAGCTAAGGAACTGTGATGTGGCAGGAAGTAGAGTCCCCACGTGCTCAACAAGGAGCCACCTTCTTCCCTGTTCTCACCCTGTTTACAGTGATGTCACTTTAATGGATATAAAATGTCCACCCCTTTACTTCACTAGACCCTTGTTAAACATTCCTCTAGGCACAGCACAACTGGCGGCACCATTCTATCAAAGGCTAGGCCCAGAGCTGTCCATCCATCTAGATTGCAGATGATATCACAATTGATGACAGAATAAATAGGACTCATTGGACCATAGACCGTGTTGTGTTGTGCCTGTCATGCTGAGCATTTGTTTAGTGTCTCCTGAGTGAATGAGTCTGTGAGGAAATATATGTAGATATTAAAGGTCATTTTATTCTACAGAATACACACACACACACACACACACACACACACACACACACACACACATTGTATTGAGTCATATCCTGTATGATCAGAACTTGTTTTATCACTATTCCACTAAGCAACCTGGGGAAATCAGATTACCCTTTCCTCAACAGTGGAAAATGGAATGCTAAGAGATGGGTGCTAACGTGAATCTATGTGTGTTTATCATTGAGGGTGAATGAAGGGGGCATAAAAACCAACGGGAATGCCATGCATCAACTAGTGGGGTTTTATCCTCACAGCAAGAATTAAAATTTAATTATACCTAAATTGCATCATTTAACCTCATTTGATTATACACAAATATCAAAATGTAAACCCATCGATAATACAAAATAAATAGATGAAAAATTATTGAACTGGCATGATGTTTCCAGCCTCAGTGTCACCATGACCTAATTCTGTGACACGAGACATATCACCCAACTTCATATGACTGTGTATCAAGGCATAGATCTAATATTTTTACCCTGACAAGATTAAATAAAAGCATGTCTTTTAATTTTTGTAACTTATGATAGCATTTGCAAGAAGCAAACCTCCCACTAAAGTTTACTTTGTTTTGCCAAAATCCAAGAAAAGTGATTCTCAACAGGTCAGAGATTATTTTAACTTTTTGCTTCTAAGTCCCAGAGCCAAATGCCATCAAATGGGGCAATCAAGGTGTTACAGTGGTGAGGTTCATGGTTGTCATCTTGATATGTGTTTCTCCTGAGCTGAGCCTGTGGGGTAAACTGTGACATCTATAGTTGAACTGCTATGAAGAGAATCTCCAAAGAAGCCTGGGAAAGAATTCTGCTTTCCATCTTTCTTTTGCAGCAATAAGGACATCCCTTCCCAATGGGACAGTTATGGAAAGATCACTGGTGTTCATCCTCCTGTAGAGAGGTGCAGCTGTACTATAAAGATGGGGCCCTGAAGTTGCAGTCATCTTCCTTCTTGCCAGCCAATGCTGCTGAGTTGAGGAGTCAGAGGTATCAAGCACAAACTGGAGTTATTCAGATTCACAATGCAAACTCTGAAATTTCCATTTGAGTCATTACTCACAAAAGTGATCCCCTGGAGCCTCTAAAGCTACCTGTACAAGTAAAGCATTGATCTAGTGTGTTCATCAGTTTTACAGCACACTACACAAAATGTCCACCCTGACATTGCTTAGTTCATTCACGAAGACCCAAGAGAACCTCAACTTTGTCGAGATGGCACAGATGTTGGAAAGAGAGGGAAAAATAAATATTTCAAAGTGGATATTATAAAATTATTCCATATAGTGGGAAATCTTAACAGAGAAAAGAAAGATAAGAAGAAAAGGTATCGATTTGAGGACAGAAGCTGCCATGGCCTCTGTGGAGAGCTGCGCATCAGAGCTTGGCAGAGAAGCAGTGCGGAGGTGAGAGGCAGCTCTCCCATGCACAGCGCAGAGAAAGCCGATGACAAACAGCAAGACACAGCACCATAGATGTCATGGCTATGTACTAATGTCACGAAAACAGGAATGTGTAGATGAGAAAACGCTTGGAAAAGTTTGGAAACTTCCTAGTCTGGCAAAATGCAAGCCTTCCATGTCAATTCCAACAGCATAAAGCCCCAAACAATGCAAAAACACCACAATCAATATGGAAACTAATTCTCTTGAAAGCAAATAGACAAAACAACAACAAATACAATCAAACAACCAAACAACAAAACAAAACAAAACAAAAACCTTTAATACTTATAGGGAAACCACAAAGGCCAGCAAGGAGTAGGAGAACATCTAAAACTGTGAGTGCCTCTCATTGTCAACCTAGCTGTCTACAATCAGGGGAAAGACAGAGTGGGAGGGAGGGGAAAGGCATTCTGAGGAGGGGCACAGCTAAGAGGTTCCCTTCTGCTACAGTCTCCTCTGAAGGAGTGGAAGGAGAATGTGCTTGAGGTCAGAAAGGAAATGACAGAAAAGAGACAGCTATGGGAGGATGAGTAAGGGGCAAAGACAACAGACTCCTGTGCCTTTGAGTCCCAGCTGCACCGACACTGAAGAGCAGGGCAGTGTGGGATGTGGGTCTCAGTGAGTGGGGATAGCACCTGGGGCAGTGCATCATACAGGGGATAGGGTTAATTCCCCCATGTTTGTAGTTGCTTCACTACACATGGAAAATGCTGTTAGCAAACTCTCATGAGCTGCGTGTGCGTATTGAGTAACACAGAACCAATGCTGGGAGGACAATAGTAGAGATGTAGAGAGAGAGAGAAGATGAATAAAAAGGCATCTACTTGGAGAGTGTCCAAGAAACCCGTGGCAGGACAGGAAAATAAAATTAAAGAATGAAAGCCGAGCAAATAGACAAAACACAAAACAATAAAGCATTGAGTTTCAATGCTTACATGTAAATTGTAAACAGACCTGTTCTATCTCTCCCAATTAGTGATGAAACTTGAATAACAAATAAATTTCCCAATTATATGCATTCCAGATGGATGCAATTTTAGTATTATGTTTAGGTCCAAATAAAAGAACTGAAAAGCAAATGCCTTTCACATACTAACCAAAGGGGAGGTTGCAGGGTGTAAGAGATAAGAGAAAAATCAGGAAAAATAAATTTCCTTTGGATAACGAGGAACATTAGAAAGCCACAGTTAAGTCATCAAATGGTGCCTGCCAATGTTAAATGTCACTGTTTACACAGAACAAACCTCCCAGTTTAATCAGGGAGAGCTTCCAGAACTGAGTGGAGAAATAGTCACTCTTCCAGGGGACCTGGACACTAAATTGTGGCTTTCTTAGTAACTGATAAAATCAGTGAGTGAGCTGTCAGCAAGGATGTATAAAACTAAGGCTCAGTAAGAGAGAGCTAACACCCAAACCAAACGATCCTGCCCACACCCCTCATTTTTTTTTTCCAGAGAAGCATTTTAATCAACAAAGATGAGACCAAGACTTTACACACACTTTGTAAAGCTGCAGGACACATCTGTCTCTGTCATCGTTTACTATCATATCATCACACAGACCTGGGTATATTTAAAGAATTCAAATCACACAGTGTGTTCTCTAATCTAAATGGATTCATCACCTAGGAAGTATGTCATTGAAAGAGAAGAAATTCTCTAATTATTTCTCTCTCTCTCTCTCTCTCTCTCTCTCTCTCTCTCTGTCTCTCTCTGTCTCTCCTCTCTCTCCCTTTCTCCCTCTCTCCCTCTCTCCCTCCCTCTCTGGCTTCCTCCCTGTTTTCCTCCCTCCCTCTCCCTAAGACAGGACTTCTCTGGGTATCCATGGCTGTCCTGGAACTCGTGCTGCAGACCAGGCTGGCCTCAAACTCACAGTCATCTGCCACAACTGCCCTGCTTAGCTGCATATTTCTTAAAAGTGCATGTTTAGAAGCTAACTATGTGTCCTGGGCTTAGGGACCAGTAGCATGAGCCTGGGAGCCCTGCCTGCCAACCCCCGCCCCCCAGTTCCTGGAAATCGCAGATCCATTAGCTCACTGCTGGGCCATCTTGCACCTTCCTACCTGCTGGACTGCCAGGTACGGCTTTTCCTTGCCCAAGTGCAGTAAATTGCCCAAGATGGGCAGGCGTCGCGGCCCTGGCGGAAAGTTCTTGGGGTGCCGTCTTTTGAGGTAGTCAGCCAGGAACAAGAAGGTGACCACAGCCAGTAGTAGAGTCCGGATATGGAGCACTGCCCAGATGGAGGTCACCAGAGAGCCTGCAGCAGCAAGCATTGTTGGTATCCAAGTGGACTCTTCAGAGGAATGAGGTCTGGGCTGAAACTCGGGGCTCCTAATTTTATAGAGCTCTCAAATAATCTATTCCAGTCCTCTTCTGATCACACCCCTCCACATTCCTTGGAGGCCCTAAGATCCAGAGAACATAGACACTCCGCCGTTACTGGCCCAATCCCCCATCTCTAGGCAGAGGTCTTAGCCTCTCCTTCCAGTTGGATCAGGTCCTACTCCTAATGGTCAGAGTTCTCTGCCCTGCCCTGTTGCAAGCTTAACTAGATAGACCTTTGGAACTGTGTCTTTTCTCTTCAAATGGCAGTTATATTAGGAGGTGAAAAGAATTTGGGATTAATTTGGTAATTACAATTTGCACCCACTTATGAACTATTTTGGTACTATGTCCAGGATATAAGAACCCACGTAGCTGTAGACAGTCCATAAATGCACACAGCTGTAACTAAAGGTGAATTCTTTCTTGTAAAATCTGATTTTTGTAGCTTTTATCTAGATATGTAAGGTGTCATTTTTAAAGTTACACCATTTCGCTTTATTTTCGTAGCTCTAAGCATTTGCTAAATAAATTTGCTAAGAACAAATTTATCCTCTTAAAGGTTTGAACTAATATTAAGCAGAAAACTTGACTTTTAAAGACACAGAACTTTGCCTGAAAAGTGATGAGACTTTAGGCAGGTTGAGCAGTCATTGACAGCCTGGTTTTAAAATAATGTTTTTCCTTCAGTTTAAATTGGAAGAGATAAGAACTTTGAAATCTATAGGTTTTGAATGTGACTGTTTGTTGGGATTCTGTCTCCCTCCCAAAATCATAAACATGGAAAGAAAATTTAAAATAAGATCTTTGGAATATGTCTTTTTATTTGTATTATATCTCAGTAAGAGCATTTATTAGAATTTTTACTTATATGTTAAGAATATTTTTGAAGAAAATTTATTTTAATATTTCTAAGATATTGCTAACAGATGTCTTGATTAACATAAAGCATTGTATGATATATAATTCTTATTATTTCCTTGACTATTAATTAATTAATTGAAATAAATTCTAATCAATTTTTTTCGTTATAGTCTGTTTTGGAAGAACATCCTTATCAAAATCTATGTGCATTAATATTAAATTTTATAGTCCTTAGTCCTTCAATTCCAATGAATGGAGTCTTATATAAACAAATGACAGGTTAAGGTTTTTATAAAACATTTAATTGACCCCAAATACTATTTTCATAAGTTTTAAGATCATTAGCCTACCTGTACAAGGCAGTTCACATTCATCAAGTCTTTTAAAAATAATTTAAACACTCACATTTATAAATACGCACTTGTGCAGTTTAATTGAGCATCTGACATATATGCATATTTACAGGTTTATAAATAAATATATGTGTGTGTGTGTGTGTGTGTATAAGTACAAAATTCAAATAAATAAATAAAAAACAGAAATGATCACAGGATTTATCAGTTTTTATGTGGGACAAAACCATGTGGAAATATTTATCGTAGACTAGACACAATTACATGCAATGCAGAAGTGTTAAGTATAATAACCAAATAGAAAGCTTATATATCTCTATCTTTTTATGATATTATCTCAGGAAAATAAATGGAAGGAATGAAATTACTGAAATGCTTTCTGTTTGGCAAACTTAAGAGGTGAATTTGAAAGGTTAGTTGTAGAATCATTCTGTGTGTAGAGCTTACTTTTTATAAATTTTGGGCTTTTGTCTATATATAGTCATATATCTTGTCTGTATTGACATGTATTTCATCTGTATTGACATGTGTTTCATCTGTATTACATGACGTAATTGTTAAATTAATAATATATATTTTTTGTAAAAAAGTTATGAACCGATATTTTAACATCTAGCTTGGTGTACCTATCATAATATTACCAAGCTAAAAATAGTATCACAAAAGTGCAATGCTAGGTTTTAGGGTTACTGTTTCATTGTATCATTAAAAAGAATATTTGTGTTTGCCATAGAAAATGTTCTCATAATATCTGTAGAATTGTATATGTATATAAACATATAAAATAATCTGCGCAAAATGACAGATGTAGCATGACAAAATTTTGGAAGTTTGTTTAATTTTCAGTTTTCAGATAAGCTTTTACTGAATGCACAATGTCTGTATCTATAAATGCCATTGACTAGTTGTCTGGAATATAGAAAGAATTGATAAGGCTTATAAACAGTAATTCTTAAAAGAAGAGAATTATATATAATTAAGTTGACCAAGCAAAAGTACTGTTTATAAGGAATTTTCTCTGCTTTATATTTAAAACAATTAAACTTAGAATATTGGTTTCCTGTTAATTATGTGGGAAAAGGGTTATCTTTAAAACAGAATTTATACATTAAAAAGTTTGTTCCATGGTAAAGGCAGTCGATGTGGTATTCCCTCTGTATGCTATGTATACCATTAGTTAATAAAGAAACTGTCTTGAGTCCATAACAGGGTAGAATAGAGCTAGGCGGGGAAAATTAAACTGAATTCTAGGAGAAAGAAGGCAGAGTCAGAGAAAAACCATGGAGCCCTGCTGCAGACTGGTATCTGAACTTTATCCCGTAAGCCTCAGCCTCGTGGCAATACACAGATTAATAGATTTGGTTATATAAATATGTAAGAGCTGGCAGATCAGAAGTTAGAGCTAATAGGCCTAACAGCGATTTAATTGATATAGTTTCTGCATGGTTATTTCGGGTCTGAGAAGCCAGGAAGAGCAAGCAGCCTTCCTACAACACTTGCTTCCAACTTTAACAACTTGAATTGGATTCCTGAGACTAACTGGTAGAAATTATTCATATACATGGCTATACACCTCACCCCCCACAAATATAAACACATACTATTAAACAAATTATAAATAATTAAATTATTTAATATTCTATGTGTACTATTAGTTTTGTTAGACATTGGACTTATTTAAGTATTAACATATATTAAATTATTGTAAATGACCACGATTTTAGGTGTTTGAAGAAATATATGAGACATGAAGTAAACCCTCTTAAGCACTTAGAGGATACATTTCAATAATTTTAAATACATTTACATGTTTTATATTGAAAATTCATATAATACACTCTGGTGGTAATTTCCCCTCTCCATCTCCTCCTTGATCCTCCCTACCTCCCACCCATCTGAATACATGCCTTTTTAAATCCAGGCACATATATAAAGAAAAAAGCCAGAACCTTTTAAAAAAATTGACAAAGCTGAAGAAATACACACAGACTGCATAAAAGCACAAAATCAGAAACCAATATACAAGCAAAACACAAGTAATACAAAAATACCTCAAAGAAGTTTTCTGAGACAAAAAGTTCCAGAAGAACACCATTGAGTCCATTTTTGTGTTGGCCATTTACTTCAGGGTATGGAGCCTGGCCTTAAGAGTGATTTATATACCCAGTGAGGCTACATTGAAGAATTGACTTACCCTTTGCAAGTGGTTGAAATGATGATTAAAAGGCAAGTATTTTTAAGCGATTTGGGGGATGGAGGGTGACTCAGTGGTTAAGAGCACTGATAATTTTTACACAGGACCAAACATTGGTTCTGATAGCCCATATCAGGTGGCTTAACCACCTGTACCTCCAGCTGCAAGAGATATCGATGCCTTGGTCTGTGCAGTTCCCTGAAATCATATGGACATGCCCATACACAGATACATACACATGATTAAAAATAAAAATTTTAAAAATTGATTCAGTACATTTTATTATCTATGTATCTTCAAATTTCTATGGAAATATGAAGAACTATATGTCTAGGCTTTACATATGATGTAAAAATTACCAGTATTAAAGGCATGTAAGTTTAATATACAAAGATTAAATACTAACTGAATATGCTCTAACCATGTTCTTGTTTATTTTATTTGCAACATTTGTTGTTGAGGTATATTTCACAAGGCTGAATTGTAGAAACCAAGAGTAGGGAAATGGAACTATCCTGCCAGAATGAAGAAATTCAAGAGACATTTGTGATTCTCCATTCATTATTAAACCACTGAGATAATGAATTCTAAGGAATTGAACCTTCTCCAGGAAGGAAAAGAGTAGATGCTAAATGCAAACAGAGAAGGAGTTTGTCTCCCAGAAAGGGATTTCATTTGGTATTGACAACTTTTCAAGCCACCCTAGATAGAGACTGAAGTTGAGACAAAGACTATGAGTAGGATCCCATCATTACCTAGCTATGCACATCTCTGGGCCAGTATTTAATTCGAACCTAACCCTAAACATAGATTTGGAGATGGGAACACTGGACCTTTTTGATCCTCCACTCAATGTGTTTACACTGAATAGACCTTTTCTTTCTTTTCCTGGAGTCTTGTTTATATAGTCAACTGAGGAAGAGGGTAGACAAGGTCTTGTTTGGAGTTGCTGGGTACCATCTTATGACTCCCACAACTCTGGGACCATTCTGAGCTTTGATTCAGATGGATCATAGAATGTTAAGTTTCATAGATTGACCCAGAAGATGAATTCTAGATTTGTCTAGCAGAGATCAGCGTGACCAACCTGACGAGGAACGGTGGCTGAGACAACCTGAATTGAGGGTTGTAAGATGGTATAGACACCTGGATGGTTGGACAAGGCAGAGCCCACTCTCCAGCTTTCTTGGCTCCCTTACTACTCAATTCATGTACTACATGCAGATCAGGAATCCCCAGGGATACTCTGTGTCATCTAATATCTGAAGAAACATGCAGGGCAGAAATATTATCAGAGGATGGCAGGCTGAGAATTCTTGGGCATTACTGGTATCTGTGGTGCTTTAGATGAGAACTGTCCCTCATAGGCTTACATATTTGAATACTGGTTGATGATGGTGATTGGGAAAGTAATGAAATCCTTAGGATGTAGAAGCTTGCTGAGTGAAGAATGTCTCTGGGAGTGGACTTTGAGTAATTTATAGCCTTGTCCCAATGTAGTTTGCTCTCTTTGCTTCCTTCATGTTGATGAAACTGTTACTTCTCCATTCCTTGCCCTGGTCCCAGCTGCCATGTCTTTCCTGCAATATTGGAGACTCCCTCTAGAATCATAGCCAAAATAGACTATTTAATGAGTAATTTGTCTTTGGCCACAGGGTTCTATTACAAGAAGGAAAGTAACTAATATTGATACTGGAATTGAACTTTTTGATAAGAGGAACATTCATTTCTTTTTGGAGACTTGTGGAAGACATTGGGCCTTGTAACAAGGAAAATGATTCATTACTATAATTAGAGCTTGAGAAACCATTCTTGTATGAGCCTAGAGGACTGTAGTAGTTGAGTATAATATTGTGTAGGAAGTTCTTCTGTTCATGTGTTGCTTTTATTGGTTAATGAATAAAGAAACTGCTTTGGGCCTGATAGGGCAGAATTTAGGTAGGTGTAGAAGACAGAAGTGAATGCTGGGAAGAATTGATCTTCGGCATGAGACAGATGCTGGTTAGAATCTTGCCTGTAAGCCACAGTCACCTGTCCATACACAGATTAGTAGAAATGAGTTAAATACAGATGTAAGAATTAGCCAATAAGAAAATAGAACTAATAGGCCAAGAAGTGTTATATTGAATACTGTTTCTGTATGATTATTTCATGTTTAAGCTACCTGGTTTGCTGAGACAAACAAAGCCCCCCCCCCCCTCCTGCAACAGTAACATACAGTGGTGGTTTAGTTCATGAGTTCCAAAGGAAAGCAAAGTCTGTAACCTCTACTGGGGTGGAGACCATTTGTATATTTTGTCACAGTGTGGCTGCCATCTGTTTCTGTCATAAGAACTTGTGTGAAGCTAAATTTGAAATCAATGGATTCACTTCTCTGAAAGAAAAGATTTCAAAATAGTACAGTTTTGAGTCTGTGATTATTACTGGTAACTCTTACATAGATCTACCATGAAAAGGATAATGTAGCTCAGAAACAAGTAAAAATCGTATTTTGAAGAACAAAGAACATTAGGAAGCTTAATTGTAGATTCAATACATGTACTGAGAGAGAGAGATAGAGAGATAGAGATAGAGAGAGAGAGAGAGAGAGAGAGAGAGACAGAGACAGAGACAGAGACAGAGACAGAGAAAGAGAGAGAGGCTGCAATGGATAAGAAGATTAGTACTCTTACAGAGAGGCTTGTTGTTCTATTGTTAAAGAATGGGAAGTGTGTTAAAGAGCAAGAGATCACCTAGTAAGTGGTCAACCTATGTAAGTAGAAAGCCTATGAGGTTATTTGTCCTCAAAAGAAAAATTCTTAACCAGAAAGGCTGGAGCTAATTTAGGAAGTTAATTCCAACCACACTAACACAGAAGCAATGAGACCTGCCCCTAGGAATAACACAGTCCTTGAATGGAATGAAGAAGCTGCATGAACAGGATGAAAGAAATTAGAGAACATACTAGACAATGGAAAGATCCTTCATGTTCATGAGCTAGAATAGTAAGTGTTTTGAAATTGATTATATCATCAAAATCAATCTGTGTGATCTCCTTGAAAAATCCAATACCCATATGAATATGTGGAGAAAAAAAATCATAAAATTCTGTGGAAGCAAAAAATCTCCAGTAAGTCAAATCAATGTTGAATAGAGGAGCACTTGATGAAGATATCATAGTACAATTATACTGCTGAGTCATAGTAGCAAAATAAACATGATATTGTCCCCAAAACCTACATGTGGAACATAGAATAGAATAGAAGACTCAGAACATAATCCACTTTGCTAAAGACAAATGATGACATGTGCACCAACATGCTAGGGCTGACTTCATGTCCTGGATAACCAATTAAACAAAACAATTGACAGTAAAAAACATGGTGGGGGCAGTGGCTCATGTTTTTAGTTCCAGCACTTGGGAAGCAGAGGTAGGTTGATCTCTGTGTGTTTGAGGCCAACCTGGTCTTAAAAGCGAGTTCTAGGAGAGTCAAGGCTGTCAAATAGAGAAACTATGCCTGTAAAAATTCAAACCAAAAGCATATAAAGAATAAAAACAAAGCAATCAGAAAAAAGTAAAAATCAGAAAATAGATTTATTTAATTTGGTCACAAGTGAGAGACAGAGAGATCTTTGTAACTCCTACTCTTCATCCATTATTGAGACACTTAACCGAAGCTAGCATTTAAATACAAGGCAAGAGATATGGCTAGCTAATTGTCTAGCCCAGATGTGGCTCTACCCATCACTGTCTCTCATTGAAGTTTCTCAGTAAGTTCAACTGACCAGTAGGAAATCTTTCTCCAGGAGATGAGATCATTTTCTGGAAGCTAAATTCTTCAATGGGCCAGATTCTAAGGTTTCAGATTTGTCTTTTCTAGTAGGCAATTCTTGGGTTAATTCTAATGCCTTGGGTTCCATGGTTTCAATAATATGATATCCAATGGCAGAGGCATGAGTGTCTCTTTTGAATATATTTCTCCCTGTCAGACACATTGGTGGAATGTGCAACAAAGAGATAAGTAATCAGTGAAGGACCAGTGTAAGAAAAAAAACGTTTGTGTGCTATTCATTTAACAGGGGATTAACGACCAGACTATACAAAGTATTAATAAACAAACAAATGACCCAATAAATTGGGGAAATAAAATGAACAGTTGTGTCTCAAAAGAAGAAATAAAAATGCTTAATAAATATATGGAAAAGTTTTCAACATGTTTAGCCCTAGAAAATACAAATGACAGCTCCACTGAGACTCCATCTTGCCCAAGTCAGAATGTTTACCATCTCTAAAACAAAGGCAATCTAGGTGGTGATGAGCTGTCACCATCTCAGACAGGACAGCAAAGAATAAACAAAGTATTGCTCTACTGATTCCCAACTTGTCAAATCAGTGTGTTTATTGGGTTTTAAATGTTGTAAGGCCAAGAGTATGTGATAGCTGGCACTCACAATCAAGGAGGAAAAAAATGATAGAAGTTGCTTTTATCCAGGTCTAACCCAAGATCATCTGTGACTAGTGTGGGGCTGAGGACCGACTTTTGAAAGTCTAAACCCATAGTCAGCCTTTCTGCAAGTAGAGGCACACAATCTGAAACCTTAATGAGTGAGTGTCTTCCCTCAATTTTTTTATTAGAGGGCACTGTTTTTTCCCAAGTCTGAGATTAGCCTAGATTCCAGTGCAGACAAACAGCATGCATTTCCATTTTAAGTTTGGGTCAAGCTGATACAGTCTAGGGGTGTCTTCCGACCTGTCTCTTTGACTAAGGGACAATATATTGGAACATTTTCGAAATCTCCTGCTATAATAGACCCGGCAAAAATGAAGATGGAGGGTTTTGCCACACTTTGGCTTGGATCGCTTGCATTTGCACATGCTTGGCTCCCTAGCTAAACTTTAATCCCCCCTGCAGACTCTGAGGATGACTTAGGGAAACTTCTGGATCTCTTTGTCCCTCTTTCCAATATGGTCACATTGAGTAAATACCCTTTTTATGTTTTGCACGTTTCATTTAATACTTTTTATTAATTTCTATAGATAGGGTGCTCAGACCTGCCTTGGAGCACAGGTGGTGACCCACGGGTTCAATAACACATTGTCTTCCACTCCAGAGAAACCTTTGAAGATTTTCCATCATCCATCCTCCCCTCATGAACAATGGAAAGAAGGCTTTTGGACTAATCCCTCTTATTGATGAAGAACTGAATTCCTTCTTGTTTCTAGACCTCCCTCAGTAGTGAAAAAGACTTTAATATCCTGTAACCTGATAAACCTTCCTAAATTTTGTGTGGATAATTTTAGCCTATCTTTTCAGGAACAACCATCCAAAAAAGAAAAAAAAAACCTCTTTAGTAAATATTGACCTTCATGTATCAGGGAAGCCAGCAAGCTTCTAATGATGACATGAGTCTGGGAGGAAGCTGGGTCCCTCATGGGTTATGATTTCGATAATTCCTGTAAATGTCAGAAGGGAACTTTTCATCTCCAAATTCATGTGTGGAGTAGGGTAGGTATAGAGTAGGTGCATGGAACTTTTCAATAGGTGACAGCCGTCCATGTGCTTTGCCACGTCTCCTGAATGCCAAGATTAGGAGCACATAAAGAATTAAAGCTGCATGTTGGAAGAAGTCTGTTAAAGTCTGAGAGTAGTGGCTACAGTACTGTTTCCAAAATACACTGCACTGTTTTTGGTTGTTTGACAAAGTTCTGAAGTGCTTTGAGTATACCATATTAATATTGTTGATGGATAATCAGTGGTTATCAGAGCATACAGAGGAGAATTCCACATCATAAGACCTTCTGTTTTGGTGAACAGTTCATAGGTTGACCCTTCAGGCATGAATGAACTCAAGGAGACAAAGGTTGGCTTCCAGAAAAAAAGACCTTTTAGCTTTTTTGTTACATAGTTACCAGATAAGTTGCCTCAAAACTGTGATGTCTTAAACCAATGCCTTGTACAAGCAACCCATCCATCCATATCCAGGCAGACATATTGTCTTCTTTATTTTAAGACTTTAAGGCCTTGCCTTATTTAAATGTTCACTGTAGCATGGTTGGTCTATGGCACCTTGTATGAGGGTGGTAGTGAGAAGGTTCACTTTTGAGACAACTTTGTACACTAGAGATCAGGTGGAATAGAAGAGCATAGAGTTACTCCAGTGTCCAAAAATAAATTAGGAATGATGGTTATATATTATGTCCACAAAATGTTTGTGTAATTGTTGAATGGGAAAGAGACTTATTCTTTATAATAGCCAATGGACTTAGAAAAAAGAAGTGATAATTTATGGGTGGAAATTTCCGTCATAATTTCCATTATAAATTCCATTATAATAAAGTCACAGTGAATGTCTTCCCAAAGGTTTTGCATAAAACTTGATCTTGAGTTTCACTGATTTCCTGGGTTATGCTGAGGCCCCCAACATTTTTATATCTATCATATTTAGTGTGTTGTGATCAGGTTGTGTTCTGATCTGATACTTCATACCTTGTAAAACAATAATTTTGTTGTTGTTTTTGTTGCCTAGAAAGACTTCATTTCACAAGCAAGTTTCGACTCTATTTTGAAGATGGAGGGTGACTGTGGACTTGGGTGGACACATGAACAGCACCATGTGTCTGTCACTACCCTATCAGCACAGACTGATGAGTAATTTACTATTTCTAGAAAGTATGTCACCCTGTTAACTTATTTGGGTGAATTAGTAGTTTTGGGATACGTGATCATGTTGAAATCATATGAGGAAAAGCAAGCCCTAAATTTATTAGACAAATAAGACCAAGGGAGAGGTATAACTTCCTTACCTGGACACCATATCAAGACAGACTCCAGCAATATGATGGTGGGAGCCCCACTGATCTGTCATTTAACATCATAGTATTTGCACTGTGAATGAAACCTACTACAATAAGCTGTATCTGCAGAGACTGATTGACTGATTACAAGTTCAGTACTTTTGAGAGATGTTGGAATGTTACAGGTCCAAGACTAATTACTTTATCTTTCCACCTGACTTCCACGGGGACCTCTTATAGGTAGGGAAAGATAAGGTAGCTGTAGACCTTCCAAACAGGAGAGTCTTTAAGTCCTATTTGTGTGTGGCTGCCTCAGTAGCCTAGTTCAAACTCTTATGCTCTCTGGTTAATAATTACAAATGTCCATTTCAACAGTCCAGAAGTACTTCCATGGCTACAACAGGAGGAAGGAAGAAACTTCAAGGCACACACACCCTTGTGGTATGAATTATGACTTTAATAGCATTTTAATAAATTATTTCATTTTATATACAATTAAAAAATAGAAATAGTCATTATTCCTTCAGAAACCTTAATGAACTCATAAGTTCCATAACCCCAACATCAATTTGGGGGTCCAGCAGTCTAGGAATTTGATTTAGTTTCCTTTCTCCAACTCTTCCTCTCTTTTCTCAATACCCTTCAGCCTATCTCTTCTGGTATGTGGAGTGAATTTGAGGTGCATTTCACCCCTTCTTCTTTTCTTTACACTTTCCTACTCCAGCATCACAATCTGGGGACAACACAGAGGCAGTGACTGACTGGGGACAGTGTGATTCCCATTCTGAACTTCAGGCTCAGCTTCTCACTGACTGGGTGCTTGAAGGTAAAGTTTTGCAAAAGAGCAGTGAAGAAAATGAACAGCTCAAACCTGACCAGTTGTTCTCCCAGGCAGGCTCTCTTTCCTGTGAGACAAAAAGAGAAGTCAGCTGGCTTTGGTGCACCTAGGGACTGGTGTTCCCAGAAATCTACTGTAAATACTGAGCTGACCTTGGGCTTTGTGTCCAGCTTATTCTGTCTAACACCTTCCTGATTTGCCCACTTGAACGCCATTCATGCTGGCATTTCCTGACCTTGGCCAAACAATATGTCCCAGACTTGTGCTTTAGCTTCCCCAGCCAAGGAAATTGCTATTTTTCTCAGGTGTCCTGGTCCCTTGCTTTGAAAAATTTTTAAAGAGTAAGTCCTGAGTAGGTGACATTCTCACAACTCTGAAAGTCTTTGCTTTAGGTCACCTCACATCACACACATGTCACATGGTGTATATATCTAAGTGTGTGTATGGATATATACATTTCTGTCTACTTATCTGCAATCTGTATCTCTCTTGAATATCTGTCGTCACATGTGTAATCTCTGTGGATGATCTCTGATGATCCAAGACAACCCTCACATACCAAAAAAAAAAAATGCTAAGACCAGCATTCCGACAAAACTACGATTATTATTTGGACCTGTTTTCCACTGCCATCATGGTGTTTCCAACAAGGACATCGTCGCAGGAGTGATAACATATGACACTCTCTGCAGGATAATGTATAAGAAACTGCTTTGGTTTTTACTGACATTAATAATTGAGAAATTTCTGATGGTCACCTCTTTCCACTTTGTTACCTGCCTAATACAGGTTGTTGAGGAACTCAAACAAAAGCAGACTTCAAAAGTTACATAGCAAATATAAATGTGTTATGATGATGTCTGTATCTTATGCAACATCTGTGTTTTATGCCAACATCTCTCATTCATCTATGTTCTCCACATGTTCCTCCTGTTGCCTACCATGAATATCATGGCCAACAGCTCATTAAATCCTCAAGACTCTCCTTTAAGAATCCACATACCATGACATGCAAACTTCAGACTCGGTGTTATTAACCTGACCTGTCTGCACTTCGCTATGTGACTATGATGAAAGTCTCCTTGTTAAGAAGCTAAGCCTTCCACATGTGGTAGTTTTGTGAAACAGTCTCTCTTTTTTCATCTGTAAATTGCTGGGCAGGTGTGAGTTAGTTGTTCATTATGGAGCACGTGATTTAAAGCTTGGCATATGTGATGGATAATCTTGATTACAGTGATGGTTGATTGAGAATGTCCCACATAGACCCATGCATTCAAATGCTTAGTCACCAGGGAAGGAAACTCTTTTGGGAAGAATTAGGAGGTGTGGTCTTGATGGAGGAAGTATGTCACTGGAAGTGGGCCTTTAGGTTTCCAAAACTACATCAGTCCAATCTCTCTCTCTCTCTCTCTCTCTCTCTCTCTCTCTCTCTCTCTCTCTCTCTCTCTTCCTGCAGATCAGGATGTAAAGCTCTCAGATACTCCCCCAGGGCCATGCCTGTGTGCTTTTTGCCATGCTGAATATGGACTAATTCTCTAAAACTGTAAGCAAGCTTGTAATTAAGTGCTTTCTTTTGTAAGAGTTGCCTTGCTCTGTAGATTAGCTCATGGAAAATCATGAACTCTACACCAGCAGCTGTGGAGCCTACATGGGACCCAAACAAGGTCCTCTGCATGTGGCATACAGTTGTGTAGCTTGGTCTATTTGAGGGCATCCTGGCAGTCAGACCAGGATCTATCCCTGGTACACATGCCAGCCTCTTGGAGCCTATTCACTATGGAGGGATGTCATGCTCAGCATTGATGCAGTGGGAAGTGGCTTGGTTCTGCCTCAACTTAATGTGCCAGTCTTTGTTGACTGTCCATGGGAGCCTTGCCCTTAGGGAAGAGTGGATGAAGGGTGGTCCTGGGGGAGATGATGGGGGGAAGGGGTGGGAGGGGTGGGAGGGAGAACTGTGGTTGGAATGTAAAATGAATGATAAATAAATAAATAAATAAATAAATAAGTGTTGCCTTAATCATGGTGTGTATTCACCGCAGCAGAACAGTAGTAAAGTCAGTGACCATCTCGACCAAGAGATGCCTAGAAATCCAAGTTTGTCTGTCATTTCAGAGATGCCTGCCATGAGGGTCATTGAAGTGAGAAGGAAGACCTGTCCTGAGCAGGGGTGACAGCATCCAGTTGGTCTGCCTTTGACGCTTGGTAAGCCTGACTCTTCCTGAGCCCCTGTGACTTTCTTGCTGTGTCTGCTCATGACCTTCACACTCCAGCTCTCTCCAGCTCTGCAGGAGACTTTCAGGTAAATCCTTCTTATCTTTAGACTTTCAGGTTTTTTAGACTTGGAAGCCACAAGTTAACGTATTTCTCTTCCTCTCCAAGTTCCCAAGCGCCATTTTATCATCTTGTACCCGTGACTGTGTAAATAATGCCAGTAATATTAATACACTGTTGGCAGAGTCTTTCCATGTTGATATCAGAGCTCATGATACTGATGAAAAAAATTCTTCTTCCATTTTTCCTTTTACCGCTCTCTCTCAATCCTGATTTATCTCTACTAAGGGTCTTTTAACTATGGGAATTTCTAGCCTTGAGTACATTTTCCTTTGTGTTATAATAAAGCACACTATGTAAGCCATGGGAACATACCAGTAAGCCTAACCCCTACATGGCCTGAGCTTCAGTTTCTGTCTCCATGTTTCTGCCTTGACTTCCTACCTTGTTTTCCTTCGGTGGTGGGCTGTGATAAGAAACGCAAGAGTAATAATCCCTTTCCTCCAGAAGTTACTTTCGGTTATAATTTTTATCACTTGAATAGACAACAGACTAAGACATGGGATTTCAATGACTGAGGAAGATTGGAATTTTGGAACAATTGGTAGGGGAAAACCTATTCCTTTAGAGTCACCACCCCCAACCGTGGGCAGGGCGTCATAATCTGAAGCCTTCACTAACACATCTCGCATAGTGTCAGCGAAGGATACATCTCTTCAATGATGCACTGTCCGTGCTGATATCTGCTCTTACCCTGGAGATGACGGTTACTCAGCTGGAAAATGTGAATGGTATGACAGTATTCACCTAGGCCATGTAACTTGAATGTATGGAGTTTAGCTTTTGTTTATTTGTAGGCAAGACTTCATCAGCAAGTTTGGTTGCCACCCGTGGCACTATTGAATAGTGGTGGATTGTTAAGTAGGTGTCTGCCTAAGGTAGGCCATCTGAGCCATGCCCTGAAGGGATATTTGAAATTTGATTGCTTCCTTTCCTTGCTTCCTGGCCACCATGAGGCAGTCACTTTCTCCAGACACACACTTCCAAAAGATGCTCTGTCACACCTTGGGTGCAGGTCAATTGGCCACCAACTGAGACCTCTGAAACTATGAGTCAATCCAAGCTTCCTCCTAAGAAGTTGTTCATCTCAGATACTGTTTCAGTGAGGAGGGCAGACTGACAGTCTGTGCTAAAGGCTCCTGATACACTTTCCCTTTCACCAGAAAAAGAAAAACCCAAACAGAAAAATGACCTATTAAGTAAAATAAGAGGGTTGACCTTGAGTATCACAAGTGGACTTCATTAACCCTGCCTTTGTGTTTTATGTCACCCCTTGTAAATTACAAATTTAATAGTATGAACTATCTTAATTTTACTTACATCAATATAATTATATAAATTGACGTTAATTATATTAATGAATAGAAGATATCTATTAATTTATTGACTCTAACAGAGAGCATAAATCAGGAGAACATGGGAAAGTGTGAATTAATTTTCTATCATTTGTGATAACAGTAATAATTGTACAATTGGTTATGTTTTCCAAAAGAAGAGAAGTTGATATCTACAGGGGTGTTGTCTTTGATTTCTAGAAATTCTGAAGGAAAGCAGTTACATGCCAAAGATAGGTTTGTGGCAGACACTCCAGACTGTTGTTTTGTCAACCCAGAGCATGCTTCAGATCTGCCTCTTCTGGTCCTCATATGGCATCTCCAGGTAACTGAATTTCATTCACCTCTATCAGAAACATTGAAAGCAAAACATTTGGCTTTCTTCTTTCCTTAGATTCTTTTTATTTTTACTGGGACCTCACAGCTATTCCAAAGACTGTAGGTCTTTTACCACTCCTATACCTGGGGCTTCTCTAGTGGTTTTAGAGTTCACTAGAGTCATGTGGCAACAGTCCTAGCGCATTGTGCCAATTTCATGTGCTTCAATTCTGTTTCTTGGTATCTTAAGCAACACCATATGAAAGCCCAGGTTAATGTGTGTGGCAGGTTAAGAAAGAATAGCTAAGTCACTGATCTGACCTGGAAACTTCTGAGGATAATATGCTTTTTTAATTTATTTTTAATTGATATTTATTGAGCTCTACATTTTTCTCTGCTCCCCTCCTGCCTCTACCCTCCCTCTTAAACCATTCCCCAAGGTCCCCATGCTCCCAATTGACCCAGGAGATCTTGCCTTTTTATTCTTTCTACTTCCCATGTAGATAATATCTATTTAAGACTCTCTTAGTGTCTGCATTGTTGTCTAAGTTCTCTGAAATAGTGATTTGTAGGCTGGCTTTCTTTGCTTTATGTTTAAAAACCACCTATGAGTGAGTACATGTGATAATTGTCTTTCTGTGTCTGGGTTACCTCACTCAAAATAATGTTTTTTTTTAGATGCATCCATTTTCCTGCAAAATTTTAGCTGTTGTTATTTTTTTCTGCTGTGTAGTACTTCATTGTGTAAATTACCACATTTTTCTTTTCCATTCTTCTATCAAGGGAAATTTAGGTTGTTTCTAGGTTCTGCCTATGATAAACAAAGCTGCTATGAACATAGTTGAGTACATGGCCTTGTGACATGATTGGGCATCCTTTGGATATATACCCAAAAGTGGTATTATTGGGTATTTCTTGAGGAAAGTTGTTCCCTATTTTTTTTTTTTTGAGAAATCGCCACACTTCCATCCAAAGGGGTTGTAGCAGCTTGCATTCCCACAAGCAATGCAGAAGTGTTCCCCTTTCCCCACAATCTCTGCAACATAAGTTGTCATCAGTGTTTTTGATATGGCCATTCTGACAGGTGTCAGAGGGAGTCTCAGAGTTGTTTTGATTTGCATTTTCTGATGACTAAGGATGTTAAACATTTCCTTAAGTGTCTTTCAGCCATTTTAGATTCCTCTGTTGAGAGTTCTCTGTTTAGGTCTGTACTCATTTTTTTTTATTGTATTATGTGATCTTTTGGTGTCAATTACTCGAGTTCTTTGTATATTTTATAGATCAGATCTCTGTCTGATGTGGGGTGGGTGAAGATGTTTTCCCATTCTGTAGGCTGTCATTTTGTGTTTGCTGATGATAACGTTATTTACATAAGTGATCCCAAAAATTCTACCAAGGAAATCCTACAACTCATAAACACTTTCAGTAATGTATCATGATACAAGATTAACTCAAAAAATCAGTAGCCCTCCTGTACACAGATGATAAAAGGGCTGGGGAAAAAATCAGAGAATCAACACTCTTCACAATAGCCACAAATAGCATAAAATATCTCAGAGTAACTCTAACCAAACAGGTGGAAAACTTGTATGGCAAGAACTTTAAACCCTTGAAAAAAGAAACTGAAGAAGACATCAGAAAGTGGAAAGACCTCTCATGCAGCACAGACACTGAGAGAAACAATAAATGGGGCCTCCAGAAACTGTAAAGCTTCTGTAAAGCAAAAATAATATATTTCTTATAAAAATATAGTTTTGGATGTTTGTTTTACAGCAAGATTCTCACTAATAATAGGCCATGAACTCAGGGAATCCTAAAGTGGAAGGGCCTATAAATGGGAGGTCAGTTACCATGAGTATGTGATAGGGAAAGAACTAAAATAGGAGTGACAACTTAAACCTGACCTCTTCTGCCAGTTCCTTGTGCACAGGTTAAATAAGAAAAAGCTGTCCTCTTCGTTGAAGTTTGCTTATCTGATTAAATAGACGCTAATGTCCTTTTCCTACTGGATTACGAACAACCATGCTACCTTGGTGATTGTCTGTGATAATTTGTCTGCTAGTGAAACTTCTAATTAAGTAAAACAATTCTTAATACCAGAGTACCAGTGAGTCTCTGTGTGTTTCTGTTTGTATTTCATAGCTGGTGTGGATCGGAGAACATTTTTGTTGTTGTTGTTTTGGTTTTTGTTTTTTGAGACAGGATTTCTCTGTAGCTTTGGAGGCTGTCCTGGAACTAGCTCTTTTAGACCATTGTAGCCTCAAACTCACAGAGGTCTGCCTGCTTCTGCCTCCCAAGTGCTGGGATTAAAGGGGTGTGTCACCAACATTTTAAACTGAATATAAACTGACATAAAGCACCTATGGGGGAAAGATTTTGCAATATGAAGAGAATGCATATATGCAGCCTTCATTGGTCCTAAAGGATCATCTCCCTGTGAAAGCCATGGGGATCGACCAACATTCCTTTCATTGCAGTCCTAAGAATCAGCACATAACACTCTTACGTGGACTATATAAAGAGTCTTTTCCAGGCTTTCAGGATCTGATTTAATAACTAAGAATAAGCAGAATATATGAAACACATAGTTGAGATTTTGAACTGTAGTTCAGATCTTTCTAATGTTTGGTAATCAGGAAGACAGGACAGATGTCCGCTATTTTGTCAGCTTCGCTACTAAAGCGAAATGTGAAGGTCAACAAAGCTGACCTAGAAGGACAGGGAAAGGGAAAGAGAACAAGCTGGACACCATCAGTGAAGTCAAAATTCCATAGTGTGACTTCGGTGAGGCATTTGTCACCCTCTGCAGACAGTGTTACGAAACACAGCTTCTGTGTGAGGAAACCTGGTGGACACTGAGCTCCGGGAGAAGCACATTTGTCTAGGTCTGTGTCCTTTTCTCTGCAGGGCTCACTGATTCCAGCTTGAAGGCTGCAGTGGGACACATGTTCTAAGGGGCAGCTCTGTTTCTTCTTCCCCACTACTTTCATGATCTTAGGTGTGTGTTGGAAAAAGTACTACATACTTGGTACTTATTTATGGAACTAAGGAACTGCAGAATTCTTTGAAAATGCATATACAATGCATAGAAACCAGCAACTGTAATATACTAGGGCATTTTGTTGTAGATTCAACAACTGTAAGGTTACAATATTCATTCTTAATTGGCTGGGTAGAAAACACAAGAGAGGATCATCACTACATCCTTTCCCTGATCATCATATTGAACAACATAAATATATCTAACTAGAATTTTAAAGTATGCTTAATATCTTAAAAGACTAAACATTTACTTGTCTAAGGAGTTCTTCTATTCGGTAGAACCTAATCCATTTATGTAAATGACAGTTAAAATTGTTTGATATTTTCATTGTAGTGAGTAGGTAGCCACCCTCCATGCCTCCTCCTCATCTCATTACAAGTCTGATATATTAACCTTTGAGAGCCTATCACTTAAGAATAATATGGACATTAAACTTTGAAAAGACATCATATATTAGCTTTCTTTGTGAAGAGAAAGCAGGGTTTGGGTCTCTAGTGCTATGGAATACCAACCAAGAGAAGCCAAAATTTCAGTCAGAGGCAAGGATGAGTGTGAGTGACAGGAGTGGCCAGAAGCTGTGCTGTCTGAGAACACTGGCCTGCAAGCAACAGCACCTTACAGCTGCTCTGAGTGTGACTTATGGAGATATCCAAATGACAGTGGAGGTCTCTTGTGAGAAGAGAAAGGAAGGAATGAGGTAGGATTCTGACCTGCTTCCTCCCCATTACCACTCACCCATTGAGAAAGGCAGAAAGGATTCTCTCTTCTTAAATTCTCCAAAAAATCCTCTGGGTTGAAGGTGTCTGGGGTAGCCCTCTTTTTGTGGTTTATGTGTAGAGCCATCAAATTGCTCAGGACCATGGTCCCCTAAAGAAGACAGCAAACAGTCAAGGCTTGAAACGTGGAAGAGACCCAGACAAGGGATGAGATTTCCAAGTTCCCATTACTTTTCACACTGACAGTTCCAAAAAAAATCCTGTTCTTAGTCCATATTCATGATGGGTTTTGTGTCCTTCGGATGTTCCAGTTCTATCAGTCTGCTCTTTATTATAGAATTCAGAACCGTGGGAACAGGTCAGCATGTGCCTAGGGAGACAACATGTACCATTCATGGAAAGATAACTGGACATGGGCTGAACAATCATCAACCTAGCTTCTTCCTACAGGGACATGTGAAGAAGTATCCTGTCACTGGGGTTAAATGAATGAATTGTATCTGTGTTTACAGATCTGTGTTGATCCAGCTCTGAAAACTTTTCAGGGGAACAATCCTTTCTGAGGCACTAAGACAAAGTGTTACAGATCCACAGAGGCCTTCTCTGGCAGACATTCTTGATTCTAGATCCTGGCAATTAATAATTGTCTAAGCAATTACAAAAGATTACCACTGAGACCAGCCATGAGGCCATTTATAGACATCATTAACTAATGGCAGGGACTTTCCCTGACTATTTGTCCCTATGCCCCATGCTCAAGTATTGTGTGGAATAAATGGGGTAGGGGTTAGCTTTTTAAAAACCTTCTTAGCAGGTTATTTTTTTTTCCTGACTCTCATCACGAGGACTGATTTGATGAGCCACTTCCTTGTTGTCATGCTGAACTGAAACCTTGGGCATTTATTTTGTCACTGCCAAGAAGTGTCTGACCTTTGTTCATTAAACAGTGAGCAGAAAAAACAAACAGGATTGTGCCTTGAATAGAAGGAGTGTAATGTAGTCAGGAACGCAAAGAGGGATCCATGGAGAAAAGTATAAGAAAGATCTTTTGATGACTAAGTTAGCAAGTCCTGGGCAGTACAAATAACCTTAGTCCTGCATCTAAACTCTTCTGAGGCTGGATATTGCAGTGGAGAGATCTAGGTAATCTTAATTCCCAGAGTCTCAACCGTCTAGTGTTCAGAGTAGAGACCAAATCGCTATGGAAGGGATAATAAGCACCCTCAGCACATGTATGTTTGGCAAACATCTGTTCTTATCTCTTCCTTTCTTATAGTTTATGCTTCTTTTTTGACTGGTCAACAATGGGAGAGTATGCAAAAGCTGGAAAACACCAGTGAGCACAGATGTGGCAAAGAATTGCCACATTCTTGTGAGGTCACGTTAGCATTGGAGTATGTTAGGATAGCCTTCAGCTACTAAAGCCAACTTCTTGTTATTTGCTAAAATCTAAGTAGATTCCACCAAGAAACCTTCCTTTCTCTATTCTTTATGCACATAAACAGCATTTAGACACATTAGAGGGATGCTTCTTCTTCTTCTTCTTTTTTTTTAAAGGAACAATATCTGTCTCTGTTTAATTGTTTTTTGGGTGCAAAAATACATGTTTATGTTTTAGATAATGTGAAGGACGGACAGGAACATTGGAACCCAGGAGTGTAAAGTTACCTTACGCAGATGGAAACCAGCCAGTGTGCTATCAGCTGTTACTTCCCTGGGAACATTTAAGGGGATGATGTTGCCCATCCTCTGCACCTCATGGATGACAGCATTGGTGTAGGGCATGGACTCTCGGTTAGCTGTGCTTGGCTGCCTCCCATGGTCAATCACTCTGTCAATCTCAGTGTGTACTTTTTCTGGAAAACAAAACAAAACAAAACAACAACAACAAAAAAAACAGGGTGTGAGTGTGGTGGTGGGACTCTGCTGTTTTCAAAGATTAATGCTTTCTTCTGAAGGCAGAGAATTTGTCTCTAAGCTGTTATCTCCTGACATTTCACCTAGTATTTTGTCTACAAAGAGACACCATGTTCCCCAACTTCTCAAAGGACTGAGTTGGAAAACTGTCAACTCTAACTTTCTTTGTTCTTACAACATAGCCATAGCTTTCCAGTGACCTTCAACTGAATAGCTGTTATCATTGTGGCTAAGCTCACAACAATATCCATGCAGGCAGGTTTCTGCAAATTGTTTTCTTTCACCTAGTGGTTTATAAAAAATAAAACCTTAATTTTCAGAGTTGGATAGTCTGGAAACCCACAATTCAGGCATCAGGATATTTCCTGTCTAAAAAGGATGAAGTTTCTGTCTCACAGACTGCAAAGCTTTACTGTATTCTAGTATCATACAGAGGAGGGAATCTCTTTGGTTCCCATTTTTAAAAGTAAAATTAGAAAGTATTCTAAGATTTTTATTTGTGTGTTCTTGCACATGTTTTCAAGTGCAAGAGTGGAGTCCATAGCACAGCTTGTAGGAGTCGGTTCTCTTCTCTGCTCTCTGCATGCTGGGGATTAAACTCAGATAGTCAGGCTTGCAGAGGGTACTTTTAGCAGATGAACCATCTCTCTGGCCTGTCTGGTATCTCTTTTAAAGGCACTAATGAAGTTCATAAGGACAAACACCTCCTAACCCCACTCCATTAGTAATTAAGTTTCAAGAAAATACTTTATAAATGATACAAGCTTTAACTCACTGAATATCTGTAGACTGTGTTTTCTTAAGGAAATGTGTCAGAGTGGAAGGTACACTGCAAGCTATTATGACCTTTGTTGCTGCTGTAGCTACACACATTCTTCCAGGTTCAATTTCCTTATCTGTCCACTAAGAATAAGTAGACTTTAGTTTAAGAATGTTTTGATAATTACTCGAAATTATATTAACATAAGAAATAATTGAACCTGCTAGCAGTCCCCATATAGCGTCCTACTTTCTGTAGTAATAGTGATTGCACTACTATCCAGCTAAAATCTTAATTTCCTGAATTTCTTTTATAATAAATGTGAGCAGGTGACTATGTTCTGGCCAGGAAAATGCAAATAGCCATGATATTTTACTTGGGGACAAGCTCTGTACAGATAGCTCTCTGCTTCCTACTGTTCCTTTCCGGGATACAATGGTGGTTCTAATGGGAGCCACTTAGAGAGTATTGCTCCTTACTCCAATTCAGCTTGGTAACATGTTAAAAGGAATTTGGAATGGAATAACATGCCTGTTTCAGGGTCTAACTTAGACTTTTCTTCTGTGAGACATACAAAAGTTGCCTGTTATGAAAATTTTGTTTTATTCATATGCAGACAACTTTTGTTTTTGAGATATGATCTTTCTTTGCAGCCAAATAACCCCAACTCCGTACTACTCCTGACTCAGACACTAAAGCATTATGAGTAATTCTGTGTTCCACCAACCTCAAACCTTCATAACAATTTTTAGGTGTATAAACCAATAACTATTAAGTATGTTCTCTTCATATTGTTGGAGATGTAATTATTGAGGAATTTTCTTCTGACACTGAAACTTACTGTCTATTAAATACACTCAGATTTTCATACCCAATTCAACTTTTTTTTTCTGGGAAAATTTTAATTAAGTATTTAACTTAGCACTGCGTCCAGAAAACTCATCTATGCTAGAGTAATTATCAAAACTTCTTTTCCTCATGACAAAATTGCCTTTGTAGCTTCATATATGTCATGCTTTCTCTATTCATGGTCCATCAATTCTCTGATTAGTCCTATCTCTTGACTACTTTTTAGATTTAAATGAACATATGTGTTATATCTTTTATGTAAGTCTATTGTTATTCAGGAGCCTCTGCTACAGAAATCAAATGATCTGGGACTCCCCTCTGTATGCTTTAAATATGTTTTATTACCACTGACTATTAAAAAAGCTGCTTTGACCTGGCAGGGCAGAATAGAGATAGGCAGGGAAACTAAGCTGAATGCAGGGAGAAAGAAGGCAGAGTCAGGGAGACACCACACAGCAGCCAAAGAAGAATCATGCTGGAACCTTACTGGTAGGTCACATCCTCATAGTGATACACAGATTAATAGAAATGAGTTAATTTAAGATGTAGGATCTAGCTAGAAATACACCTGACCCATCAGCCAAATGTTGTAATTAATATAGTCTCTGTGTAATTATTCAGATCTGGGTGCCAGAAAATGAAAGAACAGTCTCTGCTTACAGATGATGCCCACTGTCTGGCATGGATCCACATAATATCTAAAATAGCTTAAAAAAAAGAGGGTTTCTAGACCCACAAAATGGGTGGCAAGCACAGCCTTTTAGTAGCCACATAATTTTTTCAGATAGGCTCTGTTCACTGTCTGCAAACAGAGTTGAGCCTTCTTTAAGAGAAGGCTTCTTGATTCCTGCTGGCATCAGGAATAGCTCTGGCTCTTTGACGTGGTCCCTTCACGGAACATTTCATTGGGGTTTATGAGCAGCATGTTACAAATTGCTAAATGGAGACAATGACCTGCTGTGTCTCTAGTGCTGAGGTAGAGAGCATGGCTTGCAGAGGCAGTGAACATACTTCTGCCATATTGAACTGGGTGGAGTCAACAGGCAAAGCCACAATGTTAATCCTAGCCACACCTGCTTAGCATTAAAAAAAAAGTACTCTCCTGGTCAGAAAATGATTACAGATGCACACCAAGACAGATTTATTTGAAAAAGATTTCTGAATAGGTCATAGTGTTGGAGAAATGTACATAGGCTTAAAAGAAATAAAATAAAAATTAAGACAGCCATAGATTAAAGTAGTAAAGATAATAAAAAATTTAAAAGTAATAGAATAAAAAGATTCCATGTAAGGATGGAAAATACACAAAGAGTCCGGATAATATATGTTATTGTGTTTTTTGTTAGTTTTTTTTACTGTAAATGAGCTAAGTACAGAGAGACATTTCAGTGAATTGACTGCTAAACTAAACCAACATGTATATTTTAAGAGTATCTTGACTTCAAAATTTGGGTCTAAGGAAATGATATTTTGGAAAAGAAATTCTGCTTCTGTTTTCACAGAAGATGAGAAACTGTGGATCCTTCCAGGCCAATGTGGTTTGATGGACCAAGACCCCACAAAAGGTCTTCATGGACCTTAAAAATAATCTATTCAAAAAAGAGAAGGAAACAGTTTGGAGAAAACAATGCCCAAATTCCCAAAATGATTATTTATATATGTTTGTTTTAATTTATAGGGTGGGCATGATATAGAGGTGAATACTTTGTATTGATATGGATCTTGGTCTATTGCTATAAAATTAATTTGAAACAATATATATATATATATATAGTGTATATACATTTCTGCTCTTGTTTAAGGTATTGCGTTTGTGTAGGTCATTTGAAAAGGTAATATATAATCAAAATGACAGATTAATATATAATCATCTATAATAATCAAACTGTAGTCATGTTAGTTAGGTTTCCAAGATTTATAGAGATATATTTCAGATGGTTAGGCATACTTCAAATTTTTTCAAAGACCTACAGAATATGGCATTTAAAATGTTTTAAGATCTCAGTCTTTTCTTGATCGTAAGACATATCCTCTTCTGGTAACACCAATTACTTCAGAGAAGTTGATGGGTATTGAAGAAAGTCATTATGGAATTTGCCTTCAAGGTAACAAAGGAAGCCATTTCTCTCTGCTTCCTTTATTTACTTGATATGTGATTTTTTTTCTATTTTTTAGTTCTTTACTCTGTATATCTGTTGCCAGGCCTGCCTGACACTTACGGAAACTCTTCTTGGAATTATAAACTGAAGAAACTCTTCCTTCTATAAGTTGCCTTTGGTCATGGAATTTGATCTAGTCATAGAAGAATAACTAATACAGAGATTGGTACAAAAATGGGGCTGCTGCTTCGATGAATCTGAGCATGTTAGGCTTTATTTTATTTGCTTTTGAATGTGATACATATTGCAACACTGCCTTATAGTGATTCTCGGCTGTTAGCAGAGCTTAAGGGGCCATTCTGTTAGCAGCCTGAAACATAGTAGTGTAGGCAAAGATCATGAGGCTTCAAAAGAAAGTAAGGACTTCATTAGCAACTGAGTTGTAGGCCACTCATGTGACATTTTAATTTTGAATCTGGTGTCCTTCTGCCCTTCCTCTAAGAATTTTCAGAAGGCTGAATTGAAAAGCAATGGACTAATATCTTAGGAAGAGAAAATTTTTAAAAAGCTTAACATTGATGCTGTGGCATGGCAATTACTCCTTACCATTACTTCTAAAACTAAAAATGTCAAATGTGTAGAATAAAATTAAAAAAAAAGACTTTGGAAAGAAAAAGAGAAATAAAAAGCCTACTGTTTCCCCTAAGCCCTTAGTGGACAAATGCCAGTCATGGTTAAAGCGTTTACTGAAATTAAAGAGAGGCCAACTGTTCTTCTCTGAAAAATGGAAAAGATCCCCTAACATGAAGACCCCACCCAGATAAGTTTCTAATTTGTGGAAGAGAATGTCCACAGAGACAAATCTCCTGCCTTTGAAAAACAAAAGCCCATTGCATATGTGATTGAAAGGGCCAAAAGGTCATCACAAAATGGCAGCTGAACTTTCCAGTGCTATCCTCCTGCTTTGGGGATAAGGGAGATGCAAAAGTAAAGGGGGCATGATGATTCTTTGTTTGGAGATTCAAAGAGCTACTGAGCCAAGGTAAATTCTAACAGTAGAGTTTTCATTGGAAGGCTATAAAAGGCAATTACAGAAATTTTTTGAAGTGGAGACTGGGTTGAAATAGAATCCCCAAGATGTTGGAGAAGGAGACCCCTGCAAAGGAGGATGCATATAAAAAAGCCCTAGAGAGAGATTTATGTTGCAGGCAGCAAAGGTACAGGTTTGGAAACCTTTTAGTCCATGAAAATAAATTTCTAGACATGAGCCATCGGCTTACAAGATTTGGTATTTGACTTTTTAGGTTTCAGCCTTCCTTTGCTTCTATTTCCTTGCTATACCTCCATTCTTCACTACTGGAATGAATGGGAATGTATATTATCTGCCACCGTATGCTAGACCTATATAAATTTGGGGGGATCATAGTGAGCCAAAGATAAGAGATTGCCTGGAACCTCAGAAGACACTGGATTTTTGAACAGTATTAAGACTGTTGAAGACTCTAGGAACTTCCAAAGTTATACCAAATGCGTTTTGCATCATAGCATAGCCATGCACCTAAAGGAGCCAAAGGTGCAAATGAGGAAGATTAAACGTGTTGCACAGGCTCTAGGTTTTAAACACTTAGTCCTAGATGGTGGTGTAATTTGGGAAGCCATTGAACTTTTTTGAGACAGAGCCTCACTGGAGGAAGAATGTCACAGGGGTTGGATTTGAGGGTTTTTCTCATGGCTCTGCTTCTGGTTCTCCTTTGCTTTTGTTTACAGTTGAAATGTGATGTCTCAGTTTCAGCTCAGGCCTCCCGCTGCCATATTTCCTGCATAGTCATAGACATTGTTGGTCAAAATAAACTCTACCATATATAAGAGTAGAAATGTAGGCAGCATATCTATGAATAAATATAGAAAAATAATATACATTTTGCATCCCTAAAGAAAAAAGTTTGATTATGAAGAAATCTCAGTCAGTGAATCGATAGCCATAGTAACATAAGGGTCTGAGTTTGATTCTCAGAATTCAGGAAAAATATTTGGATCTAGTGACATGCACTTCTAATCTTAGAGTACAGGGAAGGCAGAGACAGAATGATTGCTGTGTCTCACTGGACAGACAGTCTTGTATACTTGATGAGTTCAAGGACAGAAAAAGATCCCATCTAAAAAAATGTAGGGAGCCTGAATTTTCTTTACTACATGGAAGCAATGTTATCACTACCCTTCACCTTTGGCCAAAGATAATTGTCTTGAATGTGCTACAGTGACTGCATTTTTCACCCATAACTCTTATCACATTTGTAAAAACGTTTCATGACATGAAACATTTATTTATTTCAGCACATGAGTTCAGAAGTTTCAGGATATAGGCACTTCTGTGTCTGGCCTATGACAAGGCAGAACATTACACAGGGAGAGCAATACTGAAGTGCAGCCAGGACCCAGATGGGGAATAAACTGGGGACAAGTGTATTCTTCAAAGATACTCCAGTGACCTACCTCTTCCAACTAGAACGCACCCTCCAATGAAATCCATCTATGGACTAATCTCCTGCTGATGTTAGAGGTATTTTGTTGTTGTTGATTTTTATTGAGCTCTACATTTTTCTCTGCTCCATTCCCTGCCTCTCCCCTCCCCTTCAACCCTTCCCCAAGATCCCCATGTTCTTAATTTACTCAGGAGATATTGTATTTTTCTACTTCCCATGTAGATTACATCTATGTATGTATGCTGAAAATGAATAAGGAAAAATGAAGAAGGAAAATGTGCTACATTTACACAATGGGATACTACACAGAAGAAAAAAATAATAACATCTTGAATTTTTCAAGCCACTGGAAAAAGCTAGAAAACATCACTCTGAGTGAGGTAGGTTATTGGTGACTATGAAAGGCACTAAAGTTCATTTGTATCTTGCCCCGGCCCTGGAGCACTTTAATCTCACCACAACTAAATAGTCAGCTAATCAGCCTTGCAGAAGAGGCAGAGAGGAAAGTTCTTTACAGGAATATCAATTCACAAGCCATTGAAGAAATCTCTACTGACATTTGTGTAACCATAGAAAGTATTGTTTTTCCCTGTTTTGGAACTCCTGAGTTACAGCAACACTCTAGTCACTGCGTTTCTGCTTTTATTTTTGAAAATATTGTTAAAATTGCTATTCTTGGCATACTTGACCCAACTTCTCTCTCTCTCTCTCTCTCTCTCTCTCTCTCTCTCTCTCTCTCTCTCTCTCTCTCTCTCTCTCTTTCTCTCTCTCTCTCTCTCTGTGTGTGTGTGTGTGTGTGTATGTGTATATGTTTGTGTGTGTGTGTCCGTGTCTGTGTGTGTGTCTGTATGAATGCTTTGACTCCTTCAGGAGTCCTTTAAGAGACGAACCCTTGCTAGAACAAGTAAGTTGCTGTAGTTGGATTTGTATAAATTCAGCATGACCCCCCTTGCCATTTTCTCTCTCAGCTTTCTGTGTGAAGATGAGGTATGGTCTGACTGCCTTCATATTGCCCAGTGAATGAGTCTCATTCTTCTGGTGCAGTGCCTACCCTATTATAACAAACTTCATCCTATGGAAGTATCAGGCAAAACAAATTGTTATCTACTCTATGTCGGTGTTTCAGAGGACCAAAATATTCTATCTCAGGAAAACAAATGGAAGGAATGTAATTACTAAAATGCTTTCTGCTTGACAAACTTAAGAGGTGAATTTGAAAGATTAATTTTAGAATCAGCCTGTGAGTAGAGCTCACTTTATATAATTTCTGGGCTTTTGTCTCTATAAAGTCATATATGTTGTCTGTTTTGATATGTATCTTGTCTGTGTTATAAGAGATAATTAATAAAATATTTTTATTGTAAATAAAGCTGTGATTTGATATTTTAACGTCTAGCTTGGTGTACCAATCGTAATATTACAAGATAAAACTAGTATCACTAAAGTGCAGTGTTAGGTTTTAGGGTCTCTGTTTCATTGTATCATTAAAAAGAATATTTGTGTTTGCAATAGAAAATATTCTTTTTTTCTTGTTTCTACTTCTATTGTTATTTATTTTTATTTTTTAGTGATTTTTATTGTGCTCTACATTTTTCTCTGCTCCCTGGACTGCCTCTCCCCTTCTCTTCAGCCCTCTCTAAGGTCCCATGCTCCAAATTTACTCAAGAGATCTTGTCTTTTTCTACTACCATGTCGATTAGATCCATGTATGTCTCTCTTAGGGTCCTCATTGTTGTCTAGGTTTCTGAGATTATGATTTGTGGGCTGGTTTTCTTAGCTTTATGTTTAAAAACAACTTTTGAGTAAGTACATGTGATAATTGTCTTTCTGGGTCTGGGCTACCTCACTCAAAATGATGTTTTCTAGCTTCATTTATTTGTCTGTAAAAATTCAAGATGTAGTTCTGTTCTTCTGCTGTGTAGTACTCTCGATTGTGTAAATGTGCCACAGTTTTCTTATCCATTCTTTGGTTGAGGTGCATTTTGGTTGCTGATGTCTTCCAATTTTTGTTTGTCTTTTCCTCCTTTTTTTTTTGAAGGAATTTCTCATTTCCTCTTTATGAGTTTCAAACATTCTGATGAAACCATTATTTTAGGCCATTTTTTCTGCTTCATCTATATGTGGTTGTTCAAGTCTAGCTGTGGTAAGGTCTTTAGGTTATACTGGTGTTGTGTTTTTCTTTGTGGTGTTTCATGAGTTCTTAACTTTTCTACTCATTTCTTTCTTCTAATAGGTGTAGTTGGGACTGTCTGTAATTCTGTTGATTAATGTTCTAGGTGTCAGTGAATCCAAGGCTCAGAAGGTTGTTCCTCATGGTACAGTCAGTGCCATGGTTCTAGTTGTTCTGTGGGTCACTTCCTATTCCTCGAGGGTACTCAGTGCTCCTGGGCTTTGTTTCACTCCCTTGGAGTTTACTGTCTCAGGCCTGTTCTCTCCTAGGTTGTTGGCTCAGACCTAATTTTTAAAATGTCCCTGGTCTAGATCTGTTCCTGCAGAGGTCTCTGGCTTGGTGTTGATCCTGTAAAGGATCCTGGCTCTGGTCTACTTCTCCAGAGTTCTCAAGCTTGGCTGTGCCCAGACCCGCAGAGGACCTGACTCTGGCTTACTCCCTCAGAGGTCCCAGAGTCATGCTTGGACCCACAGAGATTTCTGGTTCCTGCCTATTCCCTTTAATATTCCAGGCCAATGCCTGGACTCACTATGGTCCTGGATCAGGCCTACTCCCTCTAAAGTCTAAGACTCACACCTGGACCCACAGAGATCTCTGGTACCTGCCTACTCCCTTGGAGATCCCAGATTCATGCCCAGCCTTTCAGGAAAACTACAACCCAAGAAATTCACCTACATCCATGAAAACACAGACAATAGATGATCTCACAGCAACAAATCACAAAGAAGGGAAAAACCTACTCAATAGCATTACCAACGATGAAAACTAAAATAACAGGAACTAGCAATAACTGGTTATTAATATCCCTTAATATAAATGGACTCAACTCACCTATAAAAGGAACCAGGCTAACAGATTGGATAGGAAAACAGAATCCACCCTTCTGCTGCACACAAGAAACACACCTCAACCTCAAAGACAGACTTTGCCTCAGGGTAAAAGATTGGGAAAAATTTTTCAATCCTTTGACCTTAGAAATAAACTGGTGTAGCTATTCTAGTATCTAAAAAAATAGACTTAAACTAAAATTAATCAAATGAGACAAAAAATAGAATTTCATATTAGTCACAGGAAAAATCCATCAAGATGAAATATCAATATTGAACATCCATGCCCCAAATACAAGGTCACCCTCATATGTAAAAGAAACACTACTAAACATTTGAATGCATTGGCACAGGAGACCACATCCTAAATATAACCCAATTAGCACAAACACTGATAGAAATAATTAATAAATGGGACCTTCTGTAACTGAGAAGCTTCTGTAAAGCAAAGGACTTGGTCAACAAGAGAAAACAGCAGCCTACACAATGGGAAAAGATCTTCACCAATCCCACATCTGACAGAGGACTGATCTCCAAAATACATAAAGAACTTAAGAAATTGTTTGTCAAAAGACCAAATAAACCAATAAAAAATAGCGTACAGACCTAAACAGAGAACTCTCAACTGATGGATGTAAAATGACTGAAACACACCTAAAAAAATGTTTTCAACATCCTTAATCAACAGAGAAATGCAAATCATAGCAACTCTGAGATTCCATCTTAAACTTTCAGAATGGCTAAGATCAAAAACATGATGACAACTTATGCTGGAGAGCATGTGGGGTAAAGGAAACACTCCTCTATTGCTGGTGTGAGAGCAAACTGGTACAGCTCCTTTGGATATCAATATAACGATTTCTCAGAAAATTAGGAAAAAACCTACCACAAGACTCAGTAATACTAATTTGTGTATATGCACAAAGGATGCCCAATCATACCACAAGGGCATGTGCTCAACTTGCACATTTTGAATTAGCATTTTTAAAAGTCAAAGATTCCATTAATGTTTGTCTAACTTTTGAATCTGATATTATTCTATTTACAATTGAAGTCAATCCTTTCAAAAAATCCGTGAAGGCTCCTTTTGAGCCTTGAATAATTTAAGTAAATAACTCAGTTTCTTTCATGATTCTTCAACCCTGTCACAAGCATTAAAAGCTGCTATAGACCACAGAGCTGAGCATGTGTGATCATCAAATCAAAACTGTCTTTGCAAATCTGTATTTTGACCTTCACTGAGAATGTGATCTTTGGAAAAATTAATTCCTCTAGCCCTATTTCATGTTTCTATGACCCTAGCCTTCTCTTTCCACCATGTTTTCTTTGATAACTGATGTCTAACATCCAATATAGTTAAGGCTAAATCTTTCCAGTCTTGGAAAAATTGTGTCTCAAATTGACTACGAATTTGTCACCTGCTCTACATGAGGTGATTGCATACCATGTGGAATGACTGCCTCCTTGAATCTTCTCAAATCTAACATTTCAACAGGATTTTGGTTAACTTCTGCATAGATGTGGAGGTAACTTACATCTCGTGGTCATTCTGACAAGGTAACTGGATAGATTAAAGCTGATAGTCTCAAAACCTTGAGCTGCTCCTCTTGAATTTCATCATGCAATACTGAGGTAAGTTCTGATCAAAATTCCTCTGTCTCTGTGTGGATACTTTTCTTAGTTTCATTGGTATGTCTTTTAAGGCTTGTATCTTATCAGTCAATTCCTCATATTTCTTACAAATATCAAATCACTTTTTTAAGGATAAAATCTGAATTGCCAAATTGATAATAATTATATCTGCATTATGTCAAACCCAGTTAATTTGGTTATCCCTTCATTTACTTTTTCCATTTCCAACTCTCTATTATGGAACAATACAGAGTCCTAAATCCCTGCATTATAATATTCCCAATTCTTAATGTGATAAAAATATATTATATAGAATTTCATATTACAATTATCATATATAAAATTTATAATATAGTAAATGCATAATATAGCAATATAACATTTGCATATGATATATAACATATAATATATCATGCATACAAATATTATATATAAATACATTAACAAACACAAAAATAAATACATTTTATGTATAAATATTGTATATATAAAACCAAGATTCTTCCTTAATATTTCCCAGGTGTCTCACTAGATCTGATAGCTATTCACTTTTTCCTCAGAAGATACTATGGCTATGTCTGGTCATGGTGGCTGGGGGGTAGCCCGCTTCAGGAGCTGTGCTTGGTGGGGTGGGGGGTGTCAAGGCTGTCAGACTAAGTAAGGTAGGCTCGAGGGTCTCAGTGGGCTGCTGCTGCACTGCACGGGCTGGGCTGAGGGCACCTGAAGATGCTTGGTGTAGAAGTAGGCTGAGGATGTACAGTGGTAGAAGCACGAATGTGTGCAACTGTGTGTTGAGTTGACCCAGCAAGAGCATCCAGGGAAAGCCTGTAACCCATAGGGAGAGGGAGGCAGCCTCCTGAAAAGCAGACATAGGACGGTAAGGGGCAGGAGAAAATTATATGGCTTGAGGAGAGGGTACGAGGACCACCTTAATGATGGAGCAAGCTGTGAGCCAGTGACTCAAGTGACTGCAATGCCGGTAGCAAGAGGCTGTCACGTGATCTCTTGTCTTGTGTTGGATGTCAGATGAAGAGCTTATCTAAATTGGCTATTAGTAATAATATCTCCGGAGTCAAATATCTGGGTAAAAACCTGATTGACCAGAGAAGCAGTGGGGAAGGAATCAACCAGGGACCTCTTCTCTCCTTTGCTGATCCAAATGGTCCAGTAAATCTTTCTAAGCCCTTTCCTACCACTTCCTGTGTCTCTCTCTGTATGTTTCCTGGGTACTCCAAAAATTTTATGGCTAATTAGGATCAGTTAATCACTAACAATGCTCCCTTATTCAAATTAATCTTTATTAACAGTCTATGAATATCAGTGTGAACAAACACATGTCATTCAAGCAGCCCAGGTACTCTCTCCTCATGCCACATATGGTAGTCATGGGCTAACCCTGTAAACTGTAAGCAAGGTCCCAACTAAATACATTATTTTGTAAGAGTTTCCTCTGGTGTGTGGTCTCTTTACAGCAATAGACATTGATTCATCAGTCCATAATCATGGAGTAGTGAAAAAATGTCTTTCAGATGTAGCACTTGATCTGAATGTTATAGAAAAGGGAAATTTGGGACACAGAACACTATTGGCAAAAGGAAGATTTGGTATCATGACTGAGAGGTAAGAATAAGGACAGAGCCAGGAGAGGACATAGAATCAATACAAACAGGTCACACTGTGCACGGCAGTGAGGAAAAAGACTAAGGTGTCCAGAAGGAGCACATTTTCTTAAGGAAAACATCAATGAGGTCTCTCAGTCTCTTGTCTCATCAGGGTTCGATTCTTAGTGATCATTGCAAATTGCATCAGAAATAAATGAATTCACTTTTCCACGGGTAGCTGCAATGCTTGTGTTGTCCAGGACAATGATTCGTTATCTATGAGAAGATGCTGTAGGGCTAATTGGGGAGAAGATGATCATGAAGATGACACAATAACACAAATTCACTTATTGTTTCAAGACAATCTAGACTTTCCCTCTTCATCTCCTGCTGTAGAATTGTGGGAACATGTGGATTCCTGTTTTCCTTTACACCCCCTTGTAGGCATTTCAACACTCCCATTCCAAATGCACCAACTGCAGGCCAGGGAAAAGGGGAGAGAGGGGCGGGCGAGGGAGAGCACTTTAGATCAACTGGCAGCTCTGAGTAATAGAATAACGCTAGCCGAGTGACAGAGAGAGGGGAATCCAGGAAGCAGCTTTCTGTCAGGGCTTCTGTTTCAGTTCCTTCTGGAGTTCCTGACTCCTCAATGAGAGCCTGTCGTCTGCCAGTGGGAGCTGAAACCACCCCTTTCTTCCCCTATGCTACTTTTGGCCATGGTGTTTATCACAGTAGCAGAACGCAAACTAGAATTTGTGAAGGATGTGAGAAAGGTATGTGGTTTGTGTACATGAAAACGTAATACAATCCAATAATCTGCACAATACATATATGCTCATAATAAGATTTTTAATGGGACTGTTGTTGGTGGTGATGAAACAGAATTTAAGATACAATGTAGTGTTGGAGTTTTCAGAGAAGTGATTTAGAATGTAATAGATCTTAGAAATTGAGAGGAGAGGTGGTAAGTTCAAGAAAGAATCATTTAGACAAACTGACTCACAGGTAAGGGCTTTATTAATGGAGCTCTTAAGGCCAGAACAGCATGGCAGCATTTTGAAAAGGGGCTCATGCCTGTTAGACAGAGTATTGTCCACACAAACATGTACACATGCACACATGCTATGCGGTCACTCTCCAGCAGACATTTCTCAGCCCTTTATGGCAAGGATATGAGACTCAGTGCATATTTTTACTCTCAGTTGGCACAAAGTCATAGAAGACATCAATAAGTGACTATTTGTAGGACTAATGCATTCTGCAGGGAACTGATATGTTCTCTGTTAGTACCCAGGACCACCATTCCATGGCTGGTACCACCTACCAGCTTGGGCCAACTCCCATTAGTCTTTAATTAAGAAAATATCCTACAGTGTTGCCTACAACTCAGTTTTATGGAGGCAGTGTCTCAATTGAGTTTTGTCATTTTATTTGACTCTATCTTGTGTCAAGTTGACAGAAAAACTAATGATCACACCTGCTGAGAGTTTCATGTAGTTGTACTGCTACTGTGATTCAACATCGTAATAGTCATGTCACACCAATACCCAGTCCTCTAGGTCCTTAGGGCTATATATTTCTTAATTCTTAAAGAAATTTCATGTAAAATCTGCCAGTTCTCTGACTGTTTTAGTGTAAAAACTGATCATCTTCTTAATATTCCTATATAACTTATAACTCAGACATTATAATTTATGCTTTAATCTGTGTACAATTGCATGATTCCATCAGATAGTTCGTCTTTCTCAGTATAGTTTTATAAAAGATAGGTTCCCTGGTGGGATGACCATGGCTTCACAATCATTCTATACCCACCAAATATTCACTGATTCATGACAACCTACCCATTCTAGCTTCTCTGACCTACAAACTCACCCTTGATCTTTTCTTTTTCACCTGCAGCACTTTTCCTTTAATATAAAATTTGTGTCCCATTCTGGACAGGCTCAACCAGCACTAAGCAGAATTATTCATGGTCTTTCCATGAGCTTCTGCCCCAATATTCCTGCCTGGTCTGAGTTCTTTTCTTGGCTTCCCTTGCTGTAGGAAATCCTACAGCCAGTAGCTTTTAAGTAACTGCCCACTTGGGTGTGGCCTCTTAGACTATTTATGCCAACATAAAGCTTTCTTCTTGCCTCTTTTCCCTTTGCGGTATTTGGTTGCTGTTCTCCATTCAGTAGAGGATATTGATTTGTGAGCCTATGCATAAATAAATAGCTGGTCCAAGAAAGTCTGTTGGCTTGGTTTGTTTTTTTTTTTTTTTTTGATTGCCGCCTCAGTGGAACTCACTGAGTGTGGCAACTTGGAAATTTCCAAAGCATGCACAACAACTGCTACATTCCCCAGTGCAGTTCTCTGGTGCAATTCCTTTCCACGTAGTGACTTGTGTAACTTCTGGTTTGTGTTCCCTGCTTGCAAGTTCTGGGTTTCTTGCTCTATGTATGTATGGAATTGATTTAATTGCTTTTAATTTGTCAGGCAAAGCACATTTCTCAGTATTTAATCAGTACCATGGCTGGAAACTAAAGCAGCTCAGGATCGTTCCTGTCAAACTCTGGTTGCCTTGCTGCTAGTCACGACTCTGCAACCATGACATCTGCTGGACAATGAAGATTATTACACCTAAAACAATTTACTGGATCTCATAACAGGTAATTAATAAATCAATATGGCAGAATAATTAATATTGAAACTTTTAGTACATTTTTGCTAATACTATGGATTGTATTCTGCAAGGCTTATATGATTATGGAGATACTTCAGTTTATTGGGTATTGGGACTTAGTTTTTTATTCATATTGCATCATTAAGAAAGAATGTGGCACTTTTAGGAATGATACAGTTTTATAGACTAATAATGAACAATAGTCGACAGGATTAATACCTTCAAAAAATCAAAAGTTACCTGAAAAAAAAGATACTATTAAAGAGGATAACATTAATGTGACAGACAAAATTGAATCCATATCTAAGGGTACTGAGAACTTATCTGAAAGAATTCATACTGTTGAATTTGACAACCAAAATTTGTTAAAAAGTTATGCTAGGTTAGCAGATAGATTATCTCTCCAGGGTGGCAATCTGTATGCTTTCCAAAGGAATGAGGAGACAACAAAATGCCAAATGTTTTAATTGTGGTAGAATAGAACATCTGAGAAGGAATTGTAGACAAAGAATTTCTGTGAATAATATCTCCTCTGGGAATGACAAAAATAGGAGGACTCAGCCTTCAGGAATATGTAGAACGTATGACAAAGGCCGACAATGGACCAATGAATGCAGATCAACAAAAGACAGACAAACCTACCTGATATCATAGGGAAACTTCTTGAGGGGCTTCTTGCAGTCCCCCAAGCCAAAAGTGGCCCAGTCATCCCAGTCACTGTGGAGGACATGTCTCACCAGGAAAATTAAAAATCCAGTACATTCTGTAAAAACTTTACTGTTCGAGATGATGACATAAACGTAGAAGATAAATCAAAAATTCCAATGGGAAATAGAAAATGTATATTCTGGCAAACTTCTATAAATGATCAAAGACCAAAGCTAAGAGTGTGTGTAAATGACATTGTAATCGTTGGCTTGATAGACACAGTGACCAATGTGAATATCATTATTCCAGAATCTTGGCATTCAAATTGGCCTCTTCAAGAGGCAGATGCTCAATTACTAGGAATTGGAACCTTATTTCAAGTTAAACAAGCATGAGATGGGTTGGCTACATTGGGCCAGAAGGTCATAGTGGGAAGCTGAGGCCATATGTGGCCAATATTGCAGTACATTTATGGGGTTGTGACCTGCTACAGCATTGGAGTAACCAGATTAACATTCTTGTTGTCCCAAGAACTCATAATTCTGGAAAGGATATTATATTACTATACACAAAGGTCATCAGCCATTCATGCATACAAGAACATAAAGCAACTAGCAAACCTTTAGAGGTACCAACAGCCCTATATTTAAAATGGTTAACTGAGAAACCAATATGAGTTAAGAAATGACCATTAACAGAAAAAAAGCTGCAGGCTTTAGAACAGCTGGTACAAGAGCAACTAGATACTCCCATATTGAAGAATCAACCAGCCCTTGAAATTCCCCTGTAATTGTTAAAAAAAAATCTGGTAAATGGGTAATGGTTTCCATTTTATCTAAGAGCTGCCAATAAGGTAATTTAGCCTATGAGCACTCTACAATCTGAAATTTCTCTGCCTTCTCTATTACCAAAAGGATGGCCTCTTATAGTTATTGATTTGAAATATTGCTTCTTCACTGTATTATTACAAGAAAAGGATAGAGAAAAATTTGCCATCACAGTGCCTACTTATAATAATTCTCAGCCTCCTAGGCAATATCAATATACTTTCCTCCAACAAGAAACGCTCAATAGCCCCACTCTGTGCCAATACTTTGTAAGTCAGCCATTGGAAATAATATGTAAGCAATTTCAAAAGTCTATAATTTACCATTACATGGATGGCATTTTGATATCTGATTCAAACTTTAGAAAAAATGCTTGAAGAAGTAAAGCATTTCTTTACTTCAAAAAAAAGAAAGTTTTGCCAAAATGGGGATTACAAATTGCTCCTGAAATAATACAGAGAGGAGATTCTGTAAATTACCTAGGTTATAAAATATATTTGCAGAAAATTAGAACACAAAAGGCACAAATTAGGAGATTACTTTATAGTTACTGATTCACAATATACAGAAAGAGTTTTCTGGCATATTGAAACCAGTGTCAGACTCTTAATGACTTTTAAAGATTGTTAGGAGACATTTCCAGTCTAGTACTGGCTGCTGATATAACACCTGATCTAATAATTCTTTTAAGCAAAACCTTTAATGGTGATAAAGACTTGAATAATCCCAGAGAATTAACAGCTGAAGCAGAAAATGAATTGACGATTGTTGAGGAGAAATTACATTAGGCACATGTGGATAGGGTGAAATCTTAATTATATTTTAGTCATATTGCCTTGTAGAATATCTCCTAGAAGAATTTTAATGCAGAGGGACAAAATTATCTTAGAATGGATCTTTTACCACATAAACCAAGTACAAGAATAAAAGCTTATGTAAAAAAAGTCTCTAAATTAATTATAAAAGGTAAATTGAGACTTTGTCAACTAGCAGGTATAGACTCAGCAGAGATTATAGTGCCTCTCACTACTGATGAAATAAAAAAGTTATGGGAAGACAATCCACCATGGCAAAGAGTTTGTGCTAATTTTTTAAAAGAAATTAATAGCAATTATCCCAAAAGTGGTCAACCTAACTTTATAAAGAGAATATCTTGGATTCTTCCCCTAATTGTACATTATGCTCCAATAACTGGAGTTTGTACATTTTATACTGATGCAAATAAATCAGGGATGGCAGGTTACAAATCAGAAGAATTAAGTAAGGCAGAACAAAGCCCTTATAATTCTGTTTAGATGGCAGAATTTTATGCTATTCTCATGATCCTAAGGGTTTTATAAAACCTTGTAATATAGTTACTGATTCGCAATATGCAGAAAGAGTTGTCTGGCATATTGAAACCACTGAATTTATACCAGATGATACAGAATTGACTTCATTATTTATCCAAATGCAAGACATAATCAGGAATAGGCTTTGTCCTATATACATAACACACATCTGACCCCATATGGATCTGCCAGGTCCTCTGGCACAAGGTAGTGCAGAAATTGATCAATTATTGATTAGAAGCATATTGTAGGCCTCAGAATTTCATTAAACAACATCATTTCAATTGCAAAGGTTTAGAGAAAGAATTTAGGAAAAAATTATGTTTCTTCACACCTATTTTTGTCTCTATCATATCTTTCATTTAATACAAATATCTGTATATGTCTATATAAGTAGTGTTTATGTTTTTCATAATGAACATTGAATTTTTTTTCGGTAATCTTGGAAGATTCCAGGTAAAAGATGAGACTCCACAGCAACAACTCCACCTGGCTGATATGACCTCATGATGCTGATAGCTCTACTATAAGACCTCTTTTGGGTACTAGCTACTCAATATGGTTCCAACTTGGTTAGCTGAAATGGTGCACTTTTTTTTTTTTTACAATGTTCTGGACAGAACTCCAAATAGGAACCTCAGAAAAATCCTACTGAATATCCAGAGACTATTTGCAATTATACCAGACAGTAATCTTGGAACTTAATCATCATTTTCCTTTCACAATATCCCATAGAAAGAACATTGCCCTCAAGACAGCTGGAATTAATTCTAGAAGATGATGTCCCCTCCCCCAACAAAGTTTGTCCCCAGAATTATAGATATCATTTAGGGGTTGATTATAATTAGTATAGGGTTGCGGGTCAGGGGGGAAATTTTGTAGGCTCAGGGATCTTTTAAAAAAAGTGAAAATTAGATGAGATGATAGATTCGTGTGAGCTTACTCACACTAATAATAATCATGAGTAATAAAGAGAATACTTGTAAGTTATTATTTATAGGCAATCTACATTGGTATAGATTTTTTGATATTGATACAAACTTATATTATATTGAATATACTCCTATTTTTGTATACAATAGTTGTATACCTAGCAAAGTTATTTTGTTATTTTGCATCATGCATGCTTCTACCTCTGCTTAAAACATTTTTGTATATTAATAAAATTTTAGGATATATTATCATATTGCAATGTACATTTTTACCTCCGATCAAGATATTTACGCATTGTTTACATTTTGAGGTCATTGTTCTCATTTGTTGCATATTTTTTATTGCATAATCTTTTAATATGAAGTCTTAGTTTTTAAGTTATATAGGCATTATGAATTGTAGATCAATAGTCATCTATGTTTGTCATACATATAGTTAGATTTATCAGGTTCTTTAGATACGTAGAGATTGTATTTTGCATAGATAGGGAATCTTCAACCACTTCAAAGAGCTGTAGAATATGGCATTTAAATAACTCAAGTTTCTGTTGAAGTGAAACACTATTGCTCCTGGCAGCACTGACCTACTCCTGATAGAATGTTGAGCACCAAAGACACTCCACTTGGAGCTTGTTTTCTTCTTAGCAAAACTGGACTTTGGGCAAAGAGCTGCCCATGCCTCAACCACTGACCAGGTACATGGTATCTAGAAATGTATAAGCAGGACACAAGGAAAAGACTGTCAAATTTTTCTGAAGCAGAGTAAGACAGTTTTTGAAAAAATTCCTGCCTCTGAAAATGGTCTATCAGTTACTCTATGCCCTTAGCCAAAGTTGGTTGCTTCAATAGTGGAAATGAGATGTAGGAGGGCCTTCTGTATTTCTGTTGCTTTCATTGGTTAAATAAAGAGACCGCCTTGGTCTTTTAATAGGGCAGAAAATTAGGTGGGCTGAGTAGACAGAACAGAATGCTGGGAGAAAGAAGCAGATTCAGGCAACTGATGAAGCTTTGGCCCAAGATGGACGTAGGTTAGAATCTACTTGGTGAGCCACCACCTCGTGGTGCTATACACATTAATAGAAATGGGTTAATCAAGATGTGAGAGTTAGCCAATAAGAGGCTAGAGCTAATGGACCAGGCGGTGCTTAAATGAATACAATTTTTGTGTTGTTATTTCAGGTGTAAAACTAGCTGGGCGGCATTGGGCAGGACAAAAAGCAGGCCTGCTTGCTTCATCACTACAATGAGGCTTTGGGTGATTGCCCAGGTCGGCAGTTGTCTCTGTCATTTGTTGTACATTTTTGGAAGTTGTTTGATTGTCCTTCCTGCTTACTCAAGTAATATTATTTCCCTTCTCAGACCTTTGATAGGGTTGAATACTAGATAGTTGTAGTTGCTTTTCTCTTATGACTTGACCAAGTTATTTATTATACAAGACTTAAACTAGTTACGATAGGAAAATTATTGAATATATTTGTACTTAATGTATAAAATTTTGTATTAGGCTTAGAATTCTCTTATTTAAACAAAAGAGGGAAGGTGCTATAGAAAATCCGACAGCGAATAGCCTTTAATTAACCATCCACTTGGGCGCTGATGTAAAGCATGCATCTGTCCTCTTTTTCAGCTGTGGGATTTGGTGGCTGTTCTCCATTCCAGCAGAGAAAATCGATTTGTGAGTCTACCCCTAAATAAATAAACCATTTTTCCACAAGTTGTTTCGTCATGATATTTCTTCATAGAAACATTAAGTTTAACTAAGACAAAAATTGATACCAGAAGTGGGGTATTGCTGTAACAGATTTAACTATGTTGTTTTGGAGAGGATTGTGGCTATAGGTTGCAAAATTATATAGTAATTGCTCATCCACCTTTTTACAAGCAACTTATCAGAACCAAGGAATCTGCTAAAGACTAATCAAAAGACAATACTTTTTAGTATTATTGGTTTGTGAATAAAATGACTGTACTTTGCTGCATATTTTTTTTGTGGTACCTAACATCTTTTCTGTTATATATTTGGAAATTAATTCCCACAGTTCAGAACTTTTCTGTGAGAACAGTTTCCCACCTCCAGCCCTCAATTTCTATCCTCAAGAAAGTACAGAAATCTGCCTTCCTGCAATTATCTTTTTTTATTTATAAAAGTTTATTAATTTATAAAAGTTTCCATTTCTGCCCCTCCTCCCAACACCCTCCCACTCCCCCCACTCCCTCTCCTCCTCCCTCTCCATCCCCCAGAGCAGTCAGGGTTTCCTGCCCCGTGGGAAGTTCAAGTTCCTCCCCCCTCCCTCCAGGTCCAGGAAGGTGAGTATCCAAACAGACTGGATCCCAAAAATCCAGTATATGCAGAGGAAACAAGTCCCAGTGTCATTGTCAATGGCTTTTCAGAAAGACCCTGCGCCAGCCACATTCAGAGAATCCGGCCACATTCAGAGAATCTGGTTGGATCACGTCCTCATTCAGTCCCAGTCCAACTGGCCTTGGTGAACTCTCATTAGATCAGTCCCCTTGTATCAGTGGGTGAACGCACTCCTCACGGTCCTGCCTTTCTTGTTCATGTTCTCCCTCCTTCTGCTCCTCATTTAGACCTTGGGGGCTCAGTCCAATGCTCCAATGTGGGTCTCTGTCTCAATCTCAATCCATCAACGGGTGAAGGTTCCCTCTGGTCTTGCCTTCCTTGCTCACGTTCTCTTTCCTTCTGCTTCTCGTTTGGACCTAGGGAGTTAAGTCCAGTGTTCCAATGTGGGTCTCTGTCTCTATCTCCATCCATTGCCAGATGAAGGTTCTATGGTGATATGCAAAATATTCATCAGTATGGTTATGGGCCAAGGCCGGTTCAGGCACTCTCTCCTCTGTCCAGAGAATAATCTGGGGATCTCTCCTTGGACATGGGATCCCCTCTAGAATCAAGTCTCTTGTAAACCCTAAAATGACTCCCTTAGTTGAGATATATACTTCCCTGCTCCCATATCCCTCCTTCCTACCTCTTCCCATCCCAATCCCCCCGAGCTTTCCCCATTCCTCCCCTTCTCCCTTCTCTCTAAACCTCTCCCCTTCCAACAACCCCCCCACCCCCATGCACACAAGGTTGCCTCATACTCTTGTCTACTTCCAATCTCCAGGAGGATAACTACATGATTTTCTTCAGGTTCACCTTCTTATTTAGCTTCTCTAGGATCACGAATAATAGGCTCAAAGACCTTTAATTATAGCTAGAATCCACTTATGAGTGAGTACATACCATATTCCTCTTTTTGGGTCTGGGTTACCTCACTCATGGCGATCAGGGAAATGCAAATCAAAACAACTATGAGATACCATCTTATACTGGTCAGATTAGCTAAAGTCAAAAACACCAATGATAGCCTATACTGGAGAGGATGTGGAGAGAGGGGAACACTCATCCATTGTTGGTGGGAATGCAAACTTGTGCAGCCACTGTGGAAATCAGTGTGGCGGTTTCTCAGGAAACTGGGAGTCAACCTCCCTCAAGACACAGCAATTCCACTCTTGGGAATATACCCAAGAGATGCCCTATCATACTACAAAAGCATTTGTTCAACTATGTTCATAGCAGCACTATTTGTAATAGCCAGAACCTGGAAACAACCTAGGTGCCCCTCAATAGAAGAATGGTTAAAGAAGGTGTGGAACATATATACATTAGAGTTTTACTCAGCAGTAAAAACAATGACATCTTGAATTTTGCATGCAAATGGATGGAAATCCTGCAATTATCTTTATCAGCAAGCATTTGGTCAGAGTTTATGGTCCAGGCAAAAAGCATCCCGTTGAAGATATTCATAAATGTCCAAGGACACAGAATTACCACCTCCCCAGTTGCTACTCTGGATTTACCCCAAGACCAGAACTACTGATAACATCATACTCCAGAACTGATAATTTAGAGGCCTGGGTCCAGTCTTTGTTTCTATCATCCAGAGCAAATTTCCAGACTTAGGCATATTAAAACTGCATGGTTTGGTGTATGTGCTATATGATCAAGAACCATCAGCATCTCCTTGACTATTTACATAGGTTGCCTAGTTACCTGTTATTTTCCATGCATTCTGGGAGAAAGATGTGGCATGATGGTTTAAATAATCCATGTCTTATTCATAATTGACTGAAAATAAACATTTTAACCCATTACTAACCACCAAAAATGTAATATAACACACTAACCTTTCCCTCTAGAATTTCCTAATGATTTAATTCCTTTCTTGCCTAATTTTTCCATTAAGGAATTCACCTGATATGTACTAGCCACTCCCATGGAACTATGTGTATGTGTGCAAACCCTTAAATGATTTCCTAATGGGCAAAAGAATTCTGGACCTGGAATCTGCTAGTGATCAAAGGGTAGGATGAAGTATCCTTTGGGTATATAACCAAGATTGCTATAGCTGCATCTTCAGGAGGATTAATTTCCAATTTTCTGAGGAAAAAAAACATATTAATTTCAATAGTCGAAGAACTCCTACCAGCAATTGAGCAGTATTCCTCTAACTCCAAATCCTCCCCAGTACTGATCACTATGCCTAACCATTCTGGGTCTATAGATTATAGACTGGTTATCATCTATTTAAAAACATTGTATCCAGGCATAGGTGAATAATACAATATTTATTTTTCTATGCCTAGGTTACCTCACTCAGGATGATTTTTATCTAAGTCTATCCATTTGCCTCTAAATTTTATCATTTAATATTTTAAGGGCTGAATTTTTCTTCATAGTGTAATGTATCACATTATTGTTATCCATTATTCTTCTGAGAACAATGGAGTAACAATGAGAAATTTAAACTGCTTCCAATTTCTTACTGTTTTGAGTAGAGCAACAATGAACACAACTGAGCAAGTGATCAAAAGGTAGGATGAAGTACCCTTTGGGTATATAACCAAGAGTGCTATAGCTGAAACTTCAGGAGGATTGATTTCCAATTTTCTGAGGAAAAAAACATAATTATTTCAATAGTCAAAAAACTTCTATCAGCAATAGAGCAGTATTCTTCTAACTCCAAATCCTCCCCAGTATGAGCTGTGATTTGTATTATTGATCTTGGCCATTATGAAAGATGTAAGCTGGAATCTCAAAATAATTTTGATTTTCACCCCTTTGATGACTAAGAATTTTGAACACTTCTTTAATAATTTATCTGTCATTTGAGATTTCTTTATTAAGAATTCTGTTTAGTTCTTTACCACATTTTAAAATTGGATTATTTGTTTTTTTATCTAGTTCTTTGAGTTCTTTATGTATTTTATATATTAATGCTCTATCAGATGTAGGTTTGGTAAAAAGTATTTTCCCATTTTGTAGGCTTCTACTTTGTTCAAACATTAGTGTCCTTTGTCATGCAGAAATTTTTCAGTTTCATGAGGTCCCATTTATTAATTGTTGATCTTAGTGCCTATGTTAAAGGTGTTCTGTTCAAGTAGTTGTCTTCTCTACCAATGAGTTCAAGAATGAAGAAGACACTAAACAGGAATCTTTCCTAACCTTTGTATCAGTTCCTTGCTCTATATTCCTGCCCATTTTCAGTTCCTTCCTTGGTTTCCCCTCAGTGGACTTGTAAGGCAAATAAACCTTTTCTTCCTTGTCTTAGTGTCCTATTGCTATTATTGCTATGAAGAGATACTATGACCAAGGCAAATCTTATACAGGTAAGCCATTAACTGGGGGTTTTCTTCCACATTCTAAGGGTTAATGTTTTATTATCATGATGGAAAGTGTGGTGGCAGGCAGGAAGACATGGTGCTGGGAAGTATCTGAGAGCTATGCATTCTGGTCTACAAGAGGAGAGACAGAGAGAGAGAGAGAGAGAGAGAGAGAGAGAGAGAGAGAGAGAGAGAGAGAGAGAGAGAGAGACTGGTCCCGGTGTGGGCTTTTGAAACCCCAAAGTTCCCCTCTACAGACACATTTCCTCCAAAGAATGCCATAGTTACTGTAACAAAGTCATACTTTCTAATCCTTCCCAACAGTTTCACTTCTTGGAGACCAGCATTCAAATCACCCTATTCCCAAGGGTCTTGGTGTTTCACCACAGCTAATATAACCCTTGGGGGAAGGGGTGCTAAGATCACTTCAGGGTAATGGGAAGGTCCACCAGACACACTGCCCAGGTTATACAGACAAGAAGCTGTTGCTGGGTCAGGGAATTGGGAAGGGACGCCTCAGTTGTTAAGCTGCCTGTCAGTTAAGCAGGGCACTCTTTGGTTCAGATGCCTTTGAATCATCGTTGTTCCTTTCAAACCACACTTTCAATCACTGACTCACAAAGTTGGACTTTCTGTGATTGATTGGTGCTCTGCCTAACTAGGATGAATAGACGTAGGTGTTTAAAGGAATGCCATGTGATAGGTAGATTGGGGATAGAACAACCTTGTCTTGTTTCCTTATAGAGTCTTACAACACAAAGTGCTTTACTCTAATGTAGTGAGGAGCTGCAGGCAGGCCTGTTTTTCGTCCTGCCCAGCTCCTGCATGGCTAGCTTAGCCCTGTAAATAACAACACACAAATTGTATTCATTTAAACACTGCCTGGCCCATTATCTCTAGAGAGTTAGTTACTGACTAACTCTCACATCTTGATTAACCCATTTCTAATTATCTGCGTAGCATCACGAGGTGGTGGCTTACCGGAAAAGATTCAGCATGTCTGACCCGGTGGCTGGCTCCATGGCATCTGCCTCAATTTCCTTCTTCCCAGCATTCTGTTCTGTTTACTCTGCCTACCTAATTTTCTGTCCTATCAAAGGGCCAAGGCAGTCTCTTTATTAACCAATGAAAATAACACATAGACAGAAAGCCCACTTACATCACTCTAAAGCGTTTTCAGTTCTGCATTTTTTTTCCTTTCTAGCAGATGGCAAGATTTCTTCTCTTATACACCATTTTGTTATTTTTATTTAAAAAATATGTATTGATGTTTTGCATGAACATCTGTGTACCATGTATGTGAATGGTCCATGTGGAGACCAGAAGAGGGAATCAATCAGATTCCCTGGAAGCAGTATTGACAAATGGTTGCAGCGAGTGTTAGGTATCAGAACTGGGTTACCTGGAAGAGCAGCTGGTGTCTTTTACCTTTGAACCACCTTTCAATCCCCTTGGACCCCATTTAAAGGAAGAAAACCCAAGATTAGAGGTTTAAAAGGCTACATGAAGTCACATGGCCATGTTCCTGTCCTCAAGCCTGATATAATATTGTTTTTTCTTTTACTTTCCTTTTTGTTACTTATCAGAATAATGGGATCAGCAGACTTGGGATTGGACAAGAGGGTAAAGACTGGATATTCTGGTCATCTCTGCCCTGATAATTTGCTTCCTTTCCAACAAAATCCTGCTTATTTTAGCTGTTCATTGTAGCGATCCAATTCTATGTATCTCTGTGGGACATATTAAGAGAAGATCCACTTTCTGAGATGCATTTGAATATATGACTTCCTTTCCTGCCATATGGCTTGTACCCAACGTGTCAGGTAGAAGTATAGATGGGAGGGAATGAGAGCATCATGAAAAGGGAAGGAGCACTGGAGAATCCGGAAGCAATGAGGAATGACGGTTGTAAGGGGCAACCACAAGCTCTTTGTATAATTCTTGAATGGGAGGGAGACAAAGTTTATATAATTTTCTATGAACATTTAAAAAGGTACTGATGCATGGGTAGATATTTCCATGAGGAGTCATGGTCAACTGCTTCTGACATTTGTGACTCATGTGGTAACATGGTAATTGGTATTGTCAATAAAATACTTTCTGCACTGAGACCATCCTGTGCTGTACGCTGCTCTATGTTCCTTCATAGAGAGCAGAACAGAAGTTTTTCAATGTGTGCCTTTCCTTTATACCCTCCATTTTAAAAGTACGTTTCAGTGCTATTTTGAGTGAAAAAAATTAACTGTGTGCCTGGGTGAACACATGAACAAGACCATATGTCTCTCACCACTCTACGGAACAATATCAGATAAGTTACTTATTCCAGATAGTAGACCAAAGCCACCATATAAATTTATTGGCATAAACTGATAATGTGGGGCACTTCAGTATATAAGAATCATTTTTGGGAGATGTTTTCACTTCATGCACAGAAGCAGGTCTTTTGACGAAGTAAAATTTGGTCTCATCTTGAGCATGAAAACCTTAAATTTTTAGGACAGCCCTGTGCTCTCTTTAGTTTTGGAGAGTCCACTGACAGCTAAGAAACTCACCTCAAAACACACCCTTCTAGAACTAGTGTCTATAGTTCTGTTCTCAGCAAGCCTCCACAGGCTATGAGATGGAGAAAAGACATTTGTACCACTTTCCCAGGGAACAATTTAACATCTAGGAGCCAGTGCACATTTATGAAAGAGGCAGGAAGTGAACTGAAGGTATAATTTTATATGACTTTAGTGATTTTCATGCAGTTTCTAACCCACCTTTCACATTTACAAGCACTTTCTTTACAGGGGGAGCCATCATTCTCTTTGTAACTCTTAGATGAAAAGATTTATAAGTGATGTATAAATTTATAAAAAGATGTATAAGTGATGACCAGTTCAGAAGACACAGCAGTCCAGGACATGGATCCAGTAACTGTACCCTAGTCTTCCCATCCTTCCCTGGTCACCTTCCTTCTCTCCCTTCACATACAAGCAGCTCCAGTGGCTCAGAGAATTGCTCAGTTGTTCTTCTTTATTCTCTTTCTGCCTCTGACTTCACGATCTAGGGACAGCGCAGAGACGGTGACTGACTGGGGAAACGGGGACGCCACGTCTAGACTTCAGGCTCAGCTTCTCATTGACTGGCGGCTTGAAGGTAAATTTTTGCACAAGAGCAGAGAAGAAAATAAAGAGCTCAGACCTGGCCAATTGTTCTCCGAGGCAAGCTCGCTTTCCTGCAGGAAATGAAACAGAAGACGAGATACTTTCTTAGTTGGCATTAGTGACTACAGGGATTGGCGTTTCCATTTTCCTTCATAAATCTTGAACTGTCACTGGGCTTTGTGCCCAGCTGTTTATTTATGTTCCATATGTGTCTGAATGTGGAATGTTCCACTGAAATTGGAAATCAGATTCAAAGCGTGGTGGGGGGGGTCCAGGAAAAAAGTGGGAGGAGGGGAGGAAGTGAGAATTTTTATTGGTATTATTGATAAAGTAATAAAAAAAATAAAAAGGAATTCTTTCTGACACTCTAGTACAGTTCTGGAAGCTGGCATTCTGTACTGTGAACGAGACACCTGAACTGGATATACCACATAATGACTTAGCAGCCAAATCATAGACTGATATATAACCCTTTTGAGGAAGAGATAGCTTAATGATTAATATTATTTACTGCTCTATCAGAGCACTCTATTCAGATCTCAGCATCCACATCAGGAGGTGAACAAACACCTGCAACTCAAGATTCAATGCCTCTTTCTGGCCTCCATAGGCTCCATCACACACGTACATGTTATGTACACATAGAGAGACACATTTACACATATGTAAATAAAATAAAAAGTAGAGAATAAAAAAGATTCCAAAATATAAGAAGGTGTTAGAGCTGAGTCCCTAACATAAAAGTCAAAGACATAAAGGCTTTTCCTTACAAAGGTTTTAGCTGTTAATGATGGACAACTAGAAGACATATCTGCATTCATTTTGTACCTGTCTCCTGTCTCAAATATTGAATCAGATTCCTGCTGAACTCTACAGACAGGCAGGTCCATCATTTAGTGAGTACACATATACCTCTCTTCATCATCATCCCTATCAAGGATGAAGATGCTGAGATAGGAGGATTTAAGATACAGCTATCAAATTGAGAACAGCTAGTCATTCTCCTGCAAAGCCCTGAAGTTGCACCCAGAAGTCTGCAGTCATTCTCTTAGAGCATCCAAGAGCAGCAGAACTCTTCATGCACCTTTGAATGACAGGTCCAGGACCTTTGATCTCAAGGAGGACAACAGCTTAGCTTCCCTTCTAGAATCTCTGCTCTGAGAGGTCCACATCCTGCAATGAAAATGTCTCCAGGAGGAGTGGAGATTTTCTCAACACCAAGTGCTAATTGCTCTACCCCTAGAGGAGGCCATTTTCTGGACAGTAATGTCCTGTGTGACCAGAACTGAGATAATGATCAGCAAGATTCAGTGTGGCAAAGACTGTGGTGTCCTGAATACACATGCTTCTTCCCGCCTTTCTCACATGAGCTCAGAAACCATGTCCACAAACCTGAAGATGTGTCAGGCAGCTGTCTGTCCCTCCACTCCCCTGCATCATCATAGGAAACATTGATGTCACATGCTAGGCCTAGCTGTGGCGTCTCTTTTGTCCTCTTCACTCAGGCCTGATTTCCCAACTTTTTCATACCTTTCAAGTGTTTTTGTTTTTGTTTTGTTTTTAAGAATATAGAGTATGGTTTTCTAAGTATCTCCTTGTTTACCTAATGGGCAGACTGGGGCCATGAGCATTTGTCCTGTTGGTCAGTTGTCACTTATGTTACATGGGATTTTCTTCTAACCTCTGCTGGCGATTGATTTTGAGATTTTATTGTCAGGGAACATTTGATGATAGTAGAGTCTACCACATTCTTCCTTAATCAGTGCTTTAATTTTTGTATGTAAACTTATTTTGAGACTGTTAGTAAATTAATCTTCATCTGCTTGTTCCTATTGGTATTTCTCTTCCAAATTTTGCATCTGGCTCCCAATTTTGACATTAGAAAATCTATCACAACTCTCATGTATATGTATTTCAGTTCTTAAAAAACTAAACTTTATTTTCATTTTATGTATGTGAATGTTTTGTTTGCGTATATGTCTCTGCAACACATGTGTGTAGTGCCCATTGTACCCCAAAGAAGGGGACAGATCCCTCAGAAGGTTGTGAGCTGCCATGTGGGTACTGGGAATGAAACCTGGCTTGTCTGGAAGAGCAAACAGTGCTCTTATGCCAGGCCATGTGTTGACATTCCAATGCTATTTGCCCCCCTGTATTTAAATACTCATGTTCATCTCTAGAATTTTAAAGTATGCTTAATATCTTGAAAGACTAAAGATTTACTTGTTTAAGGAGTTCTTCTATTCGGTAGAACCTAATCCATTTATGTAAATGACAGTTAAAATTGTTTGATATTTTCATTGTAGTGAGTAGGTAGCCACCCTCCATGCCTCCTCCCATCTCATTACAAGTCTGATATATTAACCTTTGAGAGCCTATCACTTAAAAATAATATGGACCTTAAACTTTGAAAAGACATCATATATTAGCTTTCTTTGTGAAGAGAAAGCAGGGTTTGGGTCTCTAGTGCTATGGAATACCAACCAAGAGAAGCCAAAATTTCAGTCAGAGGCAAGGATGAGTGTGAGTGACAGGAGTGGCCAGAAGCTGTGCTGTCTGAGAACACTGGCCTGCAAGCAACAGCACCGTACAGCTGCTCTGAGTGTGGCTTATGGAGATATCCAAATGACAGTGGAGGTCTCTTGTGAGAAGAGAAAAGAAGGAATGAGGTAGGATTCTGACCTCTTTCCTCCCCATTACCACTCACCCATTGAGAAAGGCAGAAAGGATTCTCTCTTCTTAAATTCTCCATTCTCCAAAAAGTGCTCCGGATTGAAGATATCTGGGGTGGCCCATTCTTTGGGGTCCCTGTGCAGTGCAGTCAAATTGGTCTGGAGTATGGAGCCCTAGGCAAGGCAGCAAAGACACAAATAATGTGTGGACTAGACACACAGAGGTTTAGTGGTTAACAGACTTCCATTCCTTCGCCTACTTACTTTGGGCAGGTGGAATCCAGCCAGCATAGTGTCAGCTGTCACCTTCCTGGGAACATTTAGAGGGATGATATTGGCCATCCTCTGCACCTCATGGACAACAGCATTGGTGTAGGGCATGGAGTCTCTGTCAGCCAGGCTGGGCTGCTTCTCCTGGCCAATCACTCTGTCAATTTCAGCCTGGACTTTTGCTTCAAGGAAACGGGAGGCTCCATTAAGTTTTAAAGTTTAATGTCATCTTTTAAAGACTGAGAAAGCTGTCTTTCAAAACAAATTTGCTTTTATTTCATCTAGTGTCCTGATTGTGAGGAAATAAAAGTTCTCTACCCCTTAGAAATCCTGATTTAGAAAAGTGTAAACTCTATAACTTTGTTTAAACCTATGGCATTGGTATAAATTTCTATATATCCTGAACTGACTAATCAGGATGGCTACGGCTAAGCTCATATCAGTGTCTACTCACTTCTATAAATAAATATTTTTCCCTGAATATATTGTCACCAGTACACTTTGGTTTTACCTACATGAAGAGTCTAGAAATTCTAAGATCAGGTCATCAGAAGATTTCTTGTCTTAGAAGAATCAATTTCCTTTGTCATAGTTGGGAAATCTTTGTTGTTTCATCATGCCATAATGTGAAAAGAAGCTGTCTTGCTCTTCTTTCTTAAGCACAGATTCCCTTCATAATGAGTAATCACCTCTTCACACAATCACATTGGTAATTAAGTTTCAATGAGTTCACAGGGAGGACACAAACACTGAGACCACTGCGTATCTGCAGACTAATTTCTCAAGGACATTTGCTATCATGGGCAGTGAATTGCAATGTGTTTCTGGGCTGTTCTAATTGTCAAACTAGGAATATTTTTATGAGCGTTGGTTTCTTCATCTAATCTTTGAGAGTAAATAAACCTTATCCAAAGGGTATTTTGAGGTTTACATTGGTATAATAATTTAAACAATTGGTAGAGGCTTCTCTCAATATCTTCACTGTCTTAGAGCAATAAAGACTCAGCTGTTTACCTGCTTCTCTAGCTAAAGAAGTCATTTCCCAGATTCCTTACAGAGGAAATGTGACATGACTAAGACATAAGCAGACATGGTGTTTCATCTTCGTGACAAAGCTTGTAGAGACAATGTCCCCTTCCTTCTCCAGTTCCCTCCCTGGGGTGCAAAGGCTGTTCTCATGGCATCCACTGCAGAGTCTGCGAACCTCATCTGAGCTCACCACTGCCACAGGTGAAATGAATTTGGAACTCTAGATCCTTTACTAGGTCCAGCATTGATGTAGGTGGGTCATCTGTATTTCTGTTGCTTTCATTGGTTAATTGATAAAGAAACTGCTTGGCCTGATAGGTCAGAAGATAGGTAGGCGGGGAAGACAGAACAGAATTGTGGGAGAAAGAAAGCAGAGTCAGAGAGCTGTTGCCATGAATGCTGCCAGTTCAGACATGCTGAATCTTCCCGGTAAACCACGACCTTGTGATGGCATACATATTATTAGAAATGGGTTGAATCAATATGTAAGAGCTAGCCAATAAGAGGTTACAGATAATGGGCAAGGCAGTGTTTAAAAGAATACAGCTTCCATGTAATTATTTCGGGTGTAAACTAGCCAGGGAGCCGGGCAGGGGGAACGCGGTCTGCCACTCCTTCTACACAGCATGGTTCTTTCTCCGGAGAGAGAGATATAAATGTCTAACATTGACACTACTGTATATATAAAAGAATTAAATGGAAATAAATTTCATATAACACAAATCAGATCTCAAAAACTATGAAGATTTTGAGTTAGGGCAAATTTGAGTCCATGGTCATCTTGAATTCTCAACAGCCTTGCCTCAGGCTCTTAATAAGTTTGATTAATGATGTGGACTGATAATTATAGCTCTTATTGAAATTTTTAATCATGCATTGATATAATTCTAAACATATGTTGAGGAATCCCAAGTTTGCATTAGTGTCACTTAGATAAAATCAACCTGAGGTCAGAAGTCTGAGTTAACAAATAGCTGACAGCAGGCATATCAAAGAGATAGAGAGATGCACCAGAAGTATTTGGGAAAAGTTTGTGTGGCTTTGCTTTTTTATTTCGGTGAAGTTGAAGGATGTGCTTTTCAGAGATACCAGCTATGAGGGAAGGTTAGCTACCTGCTACTCAACCTCTCTGAGCTAGCAGGATATCACCTCATACACGATTTTATTAATATATATTATATATATTAATTATCTGTATCTATATTATGCATATCAATATGCTCAAGTTTTATTTCTAAATAGAATGATAGAGATGTAGTTAAAGCTACATTTAGCAGCAGTGGCAGAGCCAGTGCCTGTGGGAACAGAATTCCTGCAGGCTGTGCCCTGAGTGCCTGGGCTACTGACACAGAAGCAGGAAGGTAACTGAATTGAGCTGCTGACCAAAAAGGCAGTAGATTGAGGGGCAGCTACTGTGCTGAGGTTGAAACAACACATTTATCTACATTGTCGTATAAGTAATGGTAGGACCAGTGGATTTTGCAAAAGATGTTACATCTTCATAATTCTCTGTTTATTTCTCTTGTATTCTACCTTCCATGTCTACAAATTTAACAACTTCAGAGAATTTGTATCGTTACATCTGTAGAACATTTGGCTTCCATATTTATGCATCAAGACGTCTTCCTTGAGGGCTGAACTTTTGTACTGAACTTTACTCATGGCTTCCAACTGTTCAGTACAGTTAGTACTACAAAATGAACATGAATTAAACTTTTATCAATTAATATATTTGATGATGAGCACTTATGGCCAAATCTGATGATATGTGATTGACCTTAGGAGCCCACATTGTGAGAAAGACCAACTTCCGTAAATTGCTTTAGAGCTCACCGTGTACACAGGAGAAGAGAGCATGCAACTGTGCAATATACAGTCCAAATAAAAAATATAATTCAAAAAGCTTTTAGAAATATACTGGTATTCTGGAATATTGGTTTTAGAGACAAGCCTGAACAGTGACTCAGTAGGCTCTAAGATTTCTTAGAAAAGCACCTTTCATTCAGAAAGACATTTTAGATAATATAAAAAGGAGGGAGGTTTCCTTTGCTCTGTGTTTAAAATCTGTGATGAGTGAGTAAATGTGACAATTGTCTTTCTGTGTATGGGTTACCTCACTCAAAATAATGTTTCCTAGCTCCATCCATTTTCCCGTAAAATTCAAGAAGTCATTATTTTTCTGCTGTCTAGTACTCCATTGTGTAAATGTACCACAATTTCCTTATCCATTTGGTCAAGGGGCATAAAGCAAAGGGAACCAGCCTATAAACCTCAATACCAGAGAACTTAGACAACCATGAGGACACTAAAAGAGACTTACATAGTTCTAATCTACATGGAAAGTAGAAAAAGACAAGATCTCCTAAGTACATTGGGAGCATGAGGAACTTGGGGACGGGTTGAAGGGGAAGGGGAGAAGTAGAGAGTGGAGCAAAAAAAATGTAGAGTTCAATAAAAATCAAGAAAAAAGGAAGGAGGGTGTGAATCAGTGTTGTATGGTAAATCCACTCTTCGCAGAAACATACCACAATGTAAACTGACATCTCTCTTTTCTCCTGAACTCCAAGCTTTTTGAAGGTACAGACTCTAATATCTGCACTCTTGAAACAATCATAGTCCTCACAAACATGTGATGGATGTGCTGTTTCCCAAGTGCACATCACCTCACATATGCTCCTCCTCTTTCCGTTCCCCCATCCTGTCTTCTGAACCTGTTCTGCCTTGGTTAGATGTTGTTATTACATCTCACCTTGGATTTCTGGGTAGACCGCCATGTAGAGCAGAGCCCAGCGCAGGGTCGTAGATGTTGTCTCTGTTCCAGCAAAGAAGAGGTCTAGAGTGCTGCAGATGAGGTTTTCTTCATTGAAACTTGTAGTAGTTTTGTCGGGGTGCTAGAAAAGACAGTGTGTATTTGTTCAATCATAAGATTTTTGACTGTCTTATAACACTGATCCAATGAGAATGAATTGCATTAAGTCATTCATAGTGATGCTGTCTTTGATATTCAACAGCTGACTTTGCTGATACCAGAAATATGAACATCCATTTTCTGTGTTCACTGGTTCTCCAATCTTCATCATATTGCAAAGTCAAAACCGCACTGATTCCATCAATAGCTCTTTATGACAAACATCACCTTTCTCACTTCCTCTAGAAGCATCAGTTTGTTAATACAGCTCTTAATGTTGTTGTTCTCAAACCTGTACTTCATATGGTAAAGGATTTGCCTCCTCCTCCAGGCATAAATTTGTTTAAATCAATATTATATCAGGAAGATGAAATAAGAGAAAAGATAACACACACACACACACACACACACACACACACACACATTTACCAGTGTGACCCAGACAGAGGAGGAGCCCAAAATCACGTGAGTTGAAGCTTCTATGACAGATTCAGTGATATGTATTTGCCAGAGGCCTACTCGGATTAATAGGACTTTACATTTTACAGTGTGATTAGAATTCAAGATGTTCCTCCACAGTTTCATGTTTTAAATACTGGTTCCTTGCACTGATAATATTTGGGGAAGTTCTTAGAAATAGGGAGAGAGGATCTTGCTGACAGGAGGGATGGTAGTTCCTTAGAGTTACACCCAGCCCATGGTTCCTTCCTTTCTTGCAGTTTTCTAATGAACAGTGATGTGAAAGACTCCACCATAGCCTTCTGACTCATGAGCTGAGCTGCTTTGCCATTCACTTTGACAAACTGAAATGTTTTGAAACTTGGCCAGATGACATTTTTGCTTTATTCTCTTGTTGCTGCCATATAATATTGTCACACTGACCCAAAGTTAACTAATATGTTTGCTCAGTGTCTTCTTGCTGGTCTGTTATTGAATAGTATTCATATAGAGTCCTGGGAAAGTTCATATAGAGTTCATATATGCCTCAGCTCTATATGAAAGTTAAACTCTACCTCTTACTTAGTTCAAGTTTGTCTGTTTCAGTGGGGTTTGAGTTGGGGAGGGTAACCAGCCCTGGAACAACTTATAAAAAAATAGAGCTCTGAAATTTAACTGCTACTTATATTTCACATATATCTTTTTCAGATATGGGAGAAGGACCAAGGAAAGAAATAATAAGGAAGAATCGGGCATTTCCAGGACCTCTAGCCAAATGGTGGCAAACCCTTAATTTCTAAAAACCCCCAACAATCCAATGTTACATTACTGTGTATTTGTAAAACATTACTCCTGTGTTTTACTTCAAAATCTGGGTTAAGAAATGATCTACAGAGATGTTCATCTTGTCATCTTTGCCACCATGGCATGCTACTCAATGCACAAAAATAGATCTTCAGGATATGATCCATTTCAGGAGGAAAGGCTATTCTGAGTTATGTTTATGAGAGGGGCCTCCATAGTTAGAACAGGAGAAATGAGTTGTAAAAGGATCAGAAAGGAAAGAGATGATATAATCTCAGCACTGAAGATGGAGCAGGGAACCACAGCAACAAACATCAATGTCCCCTAAGAGATGGGAGACACAGGGCAATAACGTTTCTATTGTTTCCCAAAGTTGGCTGCCTGGTTGGCCAGATTACAGGAACGATCTAGAACTATGAGAGAATAAAACTCTGCTATGCTAAAACCCTACCTTTGTGCTAGCCTGCTGCTCAATCAATTGGAAGCTATTCTACACCACCCTTTCTGTAAGAAGACACAGGCATTGTCCTCCCCACCTTGGTCATTTCCGTGAGGAAAGCATCAATGAAGTCTCTCGGCTCATCAGGGTTCCAGTCTCTGCGGTGATTTTCAACTATTTTAGAAATATATGATTTCAGTTTTCTCCAGGAGGCTAATGTTGTTTGGTGTGATCCAGGAAGATGTTTTATTATCCATGGGAAGATGTTATAGAGCTAATTAGGGAGAAGAACATGATAACGGAGACAATATAAAGTCACTCTCTGTTTCAAGATAGTGTAGACTTTTCCTCTTGATCTTCTACTGGAACTGTGGGAATATCTGGACCGCTGTTTTTCTTCAGACCCATTGGTGGACATATGAGTGCTCCCATGCAAAATACAATAGCCTCTGACCACTTCTCACTGGTCAAATTCTTTTCACTCTAGGACATACACTGATATAACATTCAGTAGTTGTCCTAATTCTGATTCTAATGCCATTAAGACACTGAAGACTCAAAGGATGAAGGTGGCAGGAATTGAGATCAAGCTGGGAATCTTAGATTGAAGAGATAGCCCCACCTACAGTGGCTACAAATTGAGCATATCAACTGAAATTAACCCTGGAATTTGATATTTCTGAGTCTAAGATTTTGCAATAGATTATGGTGCTATGTAACTTTCTGTGCTTCATAGCTACAGAACCTAGAAACTCTGATTTTCCAGGAGTGTATTGACATGCAATAGAGTATTCCTGCAGCATGGTGATTGGTACTCAGGGGGCCCTGGATGTCTGAAGGCAGGTGTTGTAATTTAGCAAAAGTTGTGAGTCTTTCCTTACATTTATTTAATTTTATTTCTCAACTTTTTTACTACTGAGCAATATATTTGATGTCTCCCTTTAGGTGCTTGTATTTTTCTCTTCTCCCTCATAACATTTCTCTCCACTTCTTCATTTTTGAACCTTGCTTCTCTTCTTCTTCTCTGTTTCCTGATCTCCCTTTTTTATCCCACATATTTATTGTTTCTAGCTTACCTTAAACAATTTTGTCATCATAGAAAATTGCATAGTAGCCTTCACATTTTAATTTCAACAGAGATGTATTAGTGAACTATCAATGGATTTAATTGTGTTTTATATACACAAGTATGTGGATGTATGTATAATTTAATATTGTGGCCAGAACAGTTTGCTTCCACCTCTAAAATAAAAAGAAAAAACCTATTTGTCCTTGAATTACCCCAGTCCAATTTTCTCCCAGGATAAAAGAAACTAGAATGCTTACCCGAACCATCTTTGATGAACCCAAATACATGGCCTCATCCAATAACCTCAGCAGCTCCTGAAACTGACTGTCATGGTAGTCAAACCGCTCACCAAAGGTGATGGAGCAAATGATATTGGAAGCAGCATTGTTGATCTTGAAGTGAGGGTTGAAAGGCTGTCCTGAGGTAGATAAAGAAAAAGTGCATCTTTCACAGATAGTGGTTTGTTAATTTCATATGACAGAGAAACATGCATATCAGAGAGCTATGTAAGAGGCTCTGGATTAGCTTGATATGAGGTTTAACATACACTAAAGAATCTGTTAATATCTGGTAAGCCAGACTGATGACCAGGCCTTAAGGCAGCAGCGAGTCTAATGACCATTTGTGTGATTAGCTGCAAACTCTGGGGCAAGGGCATGGCTACATGTTCACTGATCAGTGCTCAGTGCTCAGCACAGTGCACAGTCCAGGACAAGCACTTAGATACTTAGGTGGATTCTGTTTAATGAATTAGAGGGCCACAGCCTCCCACACCTGCCCTGTGGAATGCCCACCTTCCTCCTCTTTTATGACCCCCACAAGGTGTCGGGTCTCCTCCTGTATGCGCTGCTCTATGCTCTTCTTTCCCAACCCGAAGTTCCTCAGTGTCATCAATGCGAACCTTCTTTGCTCCTTCCATATCTGTCCACTGGAGAAGAACAGTCCTGGAAAGAAGCCATACAGCGTTATAGCATTGTGATTCTGATTTTAAACTACCTGGCAAACGGGATGGTCACATGTATGCTGTAAAAGAGAAAAGCCGAAAACGGACTGACAGCTGTCTAGAGAGAGACAAAAGCACAAAGCAAGGAGCATAACAGCTAGCATCTCCTGGTGGCTCACGATATCACTGTTAGTCAATATTTTTAATATATTCTTTAATTTTAATACTCTTAGAAAAACACAAAAATTATTGCCAGAACATTCCAGATCTATAACAATAGACAGAAAAAAGAGATGCAAGGGCAAAGTAAAATTTTTAAGAAACATGATAACTAGGTATTAATGAGATGATCAAATCCAATTCTCCCCAGAACCAAATCATCTACACTTTATGTTTAATATGTATGTATGCATACACACTCACACACACACACACATACACACACACACACACACACACACACACACACACGTCTTTTTATCTATGTAAAGCAAAATGCCAGGAACCACTCCTGGTACCACAATCTGTACAACTTGTGGCTTTCTAAAGCAGTGATTTTCTACCTTCCTGAAGCTGCAACCCTTTAATACAGTTCCTCGTGTTGTTATGACCTCAAACCACACAATTATCACAATTATTTTTGTTGCTAGTTCACAACTGTAGTTTGGTTACTATTTTGAATCATACTGTAAATATTTGATCTATCCAACAATCTAGTGATCCCATTGAATGAGTTGTTCATCTGCCCAGGGGGTGGTGCCCCAAGGATGAGAACCACTGCTCTTAAGGACTAGAAGAGATAGAATGGATCTAGAGATATTAAAGTGGAATTTATTAGAGTGGCATATAAGCTAGTCTAAAAATGACTGTCTTTTAATGGAAAGGCCAAAAATGCTAGGATTGTTCAATCTATGAGGCTGGATGTCTCAGCTAGCTTTCTACACACACTGGAATCCTAGAAAAGTAGATTCTCATACCAGTGAACGAATTCTTCACCAACAGGATAGATGAACTTGCCAGTGAGAGGAAGGACAAGAAAGCAAAAGGCAAAAGCTTCCTTTTTCCATGTCCTTTTATATGGGCTGCAATCAGAAGGTGTGGCCCAGATTTAGAGTGGGTCTTCTGATCTCTAGAGATGCAGATTCAGGGTAGGTCTTCTCACCTCAAAATTCCAAAGAAGCAAGACTTCTCATTTATTTTCTGTTTTGAGGATTTTAGTTGGTTCCAAATGCAGATAAGTTGACAACCAAGGTTAGCCATCAAACTTCTGGTGGAGTTCTCTCAGCATCCTGATTTCCTGGCGTCTAGATCATTGAGTCATTTTGGCATCCTTTTGACATGCCTGGAGTTATGTTTGTAAGGCTTTAATGCCATCACCCTGGTCTAATTCACAGTCTAGTTTAGCAACTGGAGAGTGTAAGCTTCAACCCTTCATATCTAAAACAAGTTTCCTAATGTCTTTCCTCCTCTCTCTACCTGATATCCTAAGATATCCTCCTCTGCTTAAAACCACTGAGAATTCTTCCTGGCTGTCAGAATAAAAATCAGCATTGTGCTCTTTCTGATAGAGGTCAGAAGTACCAAGATCGCTTAATTATGTCCTTTAAATATCATGCTTACAACACTGGATGTCTTTCCATTCTTCAAGACATCTCTCCTTTTTGTTCTTTCAGCAATATTATTTCCCCTTGAATAATTATTCTTTCAGGTAATTACGTAAATATTATTTATTCAGAGAAGACTTTCCAGAATTCTCATACAATGTTATTCATCTTTGATTAAACACCTTCTGCATTGATAGTTCTTTACTATTGATACCATGGTATTAACTTTTACTGTGCTGACTGGTTTTATATCAATGTGACATAAGCTAATATTGTTCTACAGGGGGGAGATTCAATTGAGAAAATGCCTACATAAGAAGATAGGGCTGTAGGCAAGGCTGTAGGGCATTTTATTATTGAATGTTTGTTGTGGGAGGGTCCACCCATGAAGTTACTGCTAAGCCTGGGTGGTGGTCCTGGTTTCTATAAGAAAGCAGGCTGAATAAAGCAGAAGGAGCAAGACAGAAAACAGTATTCCTCCACGGCCTCTGTGCCAGCTGCTGCCTCCAGGTTCTTGCCCTGAGTTTCTGTCCTGGCTTCATTTTGGATGAACAGTGTATATGAAAGCAAAGTCGAATAAACCCTGTTGTCCCCAAGTGTCTTTGGTCATGGTATTTCATCACAGCAAAGTAACTCTAAGTCAGATGCCTAGCACTGTGCTTCTTACAACAGACAACACAGTGAATTGACCTAGAATTTTTCCGAAGAGTAATTAGAAAGGGTCTAAGAGGCTGTTTTGTTAGATTAATAGATTTCAAATTTTGTGTTCAACTTATGACTTTATTTGACAATAATATAAAGTACTCATACTAACAAATTATAATGTTGGCTAGGAACCTCGAGATCCTCATGACTTTAATGATACAGCATAAGCAGTTATAAGCAAGATGCAGTAGAAAGGAAAAGCTGACTTACATCCATTTCCCTAGGACTGACATGGGGAAATGAAAATGAGCACAGTTTCTGGCTGTGTTTGGGTGCTGTGGTTACTTCCTATCAAAATATATATAATTTTTACTAATAAGTTGTTTACCAGGTCTCTACTAGGACACACTATAAATCATCTTATGAGTGCTTTCAGTCAAGCAATGTGGTTCCAGTGACCATTAATGATGGCATTTCATGAAGGTGTTGGCTTATGAGAGTGATGGATGCATAAGGTATATAGGTGCCTTTTATGTATCTTAAAAATTGCAACGCATATCTGAAAACACATGAAAGTCTTACCATTTTCATTATGGACAAGATTTTGCAATGGAAATTGAGGGCGACCCATAAAGTTTTCTTCCAGGTGAGTAAAGGCTTCTTTGATTAAAGGCAAACTGCTTACAATCACTGAAGACTTGATTCCAAAATCCAGACTGATAACATTCCCATACTTCTTCACAAGCTGAAACATATTTCCATAGTTAGCGGCGAGTGTGCTCATATCTCTAAAACTGCGAGTGCCTCTCATTGTCAGCCTAGTTGTCTACAATCAGGAGAAAGACAGAGTGGTAGGGATGGGAAAGGCATTCTGAGGAGGCGTGCATCTAAGAGGTTCCCTTCTGCTACAGTCGCTTCTGAAGGAATGAAAGAAAAATGTCCTTGAGGTCAGAAAGGAAATTACAGAAAAAAGACGGCTATGGGAGGATGAGTAAGCACAAAGACAACAGACTCCTGTGCCTTTGAGTTCCAGCTGCACTGACACTGAAGAGCAGGGCAGTGTGGGATGTGGGTCTCAGTGAGTGGGGACAGCACCTGGGGCAGCGCATCATATAGGGGAGAGGGCTCCCCCATGTTTGTAGTTGCTTCACTCCATATGGAAAATGCTGTTAACAAACTCTCATGAGCTGCGTGTGCGTATTGGGCAACACAGAACCAATGCTGGGAGGAAAATAGTAGAGATGTAGAAGATGAATAAAAAGGCATCTACTGGGAGAATGTCCAAGAAACCCTTGGCAGGACAGGAAAATAAAATTAAAGAATGAAAGCTGAGCAAATACACAAAACACAAAACAATAAGGCATTGAGTTTAAATGCTTACATGTAAATTGTAAACAGACCTGTTCTATCTCTCCCAATTAATGATGAAACTTGAATAACAAATTTCCCAATTATATGCATTCCAGATGGATGCAATTTTAGTATTATCTTTAGGTACAAATAAAGGAACTGAAAACCAAATGCCTTTCACATACTGAGCAAAGGGGAGGTTGCAGGGTGTAAGAGATCAGAGAAAATTCAGGAAAAACCAATTTTCTTTGGATAACGAGGAACATTACAAAGCCACAGTTAAGTTATCAAATGGCGCCTGCCAATCTTAAATGTCACTGTTTATACAGAACAAACTTCCCAATTTAATCAGGGAGAGCTTCCAGAGGGGAGTAGAGAAATGGTCACTCTTCCAGGGGACCTGGGCACTAAATTGTGGCTTTCTTAGTAACTGATAAAATCAGTAAATGAGCAGTCAGCAAGGATGTATAAAACTAAGGCTCAGTAAGAGAGAGCTAACACCAAAACCAAATCACCCTGCTCCCCCACTCATTTTTTTTTCCAGAGAAGCATTTTAATCAACTAAGCTGAGTCCTAGACTTTACACACACTTTGTAAAGCTGCAGGATACATCTGTCTCTATCATCATTTACTATCAAATCATCACACAGACCTGGATATATTTAAAGAATTCAAATCACACAGTGTGTTCTCTAATCTAAATGGAATCATCACCTAGGAAGTATGTCGTTGAAAGAGAAGAAATTCTCCAATTATTTTTGCTTCTCTCTCTCTCCATCCATCGCCAGATGAAGGTTCTGGCCCTCTTGTCTATTTCCAACCTCCAGGAGGATAACTACATGATTTTCTTCAGGTTCACCTTCTTATTTAGCTTCTCTAGGATCACGAATAATAGGCTCAAAGACCTTTAATTATGGCTAGAATCCACTTATGAGTGAGTACATACCATATTCCTCTTTTTGTGTCTGGCTTACCTCACTCAGTAAAGCGTTTTCTATGTCCATCCATTTGCATGCAAAATTCAAGATGTCATTTTTTTTTTTTTACCGCTGAGTAAAACTCTAATGTATATATGTTCCACACCTTCTTTATCCATTCTTCTATTGAGGGGCACCTAGGTTGTTTCCAGGTTCTGGCTATTACAAATAGTGCTGCTATGAACATAGTTGAACAAATGCTTTTGTGGTATGATAGGGCATCTCTTGGGTATATTCCCAAGAGTGGAATTGCTGGGTCTTGATGGAGGTTGACTCCCAGTTTTCTGAGAAATCGCCACACTGATTTCCACAGTGGCTACACAAGTTTGCATTCCCACCAACAATGGATGAGAGTTCCCCTCTCTCCACATTCTCTCCAGTATAGGCTATCATTGGTGTTTTTGACTTTAGCTAATCTGACCAGTGTAAAATGGTATCTCATAGTTGTTTTGATTTGCATTTCCCTGATCGCTCTCTCTCTCTCTCTCTCTCTCTCTCTCTCTCTCTCTCTCACACACACACACACACACACACACACATACACACACACACACACACACACACACACTCAGTTTCCCTCCCTCTCTCCCTCCCTCTCTCCATCCCTCCCTCCCTCTCTCCCTCCTCCCACCCCTCCCTTCTTGCCTCCCCCTAAGACAGGACTTCTCTATGTAGCCATGGCTCTCCTGGAACTCGTGCTGCAGACCAGGCTGTCCTCAAACTCACAGAGATCCGCCACAACTGCCCTGCTTAGCTGCATATTTCTTAAAAGTGCATCTTTAGAAGCTAACTATGTGTCTTAGGTTTAGGGACCAGTAGCATGAGCCTGGGAGCCCTGCCTGCCCACCCCTGCCCCCCCCCCCGGCCCAGTTCCCGGAAGTCGCAGATCCACCAGCTCAGGATTAGTTCAGCTCACTGCTGGACCATCTTGCACCTTCCTACCTGCTGGACCACCAGGTGCGGCTGCTCCATGCCCTTGTGCAGTAAATTGCCCAAGAAGGGCAGGCGTTGCGGCCCTGGCGGAAAGTTCTTGGGGTGCCGTCTTTTGAGGTAGTCAGCCAGGAACAAGAAGGTGATCACAGCCAACAGTAGAGTCCGGATATGGAGCCCTGCCCAGATGGAGGTCACCAGAGAGCCGGCAGCAGCTAGCATGGTTGGTATTCAAGTGAACTCTTCAGAGGAATGAGGTCTGAGCTGAAACTCAGGGCTCCTAATTTTATAGAGCTCTCAAATAATCTATTCCAGTCCTCTTCTGATCACACCCCTCCACATTCCTTGGAGGTTCTAAGACCCAGAGAGCACAGATACCCTGCCCTTATAGGCCCTACCTTCCCTCTGTAAGCAGAGGTCTTAGCCACTCCTTCCAGTTGGATCAGGTCCTACTCCTAATGGTCGGAGTTCTCTGCCCTGCTCTGTTGCCAGCTTAACTAGATAGACCTTTGGAATTGTGTCTTTTTCCTTCAAATGGCAGTTATAATAGGAGGTGAAAAGAATTTGGGATTAATTTGATAATTACAATTTGCACTCACTTATGAACTACTTTGGTACTATGTCCAGGATATAAGAACCCACGAAGCTGTAGACAGTCCATAAATGCACACAGCAGTAACTGAAGGTGAATTCTTTCTTGTAAAATCTGATTTTGTAGCTTTTATTTAGATATGTAAGGTGTCATTTTTAAAGTTACACCATTTGGTTTTATTTTCGAAGCTCTCAGCAATTGCTAAAGCTCTTAAAGGTTTGAACTAATATTAAGCAGAAAACTTGACTTTGAGACACACAGAACTTTGCCTGAAAAGTGATGAGACTTTAGGCAGGTTGAGCAGTCATTGACAGCCTGGTTTTAAAATAATGGTTTTCCTTTAGATTAAATTGAAAGAGATAAGAACTTTGAAATCTATAGGTTTTGAATGTGACTGTTTATTGGGATTCTGTCTCCCTCCCAAAATCATAATCAAGGAAAGAAAATTTAAAATAAGATCTTTGGAATATGTCCTCTTTATGTGTATTATATCTCAGTAAGAGCATTTGTTAGAATTTTTACTTATATGTTAAGAATATCTTTGAAGATAATTTATTTTAATATTTCTAAGATATTGCTAAGAGGTGTCTTGATTAACATAAAGCACTGTATGACATATAATTCTTATAATTTCCTTGACAATTAATTAATTGAAATAAATTTTAATCAATTTTTTTCATTATAGCCTGTTTTGGAAGAACATCCTTATCAAAATCTATGTGCATTAATATTAAATTTTATAGTTCTTAGTTCTTCATTCCAATGAATGGGGTCTTATATAAATAGATGACAGGTTAAGGTTTTTATAAAAAACATAATTGAACCCAAATACTGTTTTAATAAGTTTTAAGATCATTAGCCTACCTGTATAAGGCAGTTCACATTCATCAAGTCTTTAAAAATAATTCAAAACCTCGCATTTATAAATACGCACTTGTGCAGTTTAATTGAGCATCTAACATATATGCGTATATACAGGCTTATAAGTATATGTGTGTGTTTGTGTGTGTGTGAATGTGTGCGTGTGTATCAGTATTAAATTCAAATAAATAAAAAACTGAAATGATCACAGGACTTATCAGTTTTTATGTGGGACAAAAAAATGTGGAAATATTTATTGTAGACTAGACACAATTACATGCAACATCCTTTTCAATTTTTTAGCTAATCATCTGAGGATGACGTGTTATTACAGAAAAAATGGTAGAGTAACCTCAGCATTACTTTAGATTAAACAAATAAGCAAAAAGAACATTTATTTGTTTAATTTGTAGTCAGTTGAACTCCATTTCCCATGCCTGCTTGCATATATATGAAAGAAGTGGAACTAAACAGAAAATAGCATCATAGACCAGCTATCAGCTACATGTTTAGTACCAATCTCACATGTATTTTGTCATCGTCTACATAAAGATGATGTGTCCCATATTTACCTGGTATTGGCTCATCACCAATGCTTAGGTGGCTACTTTTCTGTCTAGATGTCCTGAGTGTTCCCATAGATCAGAAATGATTCCATCCACTGATATTCTGAAGAACATATGCTAGGTTCCCCACCATGATAGCATCCTAATGTTCATCTAGTACAAAGTCTATAGACAGCTAAAGTTTGAACCTCTTAAGAAATCAAAATGCATTGAATCTGATTTCTCCTATCTTGAGTTTAAACGTTCCAAGTCAGCCCCTTCTCAGGAAATCGTGGAGGTGGGGAAGCTGGCATCTCCTTTGTCTAAGCAATTAACCATCCTTAAGACAGAGAAGACATGAAGGGAAGAAAAGGAGCAGAAGTCCCTTGAATAATTTAGGGAAGGCATAATCATTCTAGTGTGATTTAAATTCAGAATGTACTGCATTCTCAAGCAGCCTCCATTGTGTCTCAGGATGCTCTCTTGTAGGAAAGAGAGTTGCATGGGACATTTGGGAGCACAACTTTTCTGAAGATGTCCCCCAGAAAATTCACATATTATTTAATCTACTAAGAATAGGGTTTAGATAATTCTAATTTCTACTTTTAGTTCCAGTGGTATATTTTCAACACTATGTGGAATCCTCAGGTAACTTGTAAGCCATGCTTAGCAAGGCAGATAAGCTGAGTGATGAACAGGCAAACTCATCAACTATCCTTCAAGTTGGAGTCTGGCATGAGCCCCTACAAACCTTAGTTGGGACAGAGACATGGCTGTGCATTGTCATCCACAGCAGCCTGGAGAGTTCCCCTAGACTTTTCAGGACACAGTTCATGGCAAATTAGGATTTTTGGCTTGTGGTATAGTTTAAAAGTCTTTTAATGAAAACTTAATCATAAGAGTTAAGAGAAAGAAAGCTCCTCAAAGAGAGAGTAAGAAATGGAGGCAATAGAGCTTCCCAGTGAGAAGTGATTTTTAAGCATAGCTTGGGATGTCCTCTATTTTGTTTTGATCTTAAACTAGGCCGTAAATGTCACCTTTTATTGGAACAGTGATCTAGCTCCTATTGGAGATAAAGAGTGAAGAGGCCAGGTCAGAGTATGATAGGCAAAATACGAAGCTGAAAATAGCCACATTTCTTTACTGCTGAACAAATCAAGGGAATTTAGAGACAAGGAAAACTTTCACCAAAATCCACATAAGGAAATAATACTGGCAGTTTGGATAGAGGGGATCCATATTGGTGTCTGTCTCATTCAGTAAAAAGTGGATTTTTTTGGGGGGTTTCCACATCTAGGCACCATAACTGCTGGCACAAAACAGAAATTTCACCACAAAAGGTAGGATACAGTTTATTCAAAATATGAGTAACCATGGCCCAGAAACACAAATTCAGTTAACAATAAATTTCATGTTCCCATGTGGTAACAATTTCATGAAGTGTTATGGCAACAAAGGAAGTCAAAAACCATGGGACTCTTAAAACACAATGGGGGACCCTCTCAGAAATATCTGGTAGATATCCAGAGGCTGTTGCTATGTGATGATCAGCGTTTTGGTTGGTTACTAGACTGTTCAATTAATATATCCTCAAATTTTCACTTTGCGTTATATACAAAGGTAGGTTATTAGTGACTATGAAGGGCAGTAAAGTTCATCTGTATCTGGCCCTGGGCCTGAAGCACTTTAACCTCTCCACAATCATTGCACTTCTAATCAGTTAATCAGTCTTGCAGAAGAGTCATAGAGGAAAGTTCTTTACAAAGACACCCATTCACTAGCACATTGAGGAAATCTCTATTGACATTTGTGCAACCATAGAAAGTATGTTTTTCCCTGTCTTGGCACTCCAGAGTTACAGAAGATAAAATCTTGTAAACTCAGTATCAAATTCCTAAAATTGTTTTGGTGAAAACAATCTTCTCCCAGAGTTCCTGAATATCAGACAACACTCTAGCCACCTCATTTCTTTCATTTCTGCATTTATTTTTGAAAATATTGTTAAAATTGCTAATCTTTGCATACCTGATTGAAAGTCAATCTCTCTCTCTCTGTCTCTCTCTCTCTGTCTGTCTCTCTCTCTCTCTCTCTCTCTCTCTCTCTCTCTCTCTCTCTCTGTGTGTGTGTGTGTATGAGTGTGTCTGTGTCTGTATATGAATGCTTTGGAGTCCTTCAGGAGTCCTTTAAGAGACACACCCTTCCTTGACCCTACTTCACGTTTTCTCTCTCAGCTTCCTGTGTGAACATGACATATTGTCTGGTGGCCTTCCCATTCCCAGTGGGTGAGTCTCATTCTCCTGGTGCAATGCCTTCACCATTATAACAAACTCTATCCCCTGGAAGTATCAGGCAAAACAAACCCTTTCCTTCTCTAAGTCAGTGCTTCAGAGGACCAAAATTTTATATCTCAGGAAAATAAATGGAAGGAATGTAATTACTAAAATGCTTTCTGTTTGGCAATCTTAAGTGGTGAATTTGAAAGGTTAATTGTAGAATCAGCCTGTGTGTAGAGCTTTCTTTTTATGAATTTTGCCCTTTTGTCTATATATAGTCATATATCTTGTCTGTATTGACACGTATTTCATCTGTGTTGACATGCGTTTCATCTGTATTACATGAGGTAATTGTGTAATTAATAATATATACTGTCTTTTAAATAAAGTTATGAGTCGATATTTTAACATCTAGCTTGGTGTACCTATCATAATATTACCAAGATAAAACTAGTATCACAAAAGTGCAGTGCTAGGTTTTAGGGTTTCTGTTTCATTGTATCATTAAAAAGAATATTTGTGTTTGCAATAGAAGATGTTCTTATAATATCTGTAGAATTGTATGTGTATATAAACATATAAAATAATCTGTGCAAAATGACAGATGTAGCATGACAAAATTTTGGAAGTTTGTTTACTTTTCAGGTTTCAGATAAGCTTCTACTGAATGCACAATGTCTGTATCTATAAATGCCATTGACTAGTTGTCTGGAATATAGAAAGAATTGATAAGGCTTATAAACAGTAATTCTTCAAAGAAGAGACTTATATATAATTAGGTTGACCAAGCAAAAGTACTGTTTATAAGGAATTTTCTCTGCTTTATATTTAAAACAATTAAACTTAGAATATTGGTTTCCTGTTAATTAGATGGGAAAAGGGTTATCTTTAAAACAGAATTTATACATTAAAAAGTTTGTTCCATGGTAAAGGCAGTTGATGTGGTATTCCCTCTCTATGCTGTGAATATCATTAGTTAATATAGAAACTGTCTTGAGTCCGTAATAGGGAAGAATAGTGCTAGGTGGCGAAAATTAAACTGAATGCTGGAAGAAAGAAGGCAGAGTCAGAGAAAAACCATGGAGCCCTGCTGCAGACTGATATCTGAACTTTATCCTGTAAGCCTCAGCCTCGTGGCAATACACAGATTAATAGGTTTGGTTATATAAATATGTAAGAACTGGCAGATCAGAAGTTAGAGCTAATAGACCAAGCAGCGATTTAATTGATATAGTTTCTGCGTGGTTATTACTGCTCTGAGAAGCCAGGAAGAGCAAGCAGCCTTCCTACAACACTTGCTTCCAACTTTAACAACTTGAATTGGATCCCTGAGACTAAGTGGTAGAAATTATTCATATACATGGCTACACCCCTCGCCCCCCACAAACATAAACACATATTATTCAACAAATTATAAATAAGAAAACTATTGAATTCTCTATGTGTACTATTAGTTTTGTTAGACATTGGACTTATCTAAGTATTAACATATATTAAATTATTGTAAATGACCAGGATTTTAGGTGTTTGAAGAAATATATGAGACATGAAGTAAACCCTCTTAAGCACTTAGAGGATACATTTCAATAATTTGAAATACATTTACATGTTTTATATTGAAAATTCACACAATACACTCTGGTGGTAATTTCCTCTCTCCATCTCTTCCTTGATCCTCCCTACCTCCCACCCATCTGAATCCATGTCTTTTTAAATCCAGGCAAATATAAAAAGAAAAAAGCCAGAACCTTTTTGAAAAATTGAAAAAAACTGAAGAAATACACACAGACTGCATAAAAGCACAAAATCAGAAACCAATATACAAGCAAAACACAAGTAATACAAAAATACCTCAAAAAAGTTTTCTGAGACAAAAAGTTCCAGAAGAACACCCTTGAGCCTATTTTTGTGGTGGCCATCTATTACTGGGTATGGAGCCTGGCCTTAAGAATGATTTATATACCCAGTGAGGCTACATTGAAGAATTGACTTTCCCTTTACAAGTGGTTGAAAAGATGATTAAAAAGCAAGTATTTTTAAGTGATTTGAGGGATGGAGGGTGACTCAGTGGTTAAGAGCACTGATAATTTTTACAAAGGGCCAAACTTTGATTCTGATAGCCCATATCAGGTGGCTCAACCACCTGTACCTCCAGCTGCAAGAGATATTGATGCCTTGGCCTCTGCAGTTCCCTGAAATCATATGAACATGCCAATATACAGATGCATACACATGATTAAAAATAAAAGTTTTAAAAATTGATTCAGTACATTTTATTATCTATGTATCTTCAAATCTCTATAGAAATACGTAGAGCTGTGTGTCTAGGCTTTACATATGATGTAAAAATTACCAGTATAAAGGGCATGTAAGTTTAATATATAAAGCTCAAAAACTAACTGAATATGCTCTAACCATGTTCTTGTTCGTGTTATTTGCAACATTTGTTGGTGAGGTATATTTCACAAGGCTGAATTGTAGAAACCAAGAGTAGGGAAATGGAACTATCCTGCCAGAATGAAGAAATTAAAGAGACATTTGTGACTCTCCATTCATTATTAATCCACTGAGATAATGAATTCTAAGGAATTGAACCTTCTCCAGGAAGGAAAAGAGTAGATGCTAAATGCAAACAGAGAAGGAGTTTGTCTCCCGGGAAGGGATTTCATTTGGTATTGACAACTTTTCAAGCCACCTTAGATAGAGACTGAAGTTAAGACAAATACTATGAGTAGGATCCCATCATTACCTAGCTATGCACATCTCTGGGCCAATATTTAATTCGAACCTAACCCGAAACAAAGATTTGGAGATGGGAACACTGGACCTTTTTGATCCTCCACTCAATGTGTCTACACGGAATAGACCTTTTCTTTCTTTTCCTGGAGTCTTGTTTATATAGTCAACTGAGGAAGAGGGTAGACAAGGTCTTGTTTGGAGTTGCTGGGTACCATCTTATGACTACCACAACTCTGGGACCATTCTGAGCTTTGATTCAGATGGATCATCGAATGTTAAGTTCCATATATTGACTGTCTAGCAGAGATCAGTGTGACCAACCTGACAAGGAACGGTGGCTGAGACAACCTGAATTGAGGGTTGTAAGATGGTATTGACACCTGGATGGTTCATGGGCAAGGCAGAGCCCACTCCCCAGCTTTCTTGACTCCCTTACTACTCAATTCTTGGACTACATGGAGATCAGGAATCGCCAGGGATACTCTGTGTCACCTAATATCTGAAGAAACATGCAGGGCAGAAATATTATCAGAGGATGGCAGGCTGAGAATACTTGGGCATTACTGGTATCTGTGGTGCTTTAGATGAGAACTGTCCCTCATAGGCTTACATAATTGAATACTGCTTGATGGTGGTGATTGGGAAAGTAATGAAATCCTTAGGAGGTAGAAGCTTGCTGAGTGAAGAATGTCTCTGGGAGTGGACTTTGAGTAACTTTTAGCCTTGTCCCAACTTAGTTTGCTCTCTTTGCTTCCTTCATGGTGATGAAACTGTTACTTCTCCATTCCTTGCCCTGGTCCCGGCTGCCATCTCTTTCCTGCAATATTGGAGACTCCCTCTAGAATCATAGCCAAACTAGACTATTTAATGAGTAATTTGTCTTTTGCCACAGAGTTCTGTTACAAGAAGGGAAAGTAACTAATATTGATACTGGAATTGAACTTTTTGATAAGAAGAACATTCATTTCTTTTTGGAGACTTGTGGAAGACATTGGGCCTTGTAACAAGGAAAATGATTCATTTCTATAATTAGAGCTTGAGAAACCATTCTTGTATGAGCCTAGAGGACTGCAGTAGTTGAGTATAATATTGTGTAGGAAGTTCTTCTGTTCATGTGTTGCTTTCATTGGTTAATGGATAAAGGAACTGCTTTGGGTCTGATAGGGCAGAACTTAGGTAGGTGGAGAAGACAGAAGTGAATGCTAGGAAGAATGGATCTTCGGCATGAGATGGATGCTAGTTAGAATCTTGCCAGTAAGCCACAGTCACGTGCCGATACACAGATTAATAGAAATGGGCTAAATTAAGATGTAAGAATGAGCCAATAAGAAACTAGAGCTAATGGGCCAAGAAGTATTTGATTGAATACAGTTTCTGTGTGATGATTACATGTTTAAGCTTGTCTGGTGGCTGGAACAAACAAAGGGCCTCCCCCCACTCTCCCTTGCAACAATGAATTATAGTGGTGGTTTAGCTCATGAGTTCCAAAGGAAAGCAAAGTCTGTAACCTCTACTGGGGTGGAGACCATTTGTCTATTTTGTCAGAGTCTGGCTGCCATCTGTTCGTGTCATAAGAACTTGTGTGAAGCTAAATTTAAAATCAATGGATTCATTACTCTGAAAGAAAAGATTTCAAAACAGTACAATTTTGAGTCTGTGATTATTACTGGTAACTCTTACATAGATCTACCATGAAAAGGATAATGTAGCTCAGAAACAAGTAAAAATCGTATTTTGGAGAGCAAAGAACATTAGGAAGCTTAATGGTAGATTCAATACCTGTACTGATGGAGAGAGAGAGAGAGAGAGAGAGAGAGAGAGAGAGAGAGAGAGAGAAAGAGAGAGAGAGGCTGCAATGGATAAGAAGGTTAGTACTCTTACAGAGAGCCTTGTTGTTCTATAGTTAAATAATGGGAAGTGTGTTAAAGAGCAAGAGACCACCTAGTAAGTGGTCAACCTATGTAAGTAGAAAGCCTAAGAGGTTGTCTGTCCCCGAAAGGAAAATTTTTAACAAGGAATGCTGGAGCTAATTTCGGAAGATAACTCCAACCACACTAACAGAGAAGCAATCAGACATGCCCTTTGGAATAACACAGTCACGGAATGGAGTGAAGTAACTACAAAGGCAGGAAGAAAGAAATTAGAGAAAATACTAGACAGTGGAAAGATCCTTCATGTTCATGAGCTAGAATAGTAAGTGTTTTGAAATTGGTTATATCATAAAAATCAATTTGTGTGATCTCCTTGAAAAATCCAATACCCATATGGATATGTGGAGAAAAAAAATCATAAAATTCTGTCGAAGCAAAAAAAAAAATCTCCAGTAATTCAAACCAATGTCGAATAGAAGAGCACTTGATGAAGGTATCATAGTACAATTATACTACTGAGTCATAGTACCAAAATAAACACGGTATTGCCCCCAAAACCTACATGTAGAACATAGAATAGAATAGAAGACCCAGAACAAAATCTACATTGCTAAAGACAAATGATGACATGTGCACCAACAATGCTAGGGCTGGCTTCATGTCCTGGATAACCAATTAAACAAAGCAATTGACAGTAAAAAGCAAGGTGGGAGTAGTGGCTCATGCTTTTAGTTCCAGCACTTGGGAGGCAGAGGTAGGTTGATCTCTGTGTATTTGATGCCAACCTGGTCTTAAAAGAGAGTTCTAGGACAGTCAAGGCTGTCTAACAGAGAAACTATGTCTGTAAAAATTCAAACCAAAAGCAAATAAAGAATAAAAGCAAAGCAATCAGAAAAAAAGTAAAAATCAGAAAATAGATTTATTTAATTTGATCACAAGTGAGAGACCAGAGTAAAATGATCAAAAGTTCAAGTTTATTATGTGAACTTAAGGCAGCATTCTTTTCAATTTTAGAGCTAATCATCTGAGGATGACGTGTTATTACAGAAAAATCTACCATCCTCAGCATTACTTTAGGTTAAACAAATAAGCAAAAAGAACATTTATTCATTTAATTTGTAGTCAGTTGAACTCCATTTTCCATGCCTGCTTGCATATATATGAAAGAAGTGGAACTAAACAGAAGAGTAGCACCATAGACCAGCTATCAGCTACATGTTTAGTACCAATCTCACATGTATTTTGTCCTTGTCTACATAAAGATGATGAGTCCCATATTTACCTGGTATTGGCTCATCACCAATGCATAGGTGGCTATTTTTCTGTCTAGACGTCCTGAGTGTTCCCATAGATCAGAAATGATTCCATCCACTGATATTCTGAAGAACATATGCTAGGTTCCCCACCATCATAGCATCCTAATGTTCATCTAGTACAAAGTCTATAGACAGCTAAAGTTTGAACCTCTTAAGAAATCAAAATGCATTGAATCTGATTTCTCCTATCTTGAGTTTAAACGTTCCAAGTCAGCCCCTTCTCAGGAAATCGTGGAGGTGGGGAAGCAGGCATCTTTCTTGTCTAAGCAATTAACCTTCCTTAAGACAGAGAAGACATGAAGGAAAGAGAAGGAGCAGAAGTCCCTTGAATAATTTAGGGAAGGCATAACCAATCTAGTGTGATTTAAATTCAGAATGCACTGCTTTCTCAATCAGCCTCCATTGTGTCTCAGGATGCTCTCTTGTAGGGAAGAGAGTTGCGTGGGACATTTGGGAGCACAACCTTTCTGAAGATGTCCCCCAGAAAATTCACATATTATTTAATCTACTAAGAATAGGGTTTAGATAAGTCTAATTTCTACTTTTAGTTCCAGTGGTATATTTTCAACACTATGTGGAAACCTCAGGTAACTTGTAAGCCATGCTTAGCAAGGCAGATAAGCTGAGTGATTAACAGGCAAACTCATCAACTATCCTTCAAGTTGGAGTCTGGCATGAGCCCCTACAAACCTTAGTTGGGACAGAGACATGGCTGTGCATTGTCATCTACAGCAGCCTGGAGAGCTCCCCCTAGACTTTCCAGGACACAGCTCATGGCAAATTAGGATTTTTGGCTTGTGGTATAGTTTAAAAGTCTTTTAATGAAAACTTAATCATAAGAGTTAAGAGAAAGAGAGTTCCTCAAAGAGAGAGTAAGAAATGGAGGCAATAGAGCTTCCCAGTGAGAAGTGATTTTTAAGCATAGCTTGGAATGTCTTCTATTTTATTTTGATTTTAAACTAGGCCGTAAACATCACCTTTTATTGGAACAGTGATCTAGCTCCTATTGGAGATAAAGAGTGAAGAGGCCAGGTCAGAGGGTGATACGCAAAATTCGAAGCTGAAAATTACCACTATTCTTTACTGCTGAACAAATCAAGGGAATTTAGAGACAAGGAAAACTTTCACCAAAATCCACATGAGGAAATAATACTGGCAGTTTGGATAGAGGGGATCCATATTGGTGTCTGTCTCATTCAGTAAAAAGTAGATTTTTGGGGGGGTTTCCACATCTATGCACCATAACTGCTGGCACAAAACAGAAATTTCACCACAAAAGGTAGGGTACAGCTTATTCAAAATATGAATAGCCATGGCCCAGAAACACAAATTCAGTTAACAATAAATTTCATGTTCCTATGTGGTAACAATTTTATGAAGTGTTATGGTAACAAAGGAAGTCATAAACCATGGGATTCTTAAAACACATTGGTGGACCTCCTCAGAAATATCTGGTAGATATCCAGAGGCTGTTGCTATGTGATGATCAGCGTTTTGGTTGGTGTAAGTTACTAGTCTGTTCAATTAATATATCCTCAAATTTTCACTTTACATCATAAACAAAGGTAGGTTATTAGTGACTATGAAGGGCAGTAAAGTTCATCTGTATCTGGCCCTGGGCCGGAAGCACTTTAACCTCTCCGCAATCATTGCAGTTCTAATCAGTTAATCAGCCTTGCAGAAGAGTCATAGAGGAAAGTTCTTTACAAAGACACCCATTCACTAGCACATTGAGGAAATCTCTATTGACATTTGTGCAACCATAGAAAGTATGTTTTTCCCTGTCTTGGCACTCCAGAGTTACAGCAGATAAAATCTTGTAAACTCAGTATAATTCCTAAAATTGTTTTGGTGAAAACAATCTTCTCCCAGAGTTCCTGAATATCAGACAACTCTCTAACCACCTCATTTCTCTCATTTCTGCATTTATTTTTGAAAATATTGTTAAAATTGCTAATCTTTGCATACCTGATTGAAAGTCAATCTCTCTCTCTCTCTCTCTCTCTCTCTCTCTCTCTCTCTCTGTCTCTCTGTCTCTCTCTCTCTCTTTCTCTCTCTGTGTGTGTGTGTGTGTGTGTGTGTGTGTGTTTGTGTGTATGTCTATGAGTGTGTCTGTGTCTGTATATGAATTCTTTGGAATCCTGCAGGAGTCTTTAAGAGACACACCCTTCCTCGACCCTACTTCCTGTTTTCTCTCTCAGCTTTCTGTGTGAACATGACATATGGTCTGGTGGCCTTCCCATTCCCAGTGGGTGAGTCTCATTCTCCTAGTGCAATGCCTTCACCATTATAACAAACTCTGTCCCCTGGAAGTATCAGGCAAAACAAACCCTTTCCTTCTCTAAGTCAGTGCTTCAGAGGACCAAAATTTTATATCTCAGGAAAAAATGGAAGTAAAAATCAGAAAATAGATTTATTTAATTTGGTCTCAGGTGAGAGACAGAGACATCTTTGTAACTCCTACTTTTCATCCATTACTGAGATACTAAACCGAAGCTAATGTTTAAATACAAGGCAAGAGATATGGCTATCTAAGTGTCTAGACCAGATGTGGCTCCACCCATCATTGTCTCTGATTAAAGTTTCTCAGTAAGTTCAACTGACAAGTAGTAAATCTTTCTCCAGGAGATGAGATCATTTTCTGGAAGCTACATTCCTCAGTGGGCCAGATTCTAAAGTTTCAGATTTGTCTTTTCTAGTAGGCAATTCTTGGGTTAATTCTAATGTCTTGGGTTCCGTGGTTTCAATAATATGATATCCAATGACAGAGGCACGAGTGTTTCTTTTGAATATATTTATCCCTGTCAGAAACATTGGTAGAATGTGCAACAAAGAGATAAGTAACCAGTGAAGGAACAGTGTAAGGAAAAAAAAAACATTTGTGTGCTATTCATTTAACAGGGTATTAATGACCAGACTATACAAAGTATTAATAAATAAACAAATGACCCAATAAACTGGACAAATAAACTGAACAGATGTGTCCAAAAGAAGAAATATAAATACTTAATAAATATATGGAAAAGTTTTCAACATGTTTATCCCTAGAAAATACAAATGACAGCTCCACTGAGATTCCATCTTGCCCAAGTCAGAATGTCTACCATCTCTAATATGAAAGCAGCCTATGCTGGTGATGAGCTGTCAGTGGATTTGTTAGCACTGGAATTCTGTCAATTTTAAGGCAAAAGCAGCCTATGCTGGTAATGAACTATTACTAGATTTGTGAGCATTGGAGGCCCAGGCTCTGGTGACGTTAAGACTCTAGCCTTGGTCACCTGTCTTTTATAGGACAATTAAACAGTTATGCAGACAAAGGAGATTCATTCAATATGGGTATACTGGGAAGAATGGTAAACCGGTCTAGTGCTCATCTTTATTCCTAACATCATGTTAAGTTTTAAGGAGAAGACAAGAAGTGATCACTACTAAACAGACCTGGACAAGGTTTAATAAAGATATTATACTATATTTTCCTGAGAAAATGTAGACAAAGACATTACATAATTTTTTATCATGAGATCTAGATGTATACTAAAGATATTATATTATTTTTTCCTGAGAAGATGTAGGCATCTCAGAAAGGACAGCAAAGAATAAACAAAGGATTGCTTTACCGATGCCCAACTTGTCAAATCAGTGTGTTTATTGGGTTTTAAACATTGTAAGGTCAAGAGTATGTGATAGCTGGCACTCTCAATCAAGGAGGAACAAAATGATAGAAGTTGCTTTTATCCAGGTCTAACCCAAGATCATCTCTGACAAGTGTGGGGCTGAGGACCGACTTTTGAAAGTCTAAACCCATAGTCAGCCTATCTGCAAGTAGAGGCACACAATCTGAAACCTTAATGAGTGAGTGTCTTCCCTGATATTTTTTATTAGAGGGCACTGTTTTTCCCCAAGTCTGAGATTAGTCTAGATTCCAGTGCAGAAAAACAGCATGCATTTCCATTTTAAGTTTTGGGTCAAGCTGATACAATCTAGGGGTGTCTTCCTTCCTGTCTCTGTGACTAAGGGAAGATATATTGGAACATTTTCCAAATCTCCTTCTATAATAGACCCGCAAAAATGAAGATAGAGGGTTTTGCCACACTTTGGCTTGGATCGCTTGCATTTGCACATACTTGGCTCCCTAGCTAAACTTTAATCTCCCCACCGGACTCTGAGGATGACTCAGGTAAACTTCTGGATCTTTTTGTTCATCTTTCCAATATGGTCACATTGAGTAAATACCCTTTTTATGTTTCGCACGTTTTATTTAATACATTTTATTGGCTTCTTCTATAGGTAGGGTGCTCAGACCTGACGTGGAGCACAGGTTGTGACCACAAGTTCAATAACACATTGTCTTCCACTCCAGAGAAACCATTGAAGACTTTCAGTCATCCATCCTCCCCTCATGAACAATGGAAAGAAGGCTTTTGGACTAATCCCTCTTATTGATGGAGAACTGAATTCCTTTTTGTTTTTAGACCTCCCTCAGTAGGGAACTTTTCATCTCCAAATTCATGTGTAGAGTAGGGTAGGCATAGAGTAGGTGTATGGACCTTGTCACCAGGTGACAGCCATCCATGTGCTTTGCCACGTCTCCTGAATGCCAAGATTAGGAGCACATAGGGAATTAAAGTTGCATGTTGGAAGAAGTCTGTGAAGTCTGAGAGTAGTGGCTACAGTACTGTTTCCAGAAGTTACTGCACTGTTTTTGGTTGTTTAACAAAGGTCTGAGATGCTTTGAGCATACCATGATAAGATTGTTGTTGGATAATCAGTGTTAATCAGAGCATACAGTGGGGAATTCCACATCACAAGACCTTCTATTTTCATGCACAGTTCATAGGTTGACCCTTCAGGCATGAATGAACTCAAGGAGACAAAGGTTGGCTCCCAGAAAAAGACTTTTCAGCTTCTTAGTTACAGAGTTACCAGATAAGTTGCCTCAAACCTGTGATATCCTAAACCTATGCCTTGTACAACCCACCCATCCATATCCAGGCAGACATATGCTCTTCTTTATTTTAAGACTTTAAGGCCTTGCCTTATTTAAATGTTCACTGTAGCATGGTTGGTCTATGGCACCTTGTATGAGGGTGGTAGTGAGAAGATTCACTTTTGAGACAACATTGAACACTAGAGATCAGGTGGAAGAGAAGATATTGAGTAACTCCAGTATTCAAAAATAAATGAGGAATGATGGTTATATATTATGTTCACAAAATGTTTGTGTAATTGTTGAATGGGAAAGAGAATCTTTATAACAGCCAATGGACTTAGAAAAAGGAAGTGATAATTTATGGGTGGAAATTTCCATCATGAGTCACAGTGAATGTCGTCCCAAAGGTTTTGCATGAAACTTGATCTTGAGTTTCACTGATTTCCTGGGTCATGCTGAGGCCCCCAACATTTTTATATCTATCATATGTAGTGTGTTGTGATTAGGTCGTATTCTGATCTGATACTTCATACCTTGTAAAACAATAATTTTGTTGTTATTTTTGTTGCCTAGAAAGACTTCATTTCACAAGGAGGTTTCACTCAAAACGGATCCAGAATAAACCAATTATTATTTACTTTAAGGGAGCCCTGAAATTTGTACCCAGATCAACAACATCAATGGCCAACACAGAGAGAGAACTCCTAAAAATCCCAATGGCTCAAGTATCTGAAGATAGAAAATATTTACTACTTTCCATTCAAACTTGCTTGTAGGGTTTGCTTCTTGGTAACTATGTATTACCTGGTGCTGGGTCAGAGGTCAAGATCCATCTATTATATATAAGTCATAGAAATTGCCTCTATCCTGCTTATCTCGTTTGTGTGTCTAGTGAGCCATCCCTTTTCACCTGACTTCCAAGAGGACCACTTAGAGGTAGGGCAAGATAAGGTAGCTATAGACCTTCCAAACAGGAGAGTCTTTAAGTCCTATTTGTGTGTGGCTGCCCCATTAGCCCAGTTCTAAATCTTATGCTCTCTTATTACTAATTCCAAATGTCCATTTCTACAGTCCATTAATACTTCCATGTCTACAACAGGAGGAAGGAAGAAACTTGAAGGCACATACACCCTTGTGGTGTGAATTATGACTTAAAGAGCATTTTAATAAATTATTTCATTTCATATATAATTAAAAAATAGAAATAGTCATTATTCCTTCAGAAACCTTTATGAACTCATAAGTACCATAACCCCAACATCAATTTGGGGGTCCAGCAGTTTAGGAATTTAATTTAGTTTCCTTACTCCAACTCTTCCCCTCTTTTCTCAGTTGCTTCAGCCTATCTCCTCTGCTGTGTGGAGTGAGTTTGAGGTGCATTTCGCCCCTTCTTCTTTTCTTTACACTTTCCTTCTCCAGCATCACAATCTGGGGACAGCACAGAGGCGGTGACTGACTGGGGACAGCGTGAGGCCCATTCTGAACTTCAGGCTCAGCTTCTCATTGACTGGGGGCTTGAAGGTAAAGTTTTGCATAAGAACAGTGAAGAAAATGAACAGCTCAGACCTGGCCAATTGTTCTCCTAGGCAGGCTCTCTTTCCTGTGAGACAAAAAGAGAAGTCAGCTGGCTTTGGTGCACCTAAGGACAGGTGTTCCCAGAAATCTACTGTAAATACCGAGCTGACCTTGGGCTTTGTGTCAAGCTTATTCTGTCTAACACCTTCCTGATTTGCCCACTAGAGCCCCATTCAAGGTGGTATTTCCTGACCTTGGCCCAACTATATGTACCAGACTTCTGCTTTAGCTTCCTCAGCCCAGGAAATGTCTATTTTCTCAGGTGTCCTGGTCCCTTGCATTGAATAATTTGTTGACGGTAAGTCCTGAGTTGGTGGCATTCTCAAAACTCTGTAAGCCATTGCTTTAGGTCACCTCACATCACACACATGTCACATGGTGTATATATCTAGGTGTGTGTATGGATATATACATTTCTGTCTACTTATCTACAATCTGTATCTCTCTTGAATATCTGACTTCACATGCCTAATCTCTGTGGATGATCTCTGATGATCCAAGACAACCCTCGCCTACCAAAAAAATTCTCAGAACAGCATTCCGACAAAACTACAATTATTATTTGGACATGTTTTCCACTGCTCTCATGGGGTTTCTAACAAGGACATCATCGCAGAAGTGATAACATATGACACTCTCTGCAGGAGAATGTATAAGGAACTGCGTTGGTTTTTATTGACATTAATAATTCAGAAATTTCTGATGGTCACCTGGTTCCACTGTTACCTGCCTAATACAGGTTGTTGAGGAACTCAAACAAAAGCAGAATTCAAAAGTTGCATAGCAAACATAAATGTGTTATGATGATGTCTTTATCTTATGCAACATCTCTGTTTTTTGCCAACATGTCTCATTCATCTGTGTTCTCCACATGCTCCTCCTGTTGCCTGCCATGAATATCATGGTCAACTGCTCATTAAATCCTCAAGACTCTCCTGTAAGAATCCACATACCATGACATGCAAAACTTCAGACTCAGGGTTACTAACCTGACCTGTCTGCACTTCCCTATGTGACTATGATGAAACCACTCCTTGTCAAGAAGCTAAGCCTTCCTCATGTGGCAGTTTTGTGAAACAGTCTCTTTTTTTCCATCTGTAAATGACTGGGCAGGTGTGAATTAGTTGTTCATCATGGTGCATGTGATTTAAAGCTTGGCGTATGTGATAGATAATCTTGATTACTGTGATGGTTGATTGAGAATGCCCCACATAGACCCATGCATTCGAAAGCTTAGTCACCAGGGAAGGAAACTCTTTTGGGAAGAATTAGGAGGTGTGGTCTTGATGGAGGAGGTGTGTCACTGGAAGTGGGCCTTTAGCTACATCAGTCCAATCTCTTTCTCTCTCTCTCTTTCTCTCTCTCTCTCTCTCTCTCTCTCTCTCTCTCTCTCTCTCTCTCTCTCTCTTCCTGCAGATCAGGACGTAAAGCTCTCAGATACTCCCCCAGGGCCATGCCTGTGTGCTTTTTGCCATGCTGAATATGGACTAATTCTCTAAAACTGTAAGCAAGCTTGTAATTAAGTGCTTTCTTTTGTAAGAGTTGCCTTACTCTGTAGATTAGCTCATGGAAAATCATGAACTCTACACCAGCAGCTGTGGAGCCTACATGGGACCCAAAAAGGTCCTCCGCATGTGGCATACAGTTGTGTAGCTTGGTCTATTTGAGGGTATCCTGGCAGTCAGACCAGAATCTATCCCTGGTACACAAGTCAGCCTCTTGGATCCTATTCACTATGGAGGTATGTCTTGCCCCGCCTTGATGCAGTGGGATGTGGCTTGGTCCTGCCTCAACTTAATGTGCCTGGCTTTTTGACTGTCCATGGGAGCCTTACCCTTAGGGAAGAGTGGATGAAGGGTGGTACTGGGGGAGGTGATGTGGGGAGGAAGAGGTGGAAGGTGTGGGAGGGAGAACTGTGGTTGAAATGTAACATGAATGATAAACAAATAAATAAATATGTGTTGCCTTGATCATGGTGTGTCTTCACAGCAATAGAACAGTAGTAAAGTCAGTGACCATTTTGAATGAGAGATGCCTAGAAAATCCAAGTTTGTCTGTCCTTTCAGAGATGCCTAACATGAGGGTTATTGAAGTGAGAAGAAAGACCTGTCCTGAGCAAGGCTGACAGCATCCAGTTGGTCTGCCTTTGATGCTTGGTAAGTCTGACTCTACCTGAGCCCCTGTGACCGTCTTGCTGTATCTACTCATGACCTTCACACTCCAGTTTTCTCCAGCTCCGCAGGAGACTTTCAGGTTAATCCTTCTTATCTTTAGACTTTCAGGTTTTTTAGACTTGGAAGCCACAAGGTAACGTATTTCTCTTCCTCTCCAAGTTGCCAAGGGCCATTTTGTTATCCTGTACCTGTCACTGTGTAAATAAAGCTAGTAATATTAATACACAGTTGGCAGAGTCTTTCCATGTTGATATTAGAGCTCATGATACTGAAAAAAAAAATCTTCTTCCATTTTTTTTTTTTACCGCTCTCTCTCAATCCTTATTTATCTCTACTAATGGTCTGTAAACTATGGGAAGTTCTACCCTTGAGTACATTATTCTGGTGTGTTATAATAATGCACACTGTGTAAGCCATGGGAACATACCAGTAAGCCTAACCCCTACATGGCCTGTGCTTCAGTTTCTGTCTCCAGGTTTCTGCCTTGAGTTTCTACTTTGTTTTCCTTCAGTGGTGGACTGTGATAAGAAACCCAAGAAAAATAATCCCTTTCCTCCACAAGTTACTTTCAGTTGTGATTTTTATCACTGCAGTAGACAACAGACTAAGACAGGGGATTTCAATGACTGAGGAAGATTGGAATTTTGGAACAATTGGTTGGGAAAACCTACCCCTTTACAGTAACCACCCCAACCTGGGGAGGTTCATAAGCTGAAGCCTTCACTAACAGGTCTCGCATAGTGTCAGCGAAGCATATATCTCTTCAAAGATGCACTGTTCACGCTGATATCTGCCCTTACCCTGGAGATGACATTTAAGCAGCTGGAAAATGTGAATAGTATGACAGCATTCATCTAGGCCATGTAAATTGAATGTATGGAGTTTAGCTTTTGTTCATTTGTTGACAAGGACTTCATCAGCAAGTTTGGTTCCCACCCAAGGCACTATTGGGAAGTGGTAGATAGTTAAGTAGGTGTCTGCCTAAGGTAGGCCATCTGAGCCATGCCCTGAAGGGATATTTGAAATTTGGTTGCTTCCTTTCCTTGCTTCCTGGCCACCATGAGGCAGTCACTTTCTGCAGACACACACTTCCAAAAGATGCTCTGTCACAACTTGGGTGCAGGTCAATTGGCCACCGACTGAGACCTTTGAAACTGTGAGTCAAACCAAGCTTCCTCTTAAGAAGTTGTTCATCTTAGATACTGCTTCAGTGAGGGCAGACTGACAGTCTGAGCTAAAGGCTACTGATACACTTTCCCTTTCACCAAAAAAAAGAAAAACCCAAACAAAAAAATGACCTATTAAGTGAAAAAAGAGGGTTGACCTTGAGTATCACAAGTGGACTTCATTAACCCTGCCTTTATGTTCTATGACACCCCTTCTAAATTACTAATTTAATAGTATAAACTTGTAAATACTATATTAATATTACTTATATCAATATAATTATATAAATTGACATTAATTATATTAATGAATAAAAGATATCTATTAATCTGTTGACTCTAACAGAGGAGAGCATAAATCAGGAGAATATGGGAATGTATGAAATAATTTTCTATCATTTGTTATAACAGTAATAATTGTACAATTGATTATGTTTTCCAAAAGAAGAGAATCTAATATCTACAGGGGTGTTGTCTTTGATTTCTAGAGATTCTGAAGAAAAGCAGTTACATGCCAAAAATAGGTTTGTGGTAGACAATCCAGACTGTTGTTTTGTCAATCCAGAGGGTGCTTCAGATCTACCTCTTCTGGTCCTTAGATGGCATCTCCAGGTTACTGAATTTCATTCACCTCTATCAGAAACATTGAAAGCAAAACATTTGGCTTTCTTCTTTCCTTAGATTCTTGTTATTTTTAGTGGGACCTCACAGCTATTCCAAAGACTGTAGGACTTTTACCACTCTTCTAAATGGGGCTTGTCTATTGGTTTTAGAGTTCACTAGAGTCATGTGGCAACAGTCCTAGCGCATCGTGCCAATTTCATGTGCTTCAATTCTGTTTCTTGGGATCTTAAGCAACACCCAGGTTAATGTGTATGGCAGGTTAAGAAAGATTAGTTAAGTCACTGATCTGACCTAGGAAACTTCTGAGGACAATATGCTTCTTTTTTATTTATTTTTATTGATATTTATTGAGCTCTACATTTTTCTCTGCTTCCCTCCCTGCCTCTCCCCTCTCCCCTTCAATCATCACCCAAGGTCCTCATGCTTCCAATTTACCCAAGAGATGTCGTCTTTTTATTCTTTCTACTTCCCATGTAGATTATATCTATGTAAGTCTCTCTTAGTGTCTGCATTGTTGTCTAAGTTCTCTGCGATTGTGAGCTTAGGCTGTCTTTCTTTGCCTTATGTTTAAAAACCACCTATGAGTAAATACATGTGATAATTGTTTCTCTGTGTCTGGGTTACCTCACTCAAAATAATGCTTTTTTGCCTCCATCCATTTTCCTGCAAAATTCAAGCTGTTGTTATTTTTCTGCTATGTAGTACTCCATTGTGTAAATTACCACATTTTTCTTATCCATTCTTCTATCAAGGGGAATTTAGGTTGTTTCCAGATACTGGTTGTGACAAACAAAGCTGTGATGAACATAGTTGAGTTCATGTCCTTGTGGCATGATTGGGCATCCTTTGGATATATACCCAAAAGTGGTATTATTGAGTCTTTCTTGAGGAAAGTTGTTTTTCTTTTTTTTTTTTTTAGAAATCGCCACACTTACATCCAAAGGGGTTGTACCAGCTTGCATTCCCACCAGCAATGCAGAAGTGTTCCCTTTTCCCCACAATCTCTGCAGCATAAGTTGTCATCAGTGTTTTTGATCTTGGCCATTCTGACAGGTGTAAGATGGAATCTCAGAGTTTGATTTGCATTTCTCTGATGACTAAGGATGTTAAACATTTTCTTAAGTGTCTTTCAGCCATCTTAGATTCCTCTGTTGAGAGTTCTCTGTTTAGGTCTGTACTCAATTTCCTTTTTATTGTATTATATGATCTTTTGTTGTCCAATTTCTTGAGTTCTTTGTATATTTTGTAGATCAGACCTCTGTCTGATGTGGGGTTAGTGAAGTTATTTTTCCATTCTGTAGACTGTCATTTTGTGTTTAATAATGATATGATAGTTTACATAAGAGATCCCAAAAATTCTACCAAGAAACTCCTACAACTCATAAACACTTTCAGCAATGTAGCATGATACAAAATTAACTCAAAAAATCAGTAGCCCTCCTGTACACAGATGATAAAAGGGCTGGGGAAGAAATCCGAGAATCAACACTCTTCACAATAGCCATAAATAGCATAAAATATCTCAGAGTAACTCTAACCAAACAAGTGGAAAACTTGTATGTCAAGAACTTTAAATCCTTGAAGAAAGAAACTGAAGAAGACACCGGAAAGCAGAAAGACCTCTTATGCTCTTGGGTAGGCAGAACTAATATAGCAAAAATGGCAACCTTAGCGACAGCAATCTACAGATTCAATTCAATGCCCATCAAAATCCCAGCAAAAGTCTTCAAAGACCTTGAAAGAATGATTCTCAACTTCATTTGAAAAAGCAAAAACCCAGGATAGCCAAAATAATCCTGTGTAATAAAAGAACTTCTGGAGGCATCACAATCCCTAATTTCAAGCACTACTACAGAGCTACAGTACTGAAAACAACCTCATATTGGCATAAAAACAGACAGGAGGACCATTGGAACCAAATAGAAGACCCAGATATTAATCCACACATCTTTGAACACCTGATCTTTGATATCAAAGATCAAAGAAAAAAAATCAAATGGAAAAAAGAAAGCATATTTAACAAGTGATGCTGGTGTAAGTGGAGATTAGCATGTAGAAAAATGAAAATAAACCTATATCTATCTCCATACACAAACTCAAGTCCAAATGGATCAAAGACCTCAACGTAAAGCCAGCCACACTGAACCTTATAGAAGAGTGTAGAAGGAGCAGGCGGCCATTTCCCACCGCCCACCCGGCCAGCTTTACCGGAAATAATTACAAGGAAACTGTATTTATTTAAACACTGCTTGGCCCATTAGTTTCAGCCTCTTATTGGCTAACTCGAACATCTTGATTATTCTATTTCTAATAATCTATGTAGCACCACGAGGTGGTGGCTTACCGGGAGGATTCTAACCTGCCGCTGTCTCGGAGAGGAGAGTCATGGTGACTGCCTTCTTCTGCTTTCTTTCTCCCACAATTCTGTTCTGTCTACTCCACCCACCTAAGGGCTGGCCTGTCAAAATGCCAAAGCAGTTTCTTTATCAACCAATGAAAGTAACACAGAAAGTTAACCCTCCTCCATCAGAAGAGAAAATGGGAAGTACACTTGAATGTATTGGCACAGGGAACCACTTCCTAAATAGAACCCCAGCAGCACAGACACTGAGAGAAACAATTAATAAATGGGACCTCCTGAATCTGTAAAGCTTCTATAAAGCAAAGATAATGTTTTGTATTAGTAATATAGTTTTGGATGTTTATTTTACAGCAAGATTCTCACTAATACATAGGCCATGAACTCAGGGAATCCTAAAGTGGAAGGGCCTATAACTGGGAGGTCAGTTACCATGAGTATGTGATAGGGAAAGAACTAAAATAGGAGTGACAACTTAAACCTGACCTCTTCTGCCAGTTCCTTGTGCACAGGTTAAATAAGAAAAAGCTCTCCTCTTCATTGAAGTTTGCTTATCTGATTAAATAGACGCTAATGTCCTTTTCCTATTGGATTACTAACAACCATGCTACCTTGGTGATTGTCTGTGATAATTTGTCTGCTAATGAACCCTTTAATAAGTAAAACAATTTTTAATACAGAGTCTCTGTGTGTTTCTGTTTTTATTTCACAGCTGCTGTGGACTAGAGAATATTTTTGATGTTGTTGTTGTTTTGGTTTTTGTTTTTTGAGACAGGGTTTCTCTGTAGCTTTGGAGGCTGTCCTAGAACTAGCTCTTTTAGACCAGGTTAGCCTCAAACTCACAGAGATCTGCCTGTTTCTGCCTCCCAAGTGCTGGGATTAAAGGCGTGTGCCACCAACATTTTAAACTGAATATAAACTGACATATGGGGGAAAGATTTTGCAATACAAAGAGAATGCATATATGCAGCCTTCATTTGGCCTAGTGGATCATCTCCCTATGAAATTGTGGGGATCGACCAACAATCCTTTCACTTTAGTCCTACGAATCAGCACATAACGCACTTACATAGACTGTATAAAGAGTTTTTTCCAGGCTTTCAGGACCTGATTTAATAACTAAGAATAAGCAGAATATATAAAACACATACTTGAGATGTTGAGCCGTAATTCATATCTTTGTAATGTTTGGTGATCAGGAAGACAGGACAGATTTCCGCTATTTTGTCAGCTTCCCTACTACAGCAAAATGTGAAGGTCAACAAAGCTGACCTAGAAGCACAGGGAAAAGGAAAGAGAACAAGCTGGACACCATCAGTGAAGTTCACAATTCCGTAGTGTGACTTCGGTGAGGCATTTATCACCTTCTGCAGACAATGTTAGGAAAACAATAGGTTCCATGTAAGGAAACCTGGTGGACACTGAGCTCTAGGAGGATCACATTCGTCTAGGTCTGCGTCCTTTTCTCTGCAGGGCTCAAGGATTCCAGCTTGAAGGCTGCAGTGGGACGCATGCTCCAAGGGGCAGCTCTGTTTCATCTTCCCCACTACTTTCATGATCTTAGGTATGTGTTGGAAAAAGTACTATATACTTGGTACATATTTTTGGAACTAAGAAACTGCAGAATTATTTGAAAATGCATGTGCAATGCATAGAAACCAACAACTGTAATATACTAGGGCATTTTGTTGTAGATTCAACAACTGTAAGGCTACAACATTCATTCATAATTGGCTGGGTAGAAAACACAAGAGAGGATCATCATTACATCCTTTCCCTGATCATCATGTTGAACAACATAAATATATCTAACTAGAATTTTAAAGTATGCTTAATATCTTAAAAGACTAAAGATTTACTTGTTTAAGGAGTTCTTCTTTTGGTTAGAACCTAATCCATTTATGTAAATGACAGTTAAAATTGTTTGATATTTTCATTGTCGTGAGTAGGTAGCCACCCTCCGTGCCTCCTCCTCTTCTCATTACAAGTCTGATATATTAACCTTTGAGAGCCTATCACTTAAAAATAATATGGACATTAAACTTTGAAAAGACATCATATATTAGCTTTCTTTGTGAAGAGAAAGCAGGGTTTGGGTCTCTAGTGCTATGGAAAACCAACCAAGAGAAGTCAAAATTTTAGTCAGAGGCAAGGGTGAGTTTGAGTGACAGGAGTGGCCAGAAGCTGTGCTGTCTGAGAACACTGGCCTGCAAGCAACAGCACCTTACAGCTGATCTGAGTGTGACTTATGGAGATATTCAAATGACAGTGGAGGTCTCTTGGGAGAAGAGAAAGGAAGGAATGAGGTAGGATTCTGACCTGTTTCCTCCCCATTATCACTCACCCATTGAGAAAGGCAGAAAGGATTCTCTCTTCTTAAATTCTCCATTCTCCAAAAAATGCTCTGGGTTGAAGGTGTCTGGGGTAGCCCACTCTTTGGGGTCCATGTGCAGAGCAGTCAAATTGGTCAGGACCATGTTCCCCTAAAGAAGACAGCAAACAGTCAAGACTTGATTCGTGGAAGAGACCCAGACAAGGGATGGGATTCCCAAGCTCCCATTACTTTTCACACTGACAGTTCCATGAAAAATTCTGTCTTTAGTCCATATTCATGATGGGTTGTGTGTCCTTCGGCTGTTCCAGGCCTATCAGTCTGTTCTTTATTATAGAATACAGAACCGTGGGAACAGGTTAGCATGTGCCTAGGGAGACAGCATGTACCATTCATGGAAGGATAACTGGACATGGTCTGAACAATCATCAACCTCGCTCCTTCCTACAGGGACATGTAAAGAGGTAACCTGTCTCTGGGGTTAAATGAATGAATTGTATCTGTGTTTACAGATTAGACTGTTCTTGATCCAGCTCTGAAAACTTTTCAGGGGAACAATCCTTTCTGAGGCACTAAGACAAAGTGTTACAGATCCACAGAGGCCTTCTCTGGCAGACATTCTTGATTCCGGATCCTGGCAATTAATAATTGTCTAGGCGATTACAAAAGATTACCACTGAGACCAGCCAGCCATGAGGCCATTTCTAGAGATCATTAACTAATGGCAGGGACTTTCCCTGACTATGTGTTACTATCCCCCATGCTCAAGTATTGCGTGGAATAAACGGGGTAGGGGTTAGCTTCTTGCAGGTTTTTTTTTTCTTTTCCTGACTCTCATCATGAGGACTGATCTGCTGAGCCACTTCCTTGTTGTCATGCTGAACTGAAACCTTGGGCATTTATTTTGTCACTGCCAAGAAGTGTCTGACCTTAGTTCATTAAACAGTGAGCAGAAAAAATATAAAGGATTGTGCCTTGAATAGAAGGAGTGTAATAATCAGGAACGCAAGAGGGATCCATGGAGAAAAGTATAAGAGAGATCTTTTAATGACTAAGGTAGCAAGTCCTGGGCAGTGCAAATAATCGAAGTAGTTCTGGATCTAAGATCTTCTGAGGTTGGATATTTTACTGGAGAGATCTAGGTAATCTTAATTCCCAGAGTCTCAACCATCTAGTGTTCAGAGTAGGGACCAAATCGCTATGAAAAGGGGATAATAAGCACCCTCAGCTCATGTATGTTTGGCAAACATCTGTTCTTATCTCTTCCTTTCTTATAGTTAATGCTTCTTTTTTGACTGCTCAACAATGGGAGAGTATGCAAAAGCTGGAAAACACCTGTGAGCACAGATGTGGCAAAGAATTACCACATTCTTGTGAGGTCACATTAGCGTTGGAGTATGTTAGGATAGCCTTCAGCTACTAAAGCCAACTTTATGTTATTTGCTAAAATCTAAGTAGATTCCACCAAGAAACCTTCCTTTCTCTGCTCTTTATGCACACAAACAGCATTTAGACACATTAGAGGGATGCTTCTTCTTCTCTTCTTCTTCTTCTTCTTCTTCTTCTTCTTCTTCTTCTTCTTCTTCTTCTTCTTCTTCTTCTTCTTCTTCTTCTTCTTCTCCTTCTCCTTCTCCTTCTCCTTCTCCTTCTCCTTCTTCTTCTTCATCTTCTTCTTCTTAAAGGAACAATATCATTCTCTGTTTAATTGTTTTTTGGGTGCAGAAATACATGTTTATGTTTTAGATAATGTGAAGGACGGACAGGAGCATTGGAACCCAGGAGTGTAAAGTTACCTTACACAGATGAAAACCAGCCAGTGTGCTATCAGCTGTCACTTCCCTGGGAACATTTAAGGGGATGATGTTGCCCATCCTCTGAACCTCATGGATGACAGCATTGGTGTAGGGCATGGACTCTCGGTCAGTTGTGCTTGGCTGCCTCCCATGGCCAATCACTCTGTCAATCTCAGTGTGTACTTTTTCTGGAAAACAAAACAAAACAACAACAACAACAACAAAAAAAGCAGGGTGTGAGTGTGGTGGGGGGGGCTCTGCTGTTTTCAAAGTTTAATGCTTTCTTCTGAAGGCAGAGTATTTGTCTCTAAGCTGTTATCTCCTGACATTTCACCTAGTGTTTTGTCTACAAAGAGACACCATGTTCCCCAACTTCTCAAAGGACTGTGTTGGAAAACTGTCAACTCTAACTTTCCTTGTTCTTACAACATAGCCATAGCTTTCCAGTGACCTTCAACTGAATAGCTGTTATCATTGTGGCTAAGCTCACAACAATATCCATGCAGACAGGTTTCTGAAAATTGTTTTCTTTCACCTAGTGGTTTATAAAAAATAAAACCTTAGTTTTCAGAGTTGGATAGTATGGAAACTCACAATTAAGGCATCAGGATATTTCCTGTCTAAAAAGAATGAAGTTTCTGTCTCATGGACTGCAAAGCTTTACTGGATTCTAGTATCATAAAGAGGAGGGAATCTCTTTGGTGCTCATTTTACAAAGTAAAATTAGAAAGTATTCTATGATTTTTATTTGTGTGTGCCTGCACGTTTCCAAGTGCAAGAGTGAAGTCCATAGCAAAGCTTATAGGAGTCGATTCTCTTCTGTGCTCTCTGCATGCTGGGGATTAAACTCAGATAGTCAGGCTTGCAAAAAATACTTTTAGCAGATGAACCATCTCTCTGGCCTGTCTGGTATCTTTTTTAAAGGCACTAATGCAGTTCACCTCCTAACCCCACTCCACTAGTAATTAAGTTTCAAGAAAAACTTTGTAGTTGATACAAGCTTTCACTCACTGAATATCTGTAGACTGTATTTTCTTAAGGAAGTGTATCAGAGTGGAAGGTACATTGCAAGCTATTATGACCTTTGTTGCTGCTGTAGCTTCACACATTCTTCCAGGTTCAGTTTCCTTATCTGTCTACTAAGAATAAACAGGCTTTAGTTTAAGAATGTTTTGATAATTACTTGAAATTATATTAACATCAGAAATAATTGAACCTGCTAGCTGTCCCCATATAGTTTCCTATATTTGTAATAATAGTGATTGCAAATAGTGATATCCAGGAAAAATTTAATTTCCTGGATTCCTTTTGGAATAAATGTGAGAATGCGAGTATGTTCTGGCCAGGAAAATGCAAATAGACATGATATTTTACTTGGGAACAAGGTCTGTACAGATAGCTCTCCTCTTCCTTCTGCTTCTTTCCTGAGGATACAAAGGTTGTCCTCAAGGGAGCCACTTAGACAGTGTTGTTCCTTACTCCAGTTCAGCTCAGGAACACGTTAAAAGGAATTTGGAATGGAATAATATGCCTGTTCCAGGGTCTAGCATAGACTTTTCTTCTTTAAGACATACAAATGTCTGTCTCTGCAGTACCATTTGTAAATACTTCATTCAGCATATGCATGAAACAAAATTTTCATAGCAGGCAGCTTTTGTTTTTGAGATATGATCTTCCCTGTAGCCAAATAACCCCAACCCTGTACTTCTCCTGACTCAGACACTAAAACATTATGAGTAATTTTGTGTTCCATCAGCCTCAAACCTTCATAACAACTTTTAGGTGTGTAAAGCAATAACTATTAAGTATGATCTCTTCATATTGTTGTAGATGTAATTGCTGAGGGATTTTCTTCTGACACTGAAACTGAATGTCTGTCAAATTCACTCAGGCTCCCATCCCCAATTCAACATTTTGTTTCTAAGAAATTTACTATTCAAGATAACTAATTTGCATTGCATACATTAATTTGTGAATTTTTTCAATTAGTTATTTAACTTAGCACTGTGTCCAGAAACCTCATCTATGCTAGGGTAGTTATCAAAACTTCTTTTCCTCATGACAAAATTGCCTCTCTAGCTCATTTGTGTCAAGCTTTATCTATTCATGGTCCATCAATTCTCTGATTAGTTTTATCTCTTGACTACTATTTAGACTTAAATGAAAATATGTGTAACAACTTTCATGTAAGTCTATTGTTATTCAGAAGCTTCTGCTGCAGAAATCAAAGGATATGAGATTCCCCTCTGTATGTTTTAAATGTGTTTTATTACCATTAGTTATTAAAGAAGCTGCTTTGACCTGTGGCAGGGCAGAATAAAAGTAGGCAGGGAAACTAACCTGAATACAGAGAGAAAGAAGGCAGGGTAAGGGAGACACCTTGTAGCTGTTAAAGGAGAAAGATGCTGGAACCTCATGGTAGGTCACAGCCTCATGGGGATAAATAGATTAATAGAAATGAGTTAATTTGAGATGTAGGAGCTAGCTAGAAGTATGCCTGACCCATTAGCCAAATGTTGTTGTAATTAATATAGTCTCTGTGTAATTATTCAGATCTGGGTGCCAGAAAATGAAAGAACAGTCTCTGCTTACAGATGGTGCCCACTGTTTGGCATGAATTCACATGAGATCTAAAATAGTTTTTTTTTTAAAAGATGGTTTCTAGACCCACAAAAATGGGAGCCAAGCACAGCCTCTTAGTAGCCACATATTTTTTTTTTTCAGATAGGCTCTGTTCACTGGTTGCAAACAGAGTTGAGCATTCTTTAAGAGAAGGCTTCTTGGTTCCTGCTGGCATCAGGAATGGCTCTGGCTCTTTGCCGAGGTCCCTTCACAGCACATTTCAATGGGGATTGTGAGCAGCATGTTACAAATTGCTAAATGGCGACAAAGACCTGCTGTGTCTCTAGTGCTGAGGTAGTGAGCATGGCTTGCAGAGGCAATGAACATTCTTCTGCCATATTGGACTGGGTGGAGTCAACAGGCAAAACCTCAGTGTTAATCCTAGCCAACCTGCTTAGCATTTCAAAAATATAAGTACTCTCCTGGTCAGAAAATGATTACATATGCACACTAAGGCAGACTGATTTGAAAAAGATGTCTGAATATGTCACAGTATTGGATAAATGTACATGTGCTTTAAAGAAAAAAAAGAAAAATTAAGACAGTCATAGATTAAAGTAGTAAAGATAATAAAAAATTAAAAAGTAATAGAATGAAAAGATTCCTTGTAAAGATGGAAAATACACAAAGAGACTGGATAATATATGTTATTGTGTTTTTTGTTAGTTTTTTGACTGTAAATGAGCTAAGTACAGAGAGACATTTCAGTGAATTGACTGCTAAACTAAACCAACATGTATATTTTAAGAGTATCTTGACTTCAAAATTTGGGTCTAAGGAAATGATATTTTGGAAAAGAAATTCTGCTTCTGTTTTCACAGAAGATGAGAAACTGTGGATCCTTCCAGGCTAATGTGGTTTGATGGACCAAGACCCCACAAAAAGTCTTCATGGACCTTAAAAATAGTCCATTCAAGAAAGAACAGGAAAGAGTTTGGAGAAAACAATGCCCAAATTCCCAAAATGATTATTTATATATGTTTGTTTTAATTTATAGAGGGGCATAATATAAAGATGAATACTTTGCACTGGTATGGATCTTGGTCTATTGATACAAAGTTAAGGTCTATTGATACAAATATTTTGTACCTTAATTTGATACAAAATATATATACACAGTATATATATATTTCTGCTCTTGTTTAAGGTATTGTGTTTGTGTAGGTCATTTGAAAATGTAATATATAATCAAAATTACAGATTAATATATAATCATCTATAATAATCAAACTGTAGTCATGTTAGTTAGGTTTCCAAGATTTACAGAGATATATTTCAGATGGATAGGTATTCTTCAAATTTCTTCAAAGACTTACAGAATATGGCATTTAAAATGTTTTAAGAACTCAATCTTTTCTTGACAGTAAGACATATCTGCTTCTGGTAGCACAAATTACTTCAGAGAAGTTGATGGGTATTGAAGAAACTCATTATGGAATTTGCCTTCAAGGTAACAAAGGTAGCCATTTCTCTCTGCTTCCTTTATGTACTTTATATGTGATTTTTTTCTTCTTCTTTTTAGTTCTTTACTCTGTATATCTGTTGCCATGCCTCCCTGAGACTTACGGAATCTCTTCTTGGAATTATAAACCAAAGAAACTCTTCCTTCTATAAGTTGCCTTTGATCATGGAATTTGATCTAGTCATAGAAGAATAACTAATACACAGATTGGTACAAAAAAATGGGGCTGCTGCTGGGATGAATCTGAGCATAATAGACTTTATTTTATTTGTTTTTGAATGTGACAGATACTGCAACACTAGCTTATAGTGATTCTCTGCTGTTAGCAGAGCTTAAGGGGCCATTATATTAGCAGCCTGAAGCATAGTAGTGTAGACAAAAATCATGAGGCTTCAGAAGAAAGTAAGGACTTCATTAGCAACTGAGTTGTAGGCCACTCATGTGACATTTTAATGTAGAATCTGGTGTCCTTCTGCCCTTCCTCTAAGAATTTTCAGAAGGCTGAATTGAAAAGCAATGGACTAATATCTTTGGCAGAGAAAATTTTTAAAAAGCATAAGATCTCCCGCCTCCCATCACAGCTCTCATCCAGGTAAACCTTCCTCTATTCTTCCCTTCCACCTACGGCCAAAAAATTTCCCCAACTCAGCTGCCTTGCATGCTGGGCCTGGGCGGTAAGCGCAACCTGGCAGGAGGCAGTTCCTGTGTTTCAATAGCCTGCCTGAGGAAAGGTAGGCCTTCTGTCACTGAAGTCCCTGCCCAAAAAGGGAACCTGACCCGAAATCAGAAGATCCAATAGAGAATATTTGAAGGAAGAGATGTGCAGATGCAAAGGCAAGAACTCCTCCAACTATCTGAAAAACAACATGAAAACAACTTAATCCAGAAGAAGTGGAAAAAAGTGCCATTATGAAAGCAATTGAGTCCCTTAAAAAGGATATGAATAACTCCCTCAAAGATTTGGATGAGAAGTATAACAAAAAGTTTAAAGAAATGAGTAAGGAAATGGATGAGAATACAAGAGATAGAAGAACGAATCTCAGATTCTGAAGACACCATAGAGAAAATAAACGCTCTGATCAAAGAAAATGGCAAATCCAACAAATTCTCATCACAAAACATTCAAGAAATCTGGGACACAATAAAAAAATCTAAGAATAATAGGGATTGAAGAAGGAGAAGAATTGCAGATCAATGGCCCAGAAAATATAGTCAACAAAATTATAGAAGAAAACTTTCCCAACGTAAAGTACGATATTCCTATGAAGGTTCAAGAAGCATACAGAACACCGAATAGACTTGATCAAAAAAAAAAAAAATCCCCTCGCCATATAAAAATCAAAACACAAAATGTTCAGATTAAAGAAAGAATATTAAGAACTGCAAAGAAAAAAGGTCAAGTAACTTATAAAGGTAAACCTATCAGACTTACACCGGACTTCTCTATGGAAACATTGAAAGCCAGAAGGTCCTGGATAGAGGTACTGCAGAAACTAAGAGACCATGGATGCAAACCCATACTACTATCCCCAGCCAAGCTATTGTTCACTATCAATGGAGAAAACAAAATATTCCAGGATAAAAATAAATTTAAACTATTCGTAGCCACAAATCCAGCCTTACAAAAAGTAATAGAAGGAAAATCGCAACCCAAGGAATCCAACATTGCCAACACTGCCTACAATAACTCAGACATATAGCGACCCTTCACAGCCACAACTCAAAGAAGGGAAATACACAAACTCTACTACACACAAAAAATAAAAAATAAAAAAAATAATAACTGGAGTCAATAACCACTGGTCATTAATATCACTTATTATTAATGGACTCAACTCACCTATAAAAAGGCACAGACTAAGAGAATGGATACGAAAACAGTATCCAACATTCTGCTGTTTACAAGAAACACACCTCAACCACAAAGATAGACATCTACTCAGAGTAAAGGGCTGGGAAAAGGTTTTCCAAGCAAACGGACCAAAGAAACAAGCTGGTGTGGCCATTCTAATTTCCACCAAAATTGACTTCAAACTAAAATCAGTCAGAAGAGATGGAGATGGACATTTTATACTCATAACAGGAACAATTCATCAGGATGAAGTCTCAATCCTGAATATCTATGCCCCTAATATAAAAGCACCCACTTATGTAAAAGAAAAACTTTTAGAACTCAAGGCAGTCATCAAACCACACACACCAATAGTAGGAGGCTTCAACACACCTCTCTCATCAATGGACAGGACAATCAGACAGAAACACAACAGAGAAATAGAGAATTACTAGAGGTAATGAATCAAATGGACTTAACAGATATCTATAGAACATTCCACCCAAATAGGAAAGAATATATATTCTTCTCTGCAGCTCATGGAACGTTCTCGAAAATTGACCACATACTCGGTAACAAAGCAAACTTCCACAGATACAAAAAAATATTAGTAACCACCTGTGTCTTGTCGGATCACCACGGAATAAAGTTAGAATTCAATAACAATTCTAACACCAGAAAGCCTACAAACTCATGGAAACTGAACAGTCAACTACTGAATCACCCCAGGTCAAGGAAGAAATAAAGAAAGAAAGTAAAGTCTTCCTTGAATTTAACGAAAATAAAGACACAGCATACTCAATCCTATGGGACACAATGAAAGCAGTGCTAAGAGGAAAGTTTATAGCACTAATTGCCCAATTAAAGAAAATGGAGAAAGCACACATTGGAGACATAATGGAGACACATGAAAGCTCTAGAAAAAAAAGAAGCAGACTCGCCAAGGTAGGGGTAGAAGACTGGAAGTAATCAAACTGAGGGCTGAAATCAACAAAATAGAAATACAGAAAACAATCCAAAGAATCAACGAAACAAAAAGTTAGTTCTTGGAGAAAATCAACAAGATTGACAGACCCCTAGCCAAACTAATCAAATAGCAGAGAGAGAACACTCAAATTAATAAGACCAGAAATGAAAAGGGGGACATAACAACAGGCACAGAGGAAATTCAGAGAATCATTAGATCTTACAACGAAAGTTTATATGCCACAAAGTTGGAAAATGTAGAAGAAATGGACAGGTTTTTCGATAAGTACCATTTACCAAAGTTAAATCAAGACCAGGTGAACAATCTAAATAGACCTGTTAGTCACGAAGAATTAGAAGCTGTTATCAAAAACCTCCTGACCAAAAAAAGCCCAGGACCAGATAGTTTCAATGCAGAATTCTACCAGAACTTCCAAGAAGTGCTAATACCTATACTCCTTAATGTATTCCACAATATAGAAACAGAAGAGTCATTGCCAAATTCTTTTTATGAAGCTACAGTTACCCTGATACCAAAACCACATAAAGACACAATCAAGAAAGAGAATTACAGGCCAATCTCACTCATGAACATTGACACAAAAATTCTCAAGAAAATCCTGGCAAACCAAATCCAAGAACACATTAGAAAAATTATCCATTATATTCAAGTAGGCTTCATCCCAGAGATGCAGGGCTGGTTCAACATACGCAAATCTATCAATGTAATTCATCATATAAATAAACTGAAAGAAAAAAACCATATGATCATTTCATTAGATGCTGAAAAAGCATTTGACAAAATCCAACATCCTTTTATGATAAAGGTGTTGAAGGGATTGGGGATACAAGGATCATACCTAAATATAATAAAAGCTATTTACAGCAAACCGACAGCTAACATCAAACTGAATGGACAGAAACTCAAAGCCATTCCATTGAAATCAGGAACACGACAAGGTTGTCCACTCTCCCCCTACCTCTTCAATATAGTGCTTGAAGTTCTAGCAATAGCAATAAGACAACATAAGGGGATCAAGAGGAATCGAACTGGAAAGGAAGAAGTTAAACTCTCGTTATTTGCAGATGATATGATAGTGTACATAAGCGACCCCAAAAACTCTACCAAAGAACACCTACAGCTGATAAACACCTTTAGTAATATGGCAGGGTACAAGATCAACTCCAAAAAATCAGTTGCCCTCCTATACACAAAGGATAAAGAAGCAGGGATGGAAATCAGAGAAACGTCACCTTTCATGATAGCCACAAATAGCATAAAATATCTTGGGATAACTCTAACCAAGGAAGTGAAATACCTATTTGACAAGAACTTTAAGTCTTTGAAGAAAGAAATTGAAGAGGATACCAGAAAATGGAAAGATCTCCCTTGCTCTTGGATTGGGAGGAACAACATAGTTAAAATGGCAATTCTTCCAAAAGCAATCTATAGATTCAATGCAATCCCCATCAAAATCCCATCATACTTCTTCACAGACCTTGAGAAAACAATAATCAAGTTTATATGGAAAAACAAAAAAACCAAGGATAGCCAAAACAATCTTATATAATAAAGGAACTTCTGGAGGTATAACCATCCCTGACTTCAAACTCTATTACATAGCTACAGTATTGAAAACAGCTTGGTATTGTAATAAAAACAGAGAAGTCGACCTATGGAATCGAATAGAAGACCCAGATATTAACCCACAAACTTATGAACACTTGATTTTCGACAAGGGAGCTAAAGGTATGCAATGGAAGAAGGAAAGCATCTTTAACAAATGGTGCTGGCATAACTGGATGTCAAGCTGTAGAAGAATGAAAGTAGATCCATATCTATCACCATGCACAAAACTCAAGTCCAATGGATTAAAGACATCAACATTAATCTGACCACTTTGAGCCTGATAGAAGAGAAAGTGGGAAGTAGTCTACAAGACATAGGCACAGGAGACCACTTCCTAGGTAGAACCCCAGTAGCACAGACAATAAGAGAATCAATGAATAAATGGGACCTCCTGAAACTGAGAAGCTTCTATAAAGCAAAGGACACTGTTAGTAAGACAAAAAGGCTACCTTCCGACTGGGAGAAGATCTTCACTAACCCCTCATCACACAAAGGTCTGATCTTCAAAATATACAAAGAACTCAAGAAACTAGATACTAAAACTCTAATTAACCCAATTAAAAATGGGGAACTGATCTGAACAGAGAATTCCAAACAGAAGAACTTCGAATGGCCAAAAGACACTTAAGGTCATGCTCAACATCCTTAGCGATCAGGGAAATACAAATCAAAACAACTATGAGATATCATTTTACACCGGTCAGATTAGCTAAAGTCAAAAACACCAATGATAGCCTATCCTGGGAGGATGCGGAGTGAGGGGAACACTCATCCATTGTGGGTGGGAATGTAAACTTGTGCAGTCACTGTGGAAATCAGTGTGGTGGTTTCTCAGGAAACTGGGAGTCAACCTCCCTCAGAACCCAGCAATTCCAGTCCTGGGAATATACCCAAGAGATGCCCTATCATACTACAAAAGCATTTGTTCAACTATGTTCATAGCTGCGCTATTTGTAATAGCCAGAACCTGGAAACAACCTAGGTGCCCTTCAATAGAAGAATGGTTAAAGAAGGTGTGGAACATATACACATTAGTGTTTTACTCAGCGGTAAAAACCAATGACATCTTGAATTTTGCATGCAAATGGATGGTCATAGAAAACGCTTTACTGAGTGAGGTAACCCAGACCCAAAAAGAGGAATATGGTATGTGTTCACTCATAAGTGGATTCTAGCCTTAATTAAAGGTCTTTGAGCCTATTATTCGTGATCCTAGAGAAGCTAAATAAGAAGGTGAACCTGAAGAAAGTTATGTAGTTATTCTCCTGGATATTGGAAGTAGACAAGAGTTCCAGGCAACCTTGGGTGCACGGGGGGGGGGGGGGTGGACGGAAGGGGATAGGGTTAGAGAGAAGGGAGTATGGGAGGATTGGGGAAAGCTTGGGGGATTTCAATGAGGGGGAGGGAAGAAAGGGGGAGGGAAGAAGGATGGATATGTGAGCAGGGAAGTATATATCTCAACTAAGGGAGCCATTTTAAGGTTTACAAGAGACTTGATTCTAGAGGGGTTCCCAGGTCCAAGGAGAGATCCCCAGATTGTTCCCTGGACAGCAGAGGAGAGGTTGCCTGAACTGGCCTTGGCCCATAATCATACTGATGAATATTTTGCATATCACCTTAGAACCTTCATCTGGCGATGGATGGAGATAGAGAAAGAGACCCATGTTGGAACACTGGATTAACTCCCTAGATCCAAATGAGAAGCAGAAGGAGGGAGAACGTGAGCAAGGAAGGCAGGATCAGAGGGAACCCTTATGCGACGATAGACGGAGATTGAGACAGAGACCCACATTGGAGCACTGGACTGAGCCCCCAAGGTCCAAATGAGGAGCAAAAGGAGGGAGAACATGAACACGAAAGACAGGACCATGAGGAGTGCGTTCACCCACTGATACAAGGGGACTGATCTAATAAGAGTTCACTCAGGCCAGCTGGACTGGGACTGAACGAGCAAGTCATCCAACCAGATTCTCTGAATGTGACCGGATTCTCTGAATGTGGCTGGCACGGGGACTGTCTGAGAAGCCATTGATAATGGCACTGGGACTCTTTTCCCTCTGCATGTACTGAATTTTTGGGATCCTAGTCTGTTTGGATGCTCACCTTACTAGACCTGGAGGGAGGGGGGAGGAACTTGAACTTCCCACAGGGCAGGAAACCCTGAGTACTCTTAGGGCTGGAGAGGGAGGAGGAGAGGGAGTGGAGGGAGTGGGAGGGTGTTGGGAGGAGGGGCGGAAGTGGAAACTTTTATAAATTAATAAAAAAGAAAAGAAAAAAAAGCATAACATTGACGCTGTGGCATGGCAATTACTCCTTACCATTACTTCTAAAACTAAAAATATCAAATATGTAGAATAAAATTAAAAACATATACTTTGGAAAGAAAAAGAGAAATAAAAAGCTTACTGTTTTCCCCTAAGCCCATAGTGGACAAATGCCAGTCATGGTTAAAGCATTTACTGAAATTAAGGAGAGGCCTATTGTTCTCTGAAAAATGGAAAAGATCCCCTAACATGAAGACCCCACCCAGATAAGCTTCTAATTTGTGGAAAGAGAAGGTCCACAGAGACAAATCTCCTGCCTTTGAAAAACAAAAGCCATTGCATATGTGATTGAAAGGGGCCAAAGGTCATCACAATATGGTAGCTGAACTTTCCAGTGCCATCCTCATGCTCTGGGGATATGGGAGATGCAACAGTGAAAGGGGGCGTGATGATTCTTTCTTTGGAGATTCAAAGAGCTACTGAGCCAAGGTAAATTCTAGCCGTAGAGTTTTCATTAGAAGGCTATAAAACCCATTGCAGAAATTTTTTGAAGTGGAGACTGGGTTGAAATAGAATACCCAAGACGTTGGAGAAGGAGACCCCTGCAAAGGAGGCTGCATATAAAAAGTCCTAGGGAAAGATTTATGTTGCAGGCAGCAAAGGTACAGGGTTGGAACCCTTTTAGTCCATGAAAATAAATTTCTAGACATGAGCCAAAGGCTTACAGGATTTGGTATTTGATTTTTTAGGTTTCAGCCTTTCTTTGCTTCTATTTCCTTGCTATACCTCCATTCTTCACTGCTGGAATAAATGGGAATATATATTATCTGCCACTGTATGCTAGACCTATATAAATTTGGGGGGATCTTAGTGAGCCAAAGTTAAGAGATTGCCTGGAACCTCAGAAGACACTGGATTTTTGAACAGTATTGAGACTGCTGAAGACTCTAGGGACTTCCAAACTTATACCAAATGTATTTTGCATCATAGCATAGCCATGCACCTAAAGGAGCTAAAGGTGCAAATGAGGAAGATTAAATGTGCTGCAAAAGCTCTAGGTTTTAAACACTTATTCCTAGATGGTGGTGTAATTTAGGAAGTCATTGAACTTTTCTGAGACAGAGCCTCACTGGAGGAAGAATGTCACAGGGGATGAATTTGAGGGTTTTTCTCATGGCTCTGCGTCTGGTTTTCCTTTGCTTTCGTTTGCAGTTGAGATGTGATGTCTCAGTTCCTGCTCAGGCTTCCCACTGCCATACTTCCTGCATAGTCATAGACACTATTGGTCAAAATAAACTCTACCATATATAAGAGTAGAAATGTAGGAAATATACCTATGAATAAATATAGAAAAATAATCTACATTTTGTATATGAAAAAATTTGATTAGGAAGAAGTCTCAGTGAATTGATAGCCATACTAACATAAGGGTCTGAGTTTGATTCTCAGAATTCAGGAAAAATATTTGGATATAGTGACATGCACTTCTAATCCTAGAGTATGGAGGTGGCAGAGACAGATTGATTTCTGTGCCTACTGACCTGACAGTCTTGTATACATGGTGAGTTCAAGGACAGAGAATGATCCCATCTAAAAGAAGTGTAGGGAGCCCAAGAAATGACCAATTTTTCTTCACTACATGAAAACAATTTTATCACTACCCTTCACCTTTGGCCAAAAATAGTTGTCTTGAATGTGCTACAGTGACTGCATTTTTCACCCATAAACTCTTATCACATTTTAAAAATGTTTCATGACGTGAAAACATTCTTTTTTTAAGGGAAAAAATATTTATTTCAGCTCGAGTTCAGAAGTTTCAGGATTTTGGTACTTCTGTGTCTGGCCTATGACAAGGCAGAACATTACTCAGGGAGAGCAACACTGGAGTGCAGCCAGGACCCAGATGGAAAATAAACTGGGGACAAGTATATTCTTCAAAGACACTTCAGTGACCTACCTCTTCCAACTTGAACCCACCCTCCAATAAAATCCATCCATGGACTAACCTCCTGCTAATGTTAGAGGTTTTTTGTTGTTGATTTTTATTGCGCTCTACATTTTTCTCTGCTCCCCTCCCTGCTTCTCCCCTCCCCTTTCAACCCTCTCCCAAGGTCCCCATATCTTAATTTACTCAGGAGATCTTGTCTTTTTGTACTTCCCATGTAGATTAGATTTATATATGTCTCTTTTAGAGTCCTCATAAATGCTGAAAATGGATAAGGAAAAATGGCTAAAGAAAATGTGGTACATTTACACAATGGAGTGCTACACAGCAGAAAAAAATAACAGCATCTTGAAATTTGTAGGCAAACGAATGGAACTAGAAGACATCATTTTGAGTGAGATAACCCAGACCCAGAAAGAAAATTATCATATGTACTCATTCATAAGTGGTTTTTTAAACATAAAGCAAGGAAATCAGTCCACAAATCACAATCCTAGAGAACCTACACAATAATGAAGACATTCTTATATCATACCTGATGAACTAACTCTTCTATAATCTGGAGGAATAAAAATGATGGGATGGGCCACTATTTCTGAAGGGATGAACATCTTTGGTGAGTTATAAACATGCAAAACCCTTTAATGGGGGCATAGTCATCTCTTAATGGAGTGAAAGGTGGCAATTTGCCAGGCAGTCAATTCTTAGTAGAATATAAACAATTTAAAGAGGTATTGTCTGAGAACATTCTTCTGAAAGCTCAAAAACTGAGATAGTTCACTTTTGTTAGGGAGAAAGTCCATCACCCTGCTTATAGGCAAAAACAAGAACAATGCCAATGGAGAAAATGTAATGCAGAGAGACACCATGCAGTGTGTGTGGTTCAGTCTGGACAGACAGAGATAACATCAACAGGACATCAGGTATCCGACATCTAGATGGTATTCAGGACAAAATAGGAAGACACTGCTGAAAAGGAAGGAGGAACTAAGTGGATTTTTATCAGACAGTGTTGCTTCTTGCTGAAACCTACCTCATTGACTGATCACTTATCTATTTTCAACTAGAACTGAAGAGTCTTCAAGGCATAGACTCTAAAGTCTATCCCTGTGAATTATCATAATCCTGAAAAATGTATAAAGATCCTTTCCCAAGAACACCTCTCTTCACAGCTGTTCCATGTGTTCATTCCAGGATTCTAGCTTCCTGCCTAGCTAAGCAACAGCTTCCAGAAGCAACATTGTGCCTTGCCCAGGTACATTGAGTGTATGCTCACCTTGCACAACTGAGTCTACAGCCATGTAGAGCAGAGCCCAGCGCAGGGTCGTGGATGTTGTCTCTGTTCCAGCAAAGAAGAGGTCCAGAGTGCTGCAGATGAGGTTTTCTTCATTGAAACTTGTAGTAGTCTTGTCTTGGCACTAGAAAAATCAGTGTGTATCTTTTTTTTAGTTAGGGGATTTGTGATTATCTGAAGAACAGAGTCATGAAACTAGGAAACAAATTTGAAAGGAATCTTTCAGAATGATATTCCCTTACACCTCATTGGGTTGTACTGTTGTCCTTCCAATGAGAACAGTCTATCAAAAACATTTGAGTGGATAAAAACCAAGACAATAGTTTTTTAATGACTACCCTTTTGAAAAAAAACTTTTAGTAAAATGTTAGATAGTTGGAAATAAAGGAGCATTTGGATTCATGTATCAGGTACATGACCAAGTCATGACATGGACGAGAATGTTCTTTATATTACTTTACATTTCTCTGCTTCAGTTTCATGACATGAGACTAACACTTGTGATGGTTATTCTTGGGGTCAGCCTGACTACATCTGGAATTAGCTAAAACCCAAGTGACTGGGTGCCCCTGTGAGGAATCTATAATTCAATCTTTTAAAGTGGAAAGACCCCCATTTAGCCAGCTATTTTGAGGTGGGAAGGTCCACCTTAAATCAGCAACCCGTTCTGGTGGCAGCCTATATAGAGGGCAAAGAAAAAGGAAGTGTTTCCCGTTCACTTGCTTGTCCTTAAACTCGCTGGAAAGTCAATGCTTTCACTGGCCTTAGAGCCTTCTTCTTTGGGATTCTGGCATATCCTGATGATCCGCTGAGAATCCAGTCTTGTGAACAGAACTACTGTAAGAAACTCATACTTTCTGTTGGTAAACAGCCATTGTTGGACTTGCTAGACCACACACTTTAAGTCACTCTAATAAGTCACACACACACACACACACACACACACACACACACACACACACGCATACACACATAAACATACATATATATGTGTGTGTATATATATATGTATATATGTGTGTGTGTGTGCATGCATGTGATAACACACACACATATTTGAATATCTTACAGGCTGTGGTATACTTACTTAAACAATGTCTGTATATTAAGAGAAAACTGCCTACCGGTTTTTTTCCTTTAGAAAATCCTGAATAATGCAAAACACATTTTAATCATGATAAAGTATGGGAAATGAAATGGGAATATAGCAACAAATACTTTTAATCACTGCAGAAATAATAAAATAAACTCTCCATGTTCATTGGTTGTGCTTTTCCTCCTTTAATCTTTCATTGTCAAAATCTCTCAGGTCCTATCAGTTGTCCTTCAGAATGCCATATTTTCTATACTAACTTTCTCTGGAAGCTTCAGTTTGTTAATATTGTTCTTAATGCTGATGGTCTCACACCTGCACTCCATATGGTAAATAATTTTTCTCCTTATCTAGGGTTATATTGTTGTTTCTATTGATATTATGCCAGGAAGATGAATTAAAAGAGAAGGTAGGAAGCCATTTACCATTGTACACTTGGTCAGAGGAAGAAACTGGAATCCATTGAGTCAAAGATTCTATGGCGTATGCAGTGATTTGTACTAGCCAGAGGCCTACTGAGATTATAGCTGTACAGTTAATGTTATGGTCTGAATGTAAATCATCCCCTAAGGGCTCATGCTTTGAATGCTTGGTTCCTAGTTGTTATGATTAATTTTGAGGTTCAAGGGAATTAAGAGGTAGGGTCCATCACTGGGGACAGAATCAAGGTTTTAACAAGGCCCTGCACTCTGCCCTTGTTTCTGCTTCCTGGTAGATAATGATGTGCAGACTCCCCCACACTCCTTTGCCACCATGAGCTAAGTTGCTCTGGCATTCCTTCTTTGTAATAATGGTCAAAAGCCTTTGAAATTGTAAAACTGAATAAATCTTTACTCTCTTAAGTTGTTTCTGTATTTTCACAGTGATGCAGAAGCAACTCATACATGCAAGCAGCTGCTTTCTAGATTTCTGTGTGATTGGAGTCTTGAAATGGGATCAGAAGAAGATAGAGGCCCCACCCAGACTTTGAAGTTGAACTCTGGTATTCAGTTAAACTTTGCCTGTGTTCTGCAGTGGAGACTGAGATGGAGTGGATGACTGGCTGTAGACCAGCTCATCAAAAACTGGAGCTATGAAGTTTAATTGAAACTTTTATTATTTATTATCTAAGGGCAAAGGCCAAGGAGGTGCATAAAGGGCCAATATCTGCCATTTTCAGGGTTTCATGCCAAACAGCAGTGGATTCCTTATTTGCTTTTTATTAAAATTTTATTTCTTCTTCTTCCATATATTATATCCCGACTGAAGTTTCTGCTCCCTTCTTCCTTTCCAGAAACTCTCCCACGTCCTATCCTATTCACCCCTCTTCCTCCCCCTAAAGGAGTGGACAGGCCTCAAAGGGATATCAGCCAAAAATGGCATATAAAGTTGTTAACAAGGGTATGCACCTCTCTTCATATTAAAACTGCACAAGGCAACCCAGTAAGAGGAAAGGGTTCAACAAGTAGGCAAAAAGTCAGAGACAGTTCCTGCTCCCACTGCTAGGTGTCCCACAAGAAGACTGAGCTACATGAAACATAACATATATGCAGAGGACCTGGTCACACCCCAATAGGCTCCCTGTTATTTGGTCTCTCTGGGGTCTTCTGAGGCCACATTAGTTGATTATGTGGGTTCTCTTTTGGTGTCTTTAGGTCCTTTGGAAGCTTCCTCTACATCTCCAACAAGATTTCCTGAGCTCCACCTAATCTTTGCATGTGAGTCCTGCATCTATTTCCATCAGTTGCTGGATGAAGCCTCTCTGATGATGATTTTGCTAGGCTCTTATCTTCGAATATAGCAGAAGACCATTAGAAATCACTTCATTGATATTTTTTCTGGTTTTGATTTTTTTTGGTGTTTGATTCTATTCTGTGTTTTTGATTTATCCAGCCTCTTGTCCCTGGCCCTCCAGGCAGTGTCATGTGTGGGTTCCGTCTCTGACCAGTCACTGGTTAGTCACACCCACAATTTTTGTACCACTTTTACTCAGCACATCTTGCAGGTAGGACAAATTGTAGGTCTAGGATTTTGTGTTGAGGGTTGGTGTCTCAATCCAACCACTGGAAGTCTTGTCTGGTTACATGAGATGGCCCATTCAAGATACTTATCTCTCATTGCTAGGAGTCTTTGGTATGGCACCCTCAAAAATTCCTGGAAGTTTCCATTGTAGTAGGTTTCTATCTCATCCCTGAAATGCCTCCCAGTTCCAGTTGTCTTTCCCAGCACTCTCTCCATCCTCCCCACACCAATCCCTCTTTTTCCCATCCCCACCTGTCACCAGTCTACCTGTGACACATATTCTATTTCCCCTCCTCAGAAAGATCCATGCTTCCCCTTGGGCTCTCCTTATTGCTTAACCTCTCAGGGTCTGTGGATTGCAAAATTCTTTACAGTGAATATCCACTTATGAGTGAATACATACCATGTTTCTCTTTTTGGGTCTAGGTTTCCTCACTCAGAATGAGTTTTTCTAGTTCCATCCATTTATCTTCAGATTTCATGATGTTATTTATTTTAATAACTGAGTAATACTTCATTGTGTAAATGTACCACATTTTCTTTCTCCATTCTTTGGTTGAAGGGTATCTTGTTGTTTCCAGTTTCTGGCTTTTACAAATAAAACTGCTATGCTATGAACATAGTTGAACAAGTGTCCTTTTGATAGGATAGAGCATCCTTTTGGTATATACCAGAGAGTAGTATAGTTGGTTCTTGAGGTAAGACAATTCTAAATTTCTGAGAAACTACTATATTGATTTCCAAAGTGGCTGCACAAGTTTGCACTCCCACCATTAAGGGAGGAGTATTTCTCTTTCTCTACATCCTCTCCTGCATGAACTGTCACTTATATTTTTGATCCTAGCCATTCTGATAGTTATAAGATAGAATCTTAGTGGTGTAGGAGGATCTTCTTTCTATGTGTTGCTTTCATTGGTCAAATAAAGAAACTGCCTTGGCTTTTTGATAGGGCAGAATTTAGATAGGTTGAGTAGACTGAACAGAATGCCGGGAGAAAGAAAGCAGAGTCAGGAAGACGCCATGGCTCTACTCTTCGAGACAGACACTGGTTAGACTCACACGGGTAAGCCATAATCAAGTGGAGATACAGATTATTTAAAATGGGTTAAATCAATATGTGAGAGTTATCCAATAAGAGGCTAAAACTAATGGGCCAGGCAGTGTCTAAATGAATACAGTTTCCATGTAATTATTTCAGGTAAAGCTAGCTGAGAGCCAGGAGGTGGGAAGTGGCTCATCACTCCTTTTACAATATCTTAGAGTCATTTTGATTAAGATTTCCCTGATGACTAAGGATGTCGAACATTTCCTTAAATGATTCTTGGCCATTTGAGATTCTTATGTTGAGAATTTTCTGTTTAGATCTGCACCCAATTTTAAAGATTGGATTATTTGATTGTTGACATTTAGTTTTTAAGTTCTTTATATATTTTTGGAAATTAGCCCTTTGTCATATGAAGAATTGATGAACACCTTTCTCCATTCTGTAGGCTGTCATTTTGTCCTATTGAGGGTGTCATTTGCCTTACATAAACTTTTCAGTTTCATGGGCTCCCATTTATTAATTGTTGACCTTAGTGTCTGCACTTTTGGTTCAGAAGAGTTGTCAGTGAGTTCAAGATTATTCCCTATTTTCTCTTCTATTAGGTTCAGTGATTTATATGTTGAGGTCTTTGATTCACTTGTACTTGAATTTTATGCAGGGTAATAGAATTGGATCTATTTGCATTCTTCTACATGCTGATATTCACTTAGAGCAGCACCATTTATGGATCATGCTTTCTTTTTTCCATTGTATAATTCTGCCTTCTTTGTAAAAAAAAAATTAGGTGTCCATGGGTGTGTGGATTTATGTCTGGCTCTTCAATTTGACTTCATTGTTTAACCTGTCTTTTTATATCAATATTGTGTAATTTTTATTACTATAGTTCTATAGTAGAGCTTGAAATCAGAAATAGTGATACTTCTAAATGTTCTTTTATTCTGCAGAATTGTTTTAGCTTTCTTGAATTTTTTGTTTTTCCATATAAAGCTGAGTATGGTTCTTCAAAAGTCTGTAAAGAATTGTGTTGGGATTTTGATGGGAATTGCATTGAATCTGTAGATTTGCTAGCATGACAGTCATTTTTACTATGTTGATCCTACCAATCTGTGAACATGGGAGATCTTTCCATCTTCTGATATCTTCTTCAATTTTTTTCAAAGACTTGAAGTTCTTGTCATACAGGTTTTTTTTTTACTTGCTTTGTTAGAGTTACCCCAGATAGTTTGTATTATTTGTAGCTATTTTTCCATGACTTCTTTCTCAGACAACTTTTCATTTGTATATCAAAAGGGCTACTGATTTTCTTGGGTTTATTTTCTATCCATCAACTTCACTGTAGGTGTTTAACATCTGTATGAGTTTCCTAGTAGGATTTGTGAAACTGTGCCAGATCCCTGCTATAATGGTTAACCCTCTGGACTTTGAAATTTTTATTTCTAATAATATTCCTGGCATAATGCTCTCATGAATTTCTAAAATACTATTCATAATTTATATTCATACGGCATGCTAATTATTGACCTACAAAGATGCCCAGATCTTCATTTTATAACATGTATATGGTACTTGATAAGCTAAGATAGGCTTTGCAGATGTGATCAATTTGAGAGAGGCATAATAGACTGAATCATCCTTTTTAAAGGAGGGTTGAGCATAAGAACCAGAGAAAGGAGATGTAAAGATGGAAACAGACAATAAGAGAGGAAAGATGCTACAAGCTTGACACTGAAAATGGAGAAAGGAGGGATCCACAGCAAGGGATATCAGTGCCCTCTGAGACTTTGATACTGGAGTCTCTCTGGTGTTGGAGTCTCTGTAATCCTCAGAAGAAGATCACCAGGCTATTAGGAATAGGGATTCATTTAGTACCGAGTCAGTACAATGTTATACCCTTAATCATATGGCAACACGACACAAGATCAAATAGAAACTACTAAACCACCATATTTTTTCTAAGAAGACCCAGGCAGCATTTTCCTCACCTTTGACATTTCTGTGAGAAAAGCATCAATGAAGTCTCTTGGTTCAGCAGGATTCCAATCTTTCTGGTGACTGTGCATCATGTGGGACACAAACAGTTTCAGTTTTTCCCAGTTTCTGAAAACTGTTTGATGTGATCCAGGAAGATATTTCATTATGGATGGAAAGACATTGTAGAGCTTATAAAGAAAAATAAGAAAATCTTAGAGACAGAGTAGAGTAATTTTTCTATATTTCTGAACAATCTTGTCCTTCTCTCTATTTCTTTTAGTGGAACTTTGGGACCATCTTGGTTTCTGGTTTTCCTGTTCCCACTGCACATACAGGTGTTTCTCTGTGATGTGGAAAATATATGAAGAACCAGGCCAGTTTTCACCAGTCCAGCTCCTTGCTCCCTGGTCTACACTATCATCTCTCCTATATTAATTCTGGCATGTTATTCATTTTTTTATTCTACTATTTATGCTTTCTCATATCATTTTGCAAATAGATCCCAAAGAGAACATTTACCAATTTTATCACATGACTTCACTCCTTGTGAAACCATCCACTGCACTCATATTTGGACATTGTGTATTGTACCTGTAAGCCCTACAGAGATGGAACCCTTCAAGCCTTCATCATTATCCATGTTTCTCTACACCCTCCAATCATATCTTTTCCAGGTCTAAGCAGTTGGTATTCATGGTGACTAGAATGTATCTCTGAATCGAACATGATCCCTGTTCTTCATTTCATGAAAGTAATGCTGAAATGTCACATCCTTGGAGCTCTGATACTTGATTACAGACTTAGGCTTCTTTGTAAACCTTTTTCAGGATTTATTTTTCTCAGGAAGATTACTGCTAATGTGTACTCTGTGGGTTGCTGTGTATGCGGGTGTCTCCAATGTAGTTTAATTTCCATATGGTGAGATAGAAATTTTTACTGAAGTAAAGTGGATGATGAATAAAGTTTCAATAATATTTAGTGGGAAACAGTGTAATATCAACAACACTTAAAATGAGGCAAATGTCTAGTTGCTACTTCTGCTACCTTTTGGTTTGATAATAGTTTTAATAATTTTAATAAATTTAATATTTTAATAATATTCAAGTATTCCAATATTTAATGCTACTAGCAATATTACTGATAATGATAAAACATATATGTATTTAATATTATTCATATTATTAAATTATATTAGTGTTTAATATTATTAAGTAATATTAACTTTGTACTCTTTACCAGTGCAATGTCACTCTCTCTGCACACCAAATGGAATGACATAAAAAGCACAGCACAGAGGTCTGGTGAATTGCTGTCTACATTTACTTCAATAATTTTGTATCAGGTTTCAGACATCATGTTTCATTATTTTATATGTAGGGGCCATTGTGAAAATTAATGGACATGTGTTTGTAGTGACTATCAAAGTGTATCACTTAATTTTTTATGTCAAGAATATTTATTATCACTCTTTACTGCCTCTCTATTCTTTCTAATATTTCCCCTGCCTGCTACATAATCTATAAGTTGATTGGGAACTTGCTGAATTTTATTGACTTTCTAGGTTCTGCTTACTAGGAGGAAAGCAAAGTAGTTACTGGACTTATAACTACCACAATTAAGAGTTAAAACAAGGAGCATAAAATACAATTAAGTGCAACAGATTAAATTCTTTGTGCTCTTTTTGTCTATGAAATATGGTAATCAATTCATCAAATTTTAATGAGAGTTTCTCTGAACTTGAAGAGAAAGTGCTGTGGAAAAAGGATAAGTGAGAAAAAATCCAGTTTGGGTCCATTACAGAGATTTGGATTATAGAAACAGAAGGTCGCAAAAGGAAAGGGAACTTCTGAAGGAGTAGTAATTGTGCTTCAGATACATTCTCTCTGGAACCTTTTTGTACCCTAGTACACTAAACCAGCAAGGAGAAGGTGATTGAAACAGTATTATACACAGAAGAGGATCAAGAGAAATGTAAATCATGCGGACAAAGGACAGACTGAAGTACATAGAGTGGCTGAATTAGTGAGAACTCTGCAGGAATCTGTTTTGATTAAGAGAATTAACAAGTCAAATTGTAACAGTAACAGAGATGAAAACAAAGAATAAATACAAATTTAACCGACCAGAAAAACACTGTCAAAATTATACGAATTGGTGTGGATTGTTTAATATCAGTTTTTAATGTCAATGGCTCCAACATACACACTTACACACACACACACACACACACACACACACACACACACACACACACAGAGAGAGAGAGAGAGAGAGAGAGAGAGACAGAGACAAAGACAGAGACAGACAGAGAGAGGGAGGGAGAGAAAGGGAGAGGGGAGAGGAAGAGAAAGAAGGAGAGAGGGAGAGAGAGAGAGAGAGAGAGAGAGAGAGAGAGAGAGAGAGAGAGAGAGAGGACATAGACTAGATGAAGAAACATAGACTAAAGTATAGTTTCTAAGAGATATACCTTACAGACAAGGGCACCCACAGACTGAGAGTTGTTGGAGAGAAAATAAGCAACCTTCAAGCAAAATTAAATTAAAAACAAACAGGTTTAACTACCCTGGTACCTGAAAAAGTAGATTTCAAGTCCAAAATAGTTGAAAGTAACTTTAAAAAAGTAATTGTAAATTAATAAAGAGAACAACCACTCAATTAGGACAATTGTATCTAAATATGACTCAGACCAATTTCAGGCCTTCTAATTTCACGTAATCAACAATAATAAAGATAAAATGTCAAAGGAGTTTTTCAGGTAATACAGGGTGATTTAAGTAAGTGGCTGACATCGCTAGAAAGCTCCTTCACAGTGAAAATCAAAAGAAAAGAAAGAATAAAATTACACTGTAGATAAAACTGTCTTAAGAGATAGCTAGAGGGTATTTCTTCCAACAGAAACACACACATAGAACCTTATCTAAAATGGAATACGGTCTATACCACAAATGAGCTCTTACCAGATACAAAAGAAATAAAAGTTATTTCTGAGCTGAGAAAGGACAATGGCAATAGACATACTGAAGAGACACCAACCCTACACAAAGAACCATAGGCAACGAAGGAACACGGAGAATAAGAGAAAACATCTTCCCAAAGAAGAGCCGAACAATTGGCTATACAACACCAGATGATTATCATTCTTGAAAACATACATATAAGCAACTTTATAAAGACTAAGCCCTTTGTCTTATATATTTAGGGATATATATATGGTACAACATATGCATATGAATCAATAATTCATGAAAAATTGAGGCTGTGAACGTGATAAAGGGCAACGGGGGTACTTTAAAGTATTTGGAGAAAAAAGAATAAAGTATTTGGAGAAAGAAAAGGGAAGAAAGAGATCATATAATTATGTTATAATCTTAAACATATAATAAATAACTTTTAAAAATTTCACACTAAAAATGATCCAAATGAATGGATGTGTTCACTTGAACATTGGCATCATAATATTCATGAATATTATTAATATATTAAGAATATATTATTCTTAATACCCCATACCTAGGAACAGCTTAACTACTTAACCACAGAAAAAATGACAACACATTCAAATACAACACTGACTACAAAGAGGAATCTTTTTTTTTAGAGTGCTAAAGATTTCAATTCTTTTTTTTTCAAAGTTTATTAAATTATAATAGTTTCCATTTCCTCCCCTCCTCCCAATACCCTCCCACTCCCCCCACTCCCTCTCCTCCTCCTTCTCCATCCCTAAGAGCAGTCAGGGTCTTCCCTGTGGGAAGTTCAAATCCTCCCCCCTCCCTCCAGGTCCAGGAAGGTGAGTATCCAAACAGAGTGGGTCCCAAAAATCCAGTATATGCAGAGGAAACAAGTCCCAGTGTCATTGTCAATGGCTTTTCAGAAAGACTCCGGGCCAGCCACATTCAGAGAATCTGGCCACATTCAGAGAATCTGGTTGGATCACGTGCTCATTCAATCCCAGTCCAACTGGCCTTGGTGAACTCTCATTAGATCAGTCCCCTTGTATCGCAAACCTCGCGGTCCTGATTTCCTTTTTCATGTTCTTCCTCCTTCTGCTCCTCATTTGGACCTTGTGGGGGGGTCAGACCAATGCTCCAATGTGGGTCTCCGTCTGTATCGTCATCCATCGTCGGATGAAGGTTCCCTCTGGTCTTGCCTTCTTTGCTCAAGTTCTCTTTCCTTCTGCTTCTCGTTTGGACATAGGGAGTTAAGTCCAGTGTTCCAATGTGGGTCTCTGTCTCTATCTCCATCCATCGCCAGATGAAGGTTCTGGCACTCTTGTCTATTTCCAATCTCCAAGAGGATAACTACATGATTTTCTTCAGGTTCACCTTCTTATTTAGCTTCTCTAGGATCATGAATAATAGGCTCAAAGACCTTTAATTATGGCTAGAATCCACTTATGAGTGAATACATACCATATTCCTCTTTTTGGGTCTGGCTAACCTCACTCAGTAAGCGTTTTCTATGACCATCCATTTGCATGCAAAATTCAAGATGTCATTGTTTTTTACTGCTGAGTAAAACTCTAATGTATATATGTTCCACACCTTCTTTAACCATTCTTCTATTGAGGGGCACCTAGGTTGTTTCCAGGTTCTGGCTACTACAAATAGTGCTGCTATGACCATAGTTGAACAAATGCTTTTGTGGTATGATAGGGCATCTCTTGGGTATATTCCCAAGAGTGGAATTGCTGGGTCTTGAGGGAGGTTGACTCCCAGTTTCCTGAGAAACCGCCACACTGATTTCCACAGTGGCTGCACAAGTTTGCATTCCCACCAACAATGGATGAGAGTTCCCCTCTCTCCACATCCTCTCCAGCATAGGCTATCATTGGTGTTTTTGACTTTAGCTAATCTGAACGGTGTAAAATGGTATCTCATAGTTGTTTTGATTTGCATTTCCCTGATCGCTAAGGATGTTGAGCATGACCTTGAGTGTCTTTTGGCCATTCGAAGTTCTTCTGTTGAGTATTCTCTGTTCAGATCAGCACCCCATTTTTAAATTGGGTTAATTAGAGTTTTAGTATCTAGTTTCTTGAGTTCTTTGTAGATTTTGGAGATCAGGCCTTTGTCTGATGAGGGGTTGGTGAAGATCTTCTCCCAGTCAGAAGGTAGCCTTTTTGTCTTACTGACGGTGTCCTTTGCTTTACAGAAGCTTCTCAGTTTCAGGAGGTCCCATTTATTCATTGATTCTCTTATTGTCTGTGCTACTGGGGTTCTACCTAGGAAGTGGTCTCCTGTGCCTATGTCTTGTAGACTACTTCCCACTTTCTCTTCTCTCTGGTTCAATGTGGTCAGATTAATGTTGATGTCTTTAATCCATTTGGACTTGATTTTTGTGCATGGTGATAGATATGGATCTACTTTCATTCTTCTACAGGTTGACATCCAGTTATGCCAGCACCATTTGTTAAAGATGCTTTCCTTCTTCCATTGCATACCTTTAGCCCCCTTGTCGAAAATCAAGTGTTCATAGGTTTGTGGGTTAATATCTGGGTCTTCTATTCGATTCCATAGGTCGACTTCTCTGTTCTTATGCCAGTACCAAGCTGTTTTCAATACTGTCAATGTGTAATAGAGTTTGAAGTCAGGGATGGTTATACCTCCAGAAGTTCCTTTATTATATAAGATTGTTTTGGCTCTCCTGGGTTTTTTGTTTTTCCATATAAAATTAATTATTATTCTCTCAAGGTCTGTGAAGAAGTTTGATGGGATTTTGATGGGGATTGCATTGAATTTATAGATTGCTCTTGCTAGAATTGCCATTTTTACTATGTTGATCCTCCCAATCCAAGAGCAAGGGAGATCTTTCCATTTTCTGGTATCCTCCTCAATTTCTTTCTTCAAACGCTTAAAGTTCTTGTCAAATAGGTCTTTCACTTCCTTGGTCAGAGTTATCCCAAGATATTTTATGCTATTTGTGGCTATCGTGAAAGGTGAAGTTTCTCTGATTTCCCTCCCTGCTTCTTTATCTTTTGTGTATAGGAAGGCAACTGATTTTTTGGAGTTGATCTTGTATCCTGCCACATTACTAAAGGTGTTTATCAGCTGTAGGAGTTCTTTCGTATAGTTTTTGGGGTCGCTCATTTATACTATCATATCGTCTGCAAATAACGAGAGTTTAACTTCTTCCTTTTCCAATTCGCATCCCCTTGATCCCCTTATGTTGTCGTATTGCTATTGCTAGAACTTCTAGCACTATACTGAAGAGGTATGGGGAGAGTGGACAGCCTTGTCTTGTTCCTGATTTCAATGGAATGGCTTTGAGTTTCTCTCCGTTCAGTTTGATGTTAGCTGTCGGCATGTTGTAAATAGCTTTTATTATATTTAGGTTTGATCCTTGTATCCCCAATCTCTTCAACACCTTTATCATAAAGGGATGTTGAAGTTTGAAGAAATAAGTAAATCCGTGAATTATACCCTGAGAAACCAAGAAAAAACAATCATACAAAGAGGAATCTTAAAACAATTTGATGGGCTCAAAAGTGACTCTGAGGTAGGAAGAGAGAGGCCCAGAAGGAGACAATCATAGTCAGTGATAAGATTGCTACTTGTTTTTTAGAAAGGGAATTTCCAAATACTTGTATATGTGCCAATGTAAATATTAAAATAGTTCATACAAATGTTAGAAATGTTTTTAAATGCTAAGTTCTTATATTACCGATAGGTTTGCATCAATTTCAACTTTTAAGACTTCTTATATATTAGCTTCCAAAAGTCTCCAAAACAAAAATAAAAATCTATCTGTTTTTTAATCAGTCACAATTCAATATTGTTTCCAAAATATGCGAAGGCAAAAAACTTACCAGGCACATCATTGATGCCTCCAAACATGTGACCTCATCTAATAACCTCAGCAGCTCCTGAAACCGACTGTCATGATATTCAAAGCGCTCCCCAAAGGTGATGGAGCAAATGATATTGGAAACTGCATTGTTGATCTTGAAGTGAGGGTCAAAAGGCTGTCCTGGAGGTGGGAAGAAGGCATGTGTCTTTCAAAGCTATTGGGTAGTTTCTGTTCCTTCTAACCGCCGCCCCCACTCTCTCTGTCTCCCTTCCTTCCTTTCTTCCTTCCTTCCTTCCTTCCTTTATTCCTTCCTTCCTTCTTTCCTTCCTTTCTTCTTCTTCCCTCCTTTTGTTCTTTCTTTTTCTTCTTTCTTTATTTTTTTACAAAGATTCCACACTGAATGACATAAAGTATGCACAGTCGAGTATAATATGAAAAGCTCCAGCCCCAGCCCTCTGCAGGAGACCTGAAACAATTCAAGGACCTTGTCAACATCTGTGAAGTCACATAGAAAACCAGACCGTAAGTGTTACAATTTGTTTAATGACCCATTTGTGTGCTTAGCGGTAGAACTCCTTGGGCAAGCGGATTACTAAATGTTCACCGCTCAGTACTCAGTGCCTAGCACACTGCAGATCAAGGACTAAAATTTATGCAATAAGAATCTATTCCATGAATGAAAGAGCCACAACCTTCTGCACTGCCCTGTGACATGCCCACCTTTCTCCTCTCCTATGGTCTCCACAAGATAGCTGGCCTCCTCCTGTATGCGCTGCTCTAAGCTCTTCTTTCCCAATCCAAAGTTCTTGAGTGTCATTAGTGCAAACCTTCTTTGCTCTTTCCATGTCTGGCCATTGGACATGATCAATCCTGGAAAAAATACATTCAGCATTATGGCATTGTGATTTGGGCTTAAAAGTACCAGAAAAACTGTATTAGACATGAATACAGAGGAAAAGAAAGCCCAGTATGGGAACTGATAGCTGTCTAGAGACAATCTCAATGAAAGTGGCTAACACGTTCTGGTGATTTGTAACAGCTCATGGTTTATTAAGTACTTCTTATGTAGTATATAATTTTGTACTGATAGAAACTATGGAGGTTTATTACCAGCTAGCAAATGTCCATTTCAGTTGGTAAAACACCTAAGTATGATAATAAATTCTAAAGTAATTTTTGAACATCCACAAGTTGATGAACATCCAGGTGTTCAAGTTTCCCTGGTTCTAAAGCCCCAAATTGATGAGTAGAAATATGTCTATTTATGTCACAATGCATTCCAGGAGTGCACTCATGGATAAGACAAGGCACACATTACTCATGAAGCAACAAAGGCACTATAGGAGAGGTTCTATCAATGACAGGCTTGAAAGATGACAAAATGACTCAAGAAGTTAAGAAGGATGAATATCACACATACACACACACACACACAGAGAGAGAGACAGAGACAGAGACAGAGAAAAAAGGGGTGCGAGAGAGGAGGGACATGTTGCTGGGGTTAGCATCCACCATGTCTCAGCACACACACAATGCCACACTCCTGTCTATATCTTACCTTTCAGAGCAGTGTTCAACTCTTTAACATTTACCATCCTGGTTTCCATTTCCACGTGTTCTTTCATCAAGTCAGTCATTTATTTTCTGAAATTTCCCCTTCTATGCTGGGCCATTCAGCTACAGATTTTCTTCTCAATTCTTTGACAGAAACTTCCTATGACTTTTGTTGTATTTTAACAATCGAATCTCAAAACATTGGAATTTTTAAGAAGAATTCTAATAACACCCTTCTACACCAAATTTTGTCTCAGAAAATCCAGTTGACTCTTATAATTTAAATAACCTCTTCTGATTGTCAATCTGTAGTTTTATCCCAGGAGGAAAATAAAATATTCCTGGATCATGCATGTTACTATACACGTTACCAGCTACAGAAATTTACACTCAGTACATGTATGACAGACGTCATTATTACACTTCTGACATTCCCAAATAGAAGTCACCACCACTAGTCACCTTGTCTCTTGCGATTGTTCTCCCTACATCACTCACAGCTCCTGCAGTCTCCTGAGAACCCATTTCCCTGCAGCTAAGACATATGCCATGATGGTTTCTTTCTTGAATGAATTCAGTCTGTATGGCTTTAATGCCACCATCCCAGTCTAACCTGCTGTCATATTTTGTCATATTGACTGTTCTAGCTCCTTTTATAATTACAGTGATGATTTCTTTGCTATCATCTTCTGTTCTCTACCTGGTATTCTAAATATGTGCCTCAAGACGTTCAATATTTGATCTTTTTCTCCTAACCAAAACCATTTAAGAGCTTGTCCTGCTGTTATGGTGAAAACCAAGAGCTGGGCTCTTTCCTATCAACCTCAATAGTTTTATGTCCACTTAAACATATCCTTCAGATACTATACTTGTCACACTGGATCCTTGCAGTTTTTCAAGATTGCAGCTTTATTGTGCCTTCAAAGATAGTTCATCTCTTTGAGTACTTCTTTCATACTATTCAATGAATACCACTATTTCAAAAGCTTTTCCTGAATCCTAGGACAACTTGGATGTCTTTGATAAATGTTTTATTGTTGTAGCATGACAGGATTTTAATCAGTATAGTTAAGTGATTCAGACTTTCTTGTTAGATGAATTATGTGTTTTACAAGAATGATTTTTATCTAATATGATCAGCATTAATCAATTAGACTGATAACTCTGCTTCTCCTCGCAGACAATGTAGTCGAAGTCATACCATTAATGGTTGATCTTTTCAAGGAGCAATTTGAAATGGCTAAGGCAGAGCTTTTATAGGTTAATAGAGATGAAGTCTGTTTTCAACTTTCAAACATATAACTCGATTTAATGATCACTTTGTATACTTATGCTAGGTTATTCTCACACTGTCTCGAACGCTAGAGATGCCTGTGAGGCATAACTTCAGTGATGCAGTTTAAGGAGTCATAAGCAAGAAGAGCAGCAACAGGAGGAAGCTCACTCACACCCCATTTTCCTAGAACAGAGGATTGGAGTGGAAAAGGGGAAGTGAGGGCCCAGTATATCTGTCTGTGGAAGGAGCTGCCCTTACCTATGCACACATCTAGAGTTAGTCTGCAGGACACGTGGTTTCTCCAAGTCTCTTTTACAGGGGTACAGTGCAAGTCCTCTGACGGTTGCTTTCATGTAGGATATAATGCATCGAGGTGACTTTGAAGATAACATTTCATGAAGGGTTTGGCTTATAGGAATGTTGTAAAATAAAAGACATGAAGGTACCTTTATCACATAAAACACCTTATACTGTACTAGAAAAAATACTATATGCACTTTTTAAAAATATTCATACATGTGCAATACGGATTGATCATATCCCTTTTCCACTCTTTCTAAAACTCTTTCAGGAACCTCTCTTGATATGTATCCTATCCTTTATCAAAATTAATGTGTTTTTTAAAAATACCCTCTACAGTTAAGAGTGTTGCCAGGTAAACTTACCATTGTCATTAAAGACACGTTTTCTGAGAGGTGTAATGGGGCGTTTCAAAAAGTTTTGTTCCATGTGAGTGAAAGCTTCTTTGATTAAGGGCAGTCCAGTTATGACCACTGAAGGGATGTTACCAAAATCCAGGCTAATTAGGTTTCCATACTTCTTCACAAACTGAAAAACATTTCAATAGTCATGGTCAAGTGTGTCTGTGTCAGGTGTTAAGGGATGGCAGATGTGTGTGTCTCATGGGACTCATGTTGAGAGGCCTCTATGTGACTGTGAATGAAGGGGTGCACCTTGTTCTTTGGTTTCTGAAAAGGTTTTCTCCTCCTCTGAACTAAATTCAAATTCAATTAAAACTGGAACTTACTCTATGAAAATCTTTGATAGAGGACATTATGAATTGAGTGAGCATCTATAATGTACTACTAAAGAAATGCAAAAGGATGGACGTGCCAAAAATTATGCAAGGTCTTGACTCTGTCCCCAAACCTTCCTATTCCCCTTCCCGCTTCAACCTCAGTGGAACTCTGAAACATAGGCTGCAAATTCACAGAAAGGACCAAAAGGTGAGAGACTACCCACCTAGTGGAACACCTCCCTTTCTAGGCCCTCCATATCACGGCAAAACCCCAGAGCCCTTCCCCACTCACTTCAGCTTCTCTATCCAGCCAGCAGGCAAGCTTCCTTCAGGTAGGTTGCTCCAATAACCCCATCCCATCGATGAGACCCTGTAAGCTACAAGTTCTACTCTGCCCCCAAACCTCCCTATCCTATGCGACCTCAGTGGAACTCAGAAACACGAACTACAGCTATCACAGAGGACCAAGAGAGTAAACCAAGAGAACAGACAAAGAGAGCGGGTCAAGAGAAAGGCCAAGAGAAACTTCAGTGGTTCCCTGAGACACAAGGAACAGCGGTACAGAGCATATCAATAACAGTTCCTAAAGACACAGACAGCCACTACAAGGATTGGATCAAGAGACAAAGACACTGCCTGTACCAACTGGAAGAAGAGATAAGTAGACACTAATGCAAGAATTCATTCAACATCCTAAAAAGCAACATGGTACCCGGTAGTCATAAGACAGGAAGACTTGACGATCCTAACCCAAAAGAAGCAGAAAAAAAGATTTTAAAAATCACTTTATGAGGATGAGGGAGACCTTTAAAGAAGAAATGAAATATTCCCTTAAAGAAATGAAGGAAAAGGAAAAGGCAAAAAAAAAACTCTCAAAAAAACCCAAGAAAACCAAGAAAAAAAAACCAATTAAGCTGATGAAGCAAATTCAGTTCAGTTCAACACTTGAAGACTGAAATAGAGTCAATAAAGAAAACACAAACTGAAGGTATTTTGGATATGGAAAATCTGGGTAAACAAACAGCAACTATAGAGGCAAGCATAATCAACAGAATGCAAGAGATAGACGAGAGAATCTCGGGTGTTGAAGATACTCTAGAGGAAATAGATTCATTAGTCAAAGAAAACAATAAATTCAACAAATTCTTAATAAAAAACATCCAGGAAATCTGGGACACCATGAAAAGACCAACCCTTAGAATAATAAGGATAGAAGAAGGAGAGTACCTCCAGCTCAAAGGTGCAGAAAATATATTCAACAAAATCATAGAAAAATCTTTCCTAACCTAAAAAAAGATATCCCAATGAAGGAACAAGAAGCTTACAGAACACCAAATAGACTGGACCAAAAAAAAAAAAAACAGTTCCTTCACCATATAATAATGAAAATGAAAAACATACAGAATAAAGAAAGAATATTAAGAGCTGCAAAGGAAAAATGTTAAATAACATATAAAGTCAGACCTATCAGAATTACACCCGACTTCTCAAAAGAAACCATGGAAGTCAGAAGGTGTTGGACAGATGTGACGCAGACACTAAGAGACCGAGGATACCAGCACAGACTACTATACCCAGCAAAGCTCTCAATTACCATTGACAGAGAAAACAAGATATTCCATGACAAAAATCAGATTTAAACAATACCTACCCACAAATCCAGCCTTACAGAAAGTACTAGGAGGAAAACTCCAACTCAAGGAAGTTAACTACACCCAAAAAACACAGGCAGCACATAACATCATACCAGCAAACCCCATAAGGGAAACACACAAACACTACCACCAAAAACCCAATAGAAATTAATAATCACTGGAAATTAATATCTCTAAATATCAATGGACTCAATTCACCTTTAAAAAACACAGACTAAGAGAATGGATATGAAAGCATGAGTTATTCTTCTGCTGTATACAGGAAGCACACCTCAACCACAAAAACAGACATTACCTCAGAATAAATGGTTGGGAAATGATTTTTTTCAATCTAATCGACCTAAAAAGCAAGCAGGTGTAGCTATCCTAATACTAACAAAATAGACTCCACACTAAAATCAATCAGAAGAGATGGAGAAGGACCCTTTACTCTCATAACAGAAATAATTCATCAAGACAAAGTCTCAATTTTGAACATCTGTGACCCAAATACAAGAGCACCCACATATGTAAAAGAAATATTACTAAAGCTTAAATCACACGTCAAACCTCATACATTAATAGTAGGAGATTTTAACACCCTACTCTTCACAATGGACAGGTCAACCAGACAGAAACTTAACAGAGAAAGAACTAACAGATGCTTTGACTCAAATGAACTTAACAAACATCTGCAGAATATTCCACCCAAACACTAAGCAATATAGTTTCTTCTCAGGATTTCATGGAACCTTCTCTAAAATTTCCCACATATTCAGTAACAAAGCAAACCTTAACAGATACAAAAAAGCAGGAATAACACCGGTTTAAATTTAATATTTAACAATAACACTAATTGCTGAAAGCCTACAAACTCATGGAAATTGAACAGTGTTCAGTTGAACCAACCTTGGGTCAAAGAAGAAATAAAGGAAGAATTTAAAGCTTTCCTAGAATTGAACAAAAATGAAGGCACAACGTACCCACTTTGGAACATTATGAATGCAGTCCTAAGAGGAAAACTCAAAGCAAAAAAGTGCCTACATAAAGAAAGTGGAGAAATCTCACAGTAGTGACTCAACAGCACATCTGAAAGCTCTGGAACAAAAAGAAGCAGACTCACGCTGGAGGAGTAAACAACAGGAAATAATCAATTTGAGGGCTGAAATCAATAAGATAGAAACAAAGAAAACAATATAAAGAATCAATGAAACAAAGAGCTGTTTCTTTGTGAAAATCAACAAGATAGACAAACCCTTATCCAAACTAATCAAAAGGCAGAGAGAGAACATCAAAATTAACAAAATCAGAAATGAAAAGGGGGACGTAACAACAGACACTGAGGAGATCCAAAGAATCATTAGGTTATACTATAAATACCTGTACTCCACAAAATTAGAAAATGTTAAAGAAATGGACAATTTTATGGATAGGTACCACATACCAAAATTAAATCAAGGTCGGGTGAATAATTTAAATAGATCTATAAATTGCAAGAAAATAGAAGCTGTCATCAAAAGTCTCATAAAAAAAGCCCAGGACCAAAATGGTTTCAGTGCATAATTCTGCTAGAACATCAAAGGAGAGCTAATACCTATACTCCTCAAAGGATTTCTTATAATATAAAGAGAAGGGACATTGACAAACTCTTTTCACGTAGCTGCAGTTACCCTGATATCAAAACCATACAAAGACTCAACCAAGAAAGAGAATTGCAGAACAATCCAACTCATAAAAATAGATGCAAAAATAAATCATTACCCATGATCAATTTGGCTTCATCCCAGAGATGCTGGGATGGTTCACCATATGAAAATGTATCATTGTAATCCATCATATAAATAAACTGAAATGAAAAAGCACATAATCATCTCATTAGATGCTGAAAAAGCATTTGACGAAATACAGCACCCATTTATGAAAATGGTATTTGAGAGTTCAGTGATACAAGGAACATATCTGAAAATAATAAAAACAACATACAGCAAGCCAAGAGTCAACACCAAATTAAATGGAAAAAATGCAAAGCGATTCCACTAAAATCAGAAACAAGATAAGGCTGTCCACTTTCTCCATATCTATTCAACCTAGTTCTTGACATTCCAGGTAGAACAATAAGACAACAAAAGGAAATGAGGGGGTTCAAATTGGAAAGGAACAAGTCAAATTTTCATTATTTGCAGATGATATGATAGTATACATAAGTGACCCCTAAAACTCTACCAGGGATCTCCTAAAGCTGATAAATACTTTTGGTAACGTAGCACAATTCAAGATCAACTCAAAATAAAAAAAATCAGTAGTCCTCCTATATACAAATAATAAAGAAGCTGAGAAAGAAATCAGAGAAACATCACCCTTCACAATAGCCACAGATAACCTAAAAGATCTTGGGGTAACACTAAACAAAGAAGAAAAAGACCTGTTTGACAAGAATTTTAAGTCTTTGAAGAAAGGAATTGAAGAAGATACCAGAAAATGGTAAGATCTCCATTTTACTATGCTCTTGGATAGGTAGGATCAACATAATAAAAATGAAAATCCTACCAAAAGTAATCTGTAGATTTAATGCACTCACCATCAAAATACTAATATAATTCTTCACAGAATCTGAAAGAATAATACTCAACTCCATATAGAAAAACAAAAAACCCAGGACAGTCAAAACAATCCTGTACAATAAAGGAACTTCTGGAAGCATCCACATCCATTCTATTCCAGAGCTACTGTAATGAAACAGCTTGGTATTGGCATAAGAACAGACAGGTTGACCAATGGAACCCAATCAAAGACCTGGATACTAATCTACATATCTATGAACACCTGATTTTTGACAAAGAAGCTAAAATTATACAATGGAAAAAAAGAAAGCATATTCAACAAATTGAACTGGCATAACTGTATGTCAACATGCAGAAGAATGCAAATATAAACTTATCTATCCACATTTACAAAACTCAAGTCCAAATGAATTAAAGACCTCAATATAAATCAGACTACAGTGAACATGATAGAAAAGAAAGGGGGAAGTAGCCTTCAATGCATGGGCACAGGAGACCACGTCATAAATATAACACCTGTAGCACAGACACTGAGAGCAACAATAAATAAATGAGACCCCCTGAAACTGTGAAGCTTCTGTAAAGCAAAGAAAGCAGTAAACAAGACAAAAACGAAGCCTATTGGAAAATCTCTTTACCAACTACACATAAGACAGAGGACTGATCTCCAAAATATATAAAGAAGTCAAGAAATTTGACATCAAAATTCCAAATAATCCAATTAAAAATGGGGTACAGAACTAAACAGAGAATTTTCAACAACAACAACAACAACAAAAAACTCAAATGACTGAAAGGCACTTAAGGAAATGTTCAACATCCTTAGCCTTCAGGGAAATGCAAATCAAAATGACTCTGAGATACCATCTTATACCTGTCAGAATGGTTAAGATTAAAAGCACTAATGATAGCTAATGCTGGAGAAAACGAGGAGTAAGGAGAACACCCCTCCATTGCTGGTGGGAATGCACACTTGTTCAACCTCTCTGTAAATTAGTATGGTGATTTATCAGAAAGTTGGGAATCATCCTACCTCAGGACCCACCAATACTACTCATGGGCCTATACCCAAAGAATGCTCAGTCATACTAAAGAAAATTTAACCATGTTCATAGCAGCATTATCTGGAATAGAAACAACCTAGATGCCCCTCAACTGAAGAATGGATAAAAAAAACCTTAAGGTATATTTACAAGATGGAGTATTACTCAGAGGTAATAAAACAATGACATCTTGAAATTTGCATGTAAATGGAACTAGAAAAAAATCCAGAGTGAGATAACCCAGACCCAGAAGCATGAACATGGTATGTACTCACTCATAAGTGGATACTAGCTATAAACCTAAGGATAATGAGCCTATAGACTACTACCCTAGAGAAGCTAAGTAACAAGGTGAACCCTAAGAAGAACATATATAGAGCCCCCTGGAAATTTGAAATAGACAAAATCATCTGACAAAATTGGGAGTTTGGGGGAAAGGGAGGACAGAAAGGGAAAAGGAGGGGAAAGAGGGAGGGAGGAAGAGAACTTGAGGGAATGGGATAGTTGAGATGAGAGAAGGACAGAGATGAGAGCAAGGAAAGAGATATTTTATATTGAAGGAGCCATTATGGGGTTAGCAAGAAACCTAACTCTAGAGAAGTTACCAGAAATCCACAACAATGACCCCAGCCAAGACCCTAAGCCACAGATGAGAGAGTACCCTAACTGGTCTTGCCCTGTAATCAGACTGGTGAATATCTTAAATATCATTATAGAACCTTAATCCATATACTGATATAAACAGAGGCAGAGACCCACAGTGGAGCATTGGGCTGAGCTGCCAAGGTCCAGTTGAAGAATGGGAAGAATAAGAATATGAGGAAAGAGGCCAAGATCATAATGGATACACCCACTGAAACGGTCTACCTGAGCTAACCAGGTAGCTACCAGGAACACCAGCTGGACAGGGATGGCACAATCATAGGACTAAATTAGTCCCTCTGAATGTGACTGATAGTTTCATGGCTGGGGCAGATTGAGGGGCCACTGGCAGTGGCACCAGGATTTATTCTTACTGCTTGTACTGACTTTTTGGGAATCTATTCTCTTTGGATGGATACCTTGCTCAGCCTAGATATCTAGGAAGGACCTTGGACCTTCCCCAAAGCAATGTGCCTCACTCTCTCTGAGGACGGTGGGGGGGGGATGAGATGAGGAGGGGAAGTAGAGGGAATGGGAGGAGGGAGGGAGTGGGAACTTGAATAGGTATGTATAATGGAAAAGGTAGTTTGTTTTCTTTTTTAAAAAATAAAAGGCTCAGGTGACCAGAAAAGGCCTGAGGAAAGTCTGTCCATGTTTTTAATAGTTTTCTTGGACTTCTTAGAAAACCAAATGTTTTTTATCTAGATGATAATGTCATCTTCACAACATCTGCCAGACATGAGATGCATGTATGTAAATAATGAGACTAACACTGAGGGCAGTCCATGCACCTGTGTGTGGAAAAGGCACCTTGATGTAAAAGGAATGTTTCAGCACTTTCTTCTTTATCTTCACTTCACCAAACTCCAATTCACTTCTGAGTTGGAAATATCTTCTTATACTTTCATTCATACATTCACCAATATGCACTGAGTGGGCATCAGTGTTTCTCTGGAAGTGTTTTTAAAACAGCAAGGTCTCTAACCTGGAATCTAGTGAAGGCAGGAAATTCAAGTCATTGCTCCTCAGAGTTCAAGTTGTCTATGTAAAAGTCTGTTGCAGGAAGCATGGAAGTCTGAGTGAAAATTACAGTATCAGTGTAGGGAAGGGAATATTCTCTGTTTAATCATTAGTTGAAATGAAAAATTCAATAAAGGGTGAAGGCTAGGAGTGGAGACATCTCTGCAAATCTGGAGTGATGAAAGCATGTAGGCTCTATGGTTAACTGACTTTGGGTTCCTGGGGCAAGTGCTCTCTTCCAAGTCTCAGAACTCCCAGTTATGAAAGAGTGAAAAAACATCCCTACTCAAAGAGTTCTGTGGGATATAGTTGAGAGTTGCACTATGAGAAGCATTGTTTAGCTCCAGGCACCCAGCCACCCACTGCATCTCTGACAAATGAATGAGCTCTGTGTTCAAAGGTTTGGAGATACAAAGGCATGATAAGAGTCAGGACAAGAACCTACCGGTCCCAGACAGCCACACAAACTGAGTGGGGATTCAGTATGCTTTGTGCTTTACCTGGTTATGGATAACTGTTCTACTGTAGCTAGGATTTTCTTCACCACTCTGAAAAGGCAAATAAATTGTAAACAGAGTAATCTCAGTATATCAGATTGAAGGCAAATGTAGTAATGTAGAGATGTCCATAGGACCTTAGAGTTTAGTGGAAGGTAACTTGGAGAACAGCCGTGCGAACAAGGAGGTCTTTAGGAGGTAAGGAGAGTGCCTATGACATGCCTAATGTAGAAAACATCGTTTGGTTTGAATGACGCTATGCGATCAACATCAATGTTCCTTCCTCTTGTGTTCTCAAGAGTCAAAACTACATAGATTCAAGCTCTAACTCTTGTCTAGCTGCAAAAGTAGTGTTAAACAGAAGGGTTAAATTCCTTCAGGTATTTGTGGTCTTCCACCCCATCTCTATGCACTGTCACCCTACCCTTAACTTTGAGACCAAGCCCTGAACCCATGGAAACAGAGTCAAAACATATGTCATGATTTGGGCTCATCTGAGAATATTACACCCACATTGAAGACAACCTAGACTAGGTCTTCCCTTTGTTATTTATCCATAGGCCTTAATAATTTCATTTAGCCTCAGTCAGTCTGCACTATCTTAGTCATAAGTACAGTACCAATAAGTGAATATATTTCACTTTAAGAGCTATCAGTATTGGATGCATGGCTACACAGTAAATTTCTAATTTCATTTTGAATTCCCAATGAAGGAGTTCTGGAAACAACTGAAAATTTGGTTTAAGCTAAAATACTGCTCTCTGGCAATGTGTACTACCTAGATTTTGTACTTGAAATTGAACTTGAGAAGGATCCAGAGGCTAAGTTCTGAGGTAAATGACTTTTTTATTTTTTCTTTTTCTTTCTTTTCTTTTTTACTTTTTTGGTATTTCAAGACAGGGTTTCTCTGTGTAACAGCTCTAGCTATACTGGAACTAGTTCTGTAGATGAGACTGGCCTTGAACTCACAGAGATCTGTCTTCTGAGTGCTTGGATTAAAGGTGTGTGCTACCACTGCCTGGTGCCTTTTTCCATTTTTATCAGCACTTTGATTATGTATAATTCTCGTTCAGTAGAATTATAGCAATAAGTTTTATGTTGGTACCAACCAAGAGAAGATCAGCAAGTCAATCGGCCTCTGAATTTCTAGCCTTATGATTCTCAAATGTGTCAGTTTTGTCTTCAACTGTTTCATGTGGATTAAATGAGTCAGGTGATGTTTCAAGTAATTTTAAAAGAGTATAAAAGAAAGATAGGGCATGGCTGGAGTGACGGATCAGTGGCAAGGGCTCCATTCCCAGCACCCATACGACTGCTCACAATGGCCTGTAACTCCCATTTCAGGGGATCAAACACATCTTCTGGCCTCTGTGGGTACCAGGCACGTATGCACTGTACATGAGAGTAAATTATTCATATACATAATTTCTAAAATATAAGCTAGTCCAGAAGGCTAAAACAGGATTAAAAATGGGACTAATAATAAAAATTAAAACAATGGGTTAAAATATGAGATATAATATTCAAGGAGAGCAATAGGACCGGACCTCAATAGAAGGAATGAGATCTGTAAATATAGTGTAAAGAAAGAAGGATCATCAGAGGGAATGTTTAGAAGAAAAAGAAATTTCATTCCAAAGATTAGTGAGACAAGACACTGAGCAATGAAGAGAATCTTGAGAAAGATTCCACTATATCAAAGTTCTTAGACTTAAGAAAGAACAAAACAGTGTCACCCAGAAAGAAAATGAATTAACTTCCCCATAAGGAGTAAATAAGAAGGTTATTAGCCTGAATTTTTAAAACATTGAGCAGTGAGGTGTGTGTGTGTGTGTGTGTGTGTGTGTGTGTGTGTGTGTGTGTGTGTTCCTAATGGGCACAATAAACCGAAATCTCTGTTTATTTTTCAAGGTGAGCTATTCTGTCATCCATCTACTTAACAAACTTAAGAGACATGAAATTATACATACTGTGTTTCTCAGATCATAATGGGATAACAACGGAGATCTTTCATACCAAGATATTAAAATCAACTTTTTGGCAACAAAACATCATGTGTCAAAAGTGAGGGCACAGATTAGAAACTAGCTCTACTGGCTGGGTTAGCCTGCAGCCAGCATCAGCTCACAGCCAGGTCCTCACGCCCCCAGTTCCCGGATCCCTGTTCCTGCAGCTCTGGATTGGGTCTTGGCACAGCCAGACACCCTCACCCTTTCTCACCTGCTGAACTGCCAGATGCGACTGTTCCAAATCCAACTGGAGCAAGTTTCCCACAAAAGGCAGGCGCCAGGGCCCTGGAGGGCAGTTCTTGGGGCGCCTGTTTATTAGGTAGTTGGTCAGGAGCAGGAAAGGGACAGCAGCCAGCAGCAGAGTCCTAGGATGGAGCGCTGCCCAGATGGCAGCCACCAGGGAGCCCTCAGTGACAAACATGACAAGAGTTGGGGCCGGTTCCCTGGGTCTCTGCCTGGTGCTGAGAAAGTAGAGACAGTCCCTCTGCTAAGTTCCACCCTGCTCCTTGCAAACCACGCCCTCTCAGTCCTACCAGAGCCCTGCCCTGTGCACTGTTCCTGCCATCTCCACTGGCCCCGCCCCATTTCTCTGTTCTGCCTGGGAGCCAATACTCTGCTCATTAGTACTGGTTAATGCTGCAGGCTTCCACAGAGCCCTTGAAACTCTGCACTTTTACCTAGTCCACGCCCTCCTAATCCTTGCTGTGTCTCTCTTTCCTTTGCGCCATCCCCCAAGTCCTGTTTACCTGCAGGTACTCAGTCTCCACCCCTAGGTGCCAGGCACTGTATTCCCAGCACTGGTCCCCAATGGGAATTCAAAGGGCTGCCTAAGAGTGGTTGCTATTTCAGAAATTTGTATTTCTGAAGCCTTTGTGTGGCTCTGGGAATAGTGATTTACATCCCTGCAGACTCCTGGTTTATAAAGGAGCGTTCTCCAGGGTTGGCAACCTTCCCGAGAGTAAGGCTCCTATAGATAGTGCCCGTGACAGCTCCTATAGATAGTGCCCCTGACAGCATGCCCGAGGCCTCTTATCACTGAGCTCTCAAGCTCCCTCTTTTCTTCCTTCGGTCCTTTCTGTACATACTTTTCACACATTTAAAATGTCTTAGCTTATTTGAGAATTCCAGACAATATATTTCAATCATATGCTTTTTCCTCCCCCAACTCCTCCCTGATTTCACCTACCTCCCTACCTGAACTTCTTGTGCTCTCTCTTTAAAACAAAACATAAATTTTAAAACAAAATGGTGTGTGTGTGTGTGTGTGTGTGTGTGTGTGTGTGTTAGATGTTAGACACCTGGAGGAAAGGTGGCAGCTTTGGGAGAGTCCCTGACACTCACTGTTCTGCAGGTGAGAGCTTTGTAGAATTATCTGTGTCACTGACAGCATGGCAAGGTTCTGAAGGGAGCAGTAAGTACTCACCAGCAAAGAGAGTCCATTCTTTATTATTATTACTACTACTATTATTATTATTGCTTTTATTGAGTTATACATTTTTTTTCTGCTCCCCTCCCTTCTTCGCCCCTTCCCTTCAACCCTCTCTCATGGTCCCCATGCTCCCAGTTTACTCAGGAGAGCTCATCTTTTTGCCATGTAGATTAGATCCATGTATGTCTTCCTTAGGGTACTCAATGTTGTCTAGGTCCTCTGAGATTGTGAATTGTAGACTGGCTTTTCTTTGCTTTATGTCTAAAAGCCACTTATAAGTGAGTTCATATGAAAATTGTTTTTCTGAGTCTGGGTCTTAAAGGTTCTGAAGAGAGCAGACAGTACCTTCCAACAAAGAGCAGTCCATTCTCAAAGGCTTTGAGGGGCTTGGAGGTTCCACACCAAGAGGCAAAATAGTTAAAAAGTAATCTATGTCCCATGCCTCTGGCCACTTACACAATTTGGCCATTCGTGAGAGCTATGAGGAGAGAAAGGCTGTTTCAGTAAGTGATCCAACATTTCTATTTACTTACTTACTTACTTACTTACTTACTTACTTACTTACTTACTTACTTACTTACTTACTTTGAGACAGGGCTTCACTAACTAGTGATGGTTGCCCTGAAACTACGATGTTGGCCAGGCTCCTCTCAAACTCACAGAGATCCACCTGTCTTTTGCCTTTCCAGTGCACCACACATCAGGCTGCTGGTCTCACCTTTAAGCAGCATCTTATCAGAGGAAAGAGGTTATGTGTGTGTGTGGGGTGGGTGGGTGGGTGGTCAGAGTCCTCAGACTGCAGCAGCTGTCACATAGCAGAGAGAGGTCACTGTTGAGAAGATTCACAAACAATTCCCTCCCCATGAACTGTGCTGTACAGTTATGAAGGTGAGGTAAAGTGTTTATTTAGATCTGTATGGGTTTTTTAAATCTTGTTTTCATAATCATTCTCAAGTTGGAAACACTAATGCCAATTTATTTGTATGTTTGTAATCCTTTTGCCCAATACCACGAAGACTCGAATATATATTCTAAAAGAAGACCCTGCAACTTCTCATATTCACCACTGATACCTGACACATAATTAATTATTGATAAATACTAACAAAAATTGAATATAATGTCATGATTGTTGATTTCAAAGTCCAGTTGCTTCCACCCTTACCAAGTAGAAGAAATGATTCCTATTATTTGGCTTATGTGGGAGTACATATAGGGGTTAGGAAAGCAATATAATTTTACCAAATAAGAGACTACTACCAATTTCAGTCCACAGGAAGGGAAGACATTTTTACCAACTCCCATCTGAAAGAGGGCTAATATTCAAAATACATCAATAACTCAAGAAACCTGATAGATACTTTGCTGAGCCTTGATGTAGGGAAAGGGGCTTGGTCCTGCCTCATCTTGGTATGCTAGACTTTGTTGATTCCCCAAGGGAGATCTTACACCCTCTGAGGAGTAGATGGGGGGTGGGATGGGGAAGAAGTGGTGGGTAGAAGAAGGAGAGGAAGAGGGAACTGGGGTTGGTATGTAAAATGAAAAAAATAGTTAAAAAACCCGAAAACTCAGTTAAAAAAATGAGGTTCATATCTAAACAGAGATGTCTCAATGGAGGACACTCAAGTGGCTAAGAAAGGCCTAAAGAGTTGTTCAGCAACCTTAGCCATCAGTGAAATGCAAATCAGAACTACTTTGAGATTCCTTCTTATACCTTTCAGAATAGTTAAGGTCAGTAACATCTCTCTCTCTCTCTTAAAATATTTTTAGATTTTTTTCATGTATATGAGTGTCTTACTGGCACATATGTCTGTGTACCATATGTATACCTTGTGCCCTCTGAGTTCAGAAGAGGTCTGCTTAAACTAGAGTTAAGAACAGTTGTGAACTGTCCTGTGGGTGCTGGGAATTGAACCCACGTTGTCAAGAACAGGTGCTCTTAAATGCTGAGTCATATCTCCAAGTCAAGCCATTTCTCCAAGTGCCCCTCCCATCTCTTTAGAACAGGGATATGAATCTCCTTCATTAGGTAAAATGTACTGTTCAGACTTCAGAATGCCAAGTTTTACTGGAAAACCGATTTCAATCTGTAAGTGTGGTACTGGTGGCAGAGGGGGGCCTCACCCCAGAATGCACTGTACTGCCCTCCATTGTATTAGAAGGATGTGGGTTCAGGCAATACATGACGGTCTCAACAGGGCAACTCCTAGAAGATTAATACGGCCTAAAGGGGCAGAAAAACTGCAGACTCCCTGGAGTAGGAGCAGGGCTGGTAGCAAAATCAAAGGGCTGAGTAGATCAAGAGCAATGCTGATGGCAGAGCAGGTAGGACAGGTAGTATTAGGGAGATGTTACAAGGAAGGATGTCTGCATAGGAATAAGAGTGCAGAAGCCATGCCCAACCCACCCGAAAAACAGTCAGCATGACAGCTGGACTGAGCCATAGGAACCGCCTTATGGAATCATGCAGTCGTTAGCCTACTATACTGCAAGCCACCATGATCAATTGAGTGGTGAGAAGGAACACCAAGAACCTTTGTGGTAAATGACTACAAAATGCATTGTATTGTAATAAAATGACTGCAGTTCTGGCGAGCTCTCCATAGAGACACACACACACACACACAAAAGTGAGCCCAGGTGTTTGGAGCGAGGTGGTGATGCTGTGTAGCATTTCGCTCCAGGATGACAGGACCATTTCAGTGACAAAACAGAGCAGCTGTTATCACCTGCTTGACCTCTTTGAAGCATGAAACCGACTGACATTGCCTCATGGAGAGATAAGAAAGGTTCATGAGGTTGGTAAGGCCCCTTGCAAAGGTTACGTGGGTGGTGGACAATTATTAGTTTGTGGGATGGGGAGGAGACTGTTTATTTGTTCAGCTGCCTGAGAATCAGTAAGAAATTGGTTGTTGAGAACCTGCCCATGGTCTTGTAAGTGCCACCAAGAAGTTTATTGGTTCATCAACCTGTATCCATTTTCTGTGACCTATTGATACCCTCTGAGCTGAATAGACATAGTTTCTTATGGCTCCCCAGAAACTTCAGGAGACAGGCGTAGTAGGAATGCGTCAACCTTTGTTTAACTCTTTACTGAGTCCTATGTCCTCAAACGTATTACAGGGGCAACATTTCATGCTTCTGAATCTAATTCACTCCATTATATTGTACAATTTCTGCTCTCACACTCTACTTTGGAGGAGAGAGACAGAAGCTTACAGATTTGAACATCTTCTTGAAATCACATAACCCATGCGGTGTTTCACACAAATATCCCCCATGTTTCTTCTTTGGTTCTCTACACAAAGTTTGGATAATTCAGTTTAAGTGAACACAAGAGGACAAAGGATGGACCCTAGGAGTAGAACTCTGGAGTTTCCTGTTGTGACTGAGATGCCTCTTATCAGAGGAAGCAATCATTGATACTTCTTTACCAGGCTAGACCTCGCCTCGGGTCTATATCCTGGACCTCCCAATGGTTCATGTAGTCCAGCTATATAATCAGACACACTTTTTGCAGACTGAGGGCATTGCATGTGCCTTTCTTGGTCTCTGTTCTAAGACGTCAAAGCTCCTTATTTATTTTTAATTTGTTGTTGCAGCATGCCTGTGTCTATGTTTCTTTGTAGGAAAAAGGTAGAGGATCCACAGCCTGAGATCCCATTTGGAAAGCACCCATCTTTATTATCACAGGTCTTGTAGAACAGATGCCAGGAAGAAATGAGGAGGTGAAGGGCAATAAGACTGCAAAAGCAAGAGGGGTGAGTTTGCTTCTGGCCCGTGGCAGGAGCCCAGTGAGGAAGAGTTCAGACTTTCCCTGACCTCCTAAACCGCTGCAGTGGTGGTGGCTCTGCCCTGTTAAGCTCTCCCGCCTGCCATCCCAGCTTCCATCCAGGCACACCTTTCTATATTTCTCCCTTCCCCCTGGGGCCATAAAGTTTCCCCAGCTCAGCTGCCTTGTGCACTGGGCCTGGGCTGTAGGCGCAACCCAGAAGGAGGGAGTGCCTGTGTTTTAAAAGCCTGCCTGAGGACAGGTGGGCCCTGTGTCAGCTCAGCGACATTCCTGACCAGGAAGAGGCACTGACTTCTATCAGACAGCCATTGGAGGGGTGAGTTTGCTTCTGGCCCGTGGCAGAAGCCCGGCGAGGAAGAGGTCAGACTTTCCCGACCCCCTAGACTCCCAGGTCACCCTGCAGTGGTGGCTCCACCCTGCTAAGCTCTCCCGCATGCCATCTCAGCTTCCATCCAGGTACACCTTCCTATATTTCTCCCTTCCCCCTGGAGCCATAAAATTTCCCCAGCTCAGCTGCCTTGTGCACTGGGCCTGGGCTGTAGGCGCAACCCAGAAGGAGGGAGTGCCTGTGTTTCAATAGCCTGCCTAAGGAAAGGTAGACCTTCTATCACTAAAGTCCCTGCCCAACAAGGGAACCTGACCTGGTACCAGAAGATCCAATAGAGAGCATTTGAAGGAAGAGATGGGCAGATGCCAAGGCAAGACCTCCTCCAACAATCTGAAAAACAACATGAAAACACCAGATCCCAATGACCCTACAATAGAAGGACTTGAACACCTTAATCCAGAAGAAGTGGGAAAAAGTGCCATTATGAAAGCAATAGAGTCCCTTAAACAGGATATGAATAACTCCCTTAAAGAATTGGATGAGAAGTATAACAAAAAGTTTGAAGAAATGAGTAAGGAAATGGATGAGAAGAATAACAAAAAGTTTGAAGAAATGTGTAAATCCGCGAATGATACCCTGGGAAACGAAGAAAAAACAATCAAACAGGTAAAGGAAACAGTTCAAGAATTGAAAACTAAAATGGAGGCAATGAAGAAATCACAAACCGAGAAGGGGCTGGATATGGAAAACCTAGGTAAACGAATGGAGACTACAGAATTAAGCTTAACCAATAGAATACAAGAGATAGAAGAACGAATCTCAGATTCTGAAGATACCATAGAGAAAATAAACGCTCTGATCAAAGAAAATGGCAAATCCAACAAATTCTCTTCACAAAACATTCAAGAAATCTGGGACACAATAAAAAAACCAAATCTAAGAATAATAGGGATTGAGGAAGGAGAAGAATTGCAGATCAAAGGCCCAGAAAATATATTCAACAAAATTATAGAAGAAAATTTTCCCAACCTAAAGAACGATATTCCTATGAAGGTTCAAGAAGCATACAGAACACCGAATAGACTGGATCAAAAAGAAACATCCCCTCGCCATATAATAATCAAAACACAAAACAACAGATTAAAGAAGGAATATTAAGAGCTACAAAGGAAAAAGGTCAAGTAACTTATAAAGGTAAACCTATCAGGCTCACACCGGACTTCTCCATGGAAACCATGAAAGCCAGAAGGTCCTGGATAGAGGTACTGCAGAAACTAAGAGACCATGGATGCAAACACAGACTACTATACCCAGCCAAGCTATCATTCACTATCAATGGAGAAAACAAAATATTCCAGGATAAAAATAAATTTAAACAATTTGTAGCCACACATTCAGCCTTACAGAAAGTATTAGAAGGAAAATTGCAACCCAAGGAATCCAACATTGCCAACACTGCCTACAATAACTCAGACATCTAGCGACCCTTCACTACCACAACTCAAAGAAGAAAAACACACAAACTCTACTACACACACACACAAAATAATAATAACCGGAATCAACAACCACTGGTCATTAATATCACTTAATATTAATGGACTCAACTCACCTATAAAAAGGCACAGACTAAGAGATTGGATATGAAAACAGGATCCAACATTCTGCTGTGGACAAGAAACACACCTCATCCACAAAGATAGACATCTACTCAGAGTAAAAGGTTAGGAAAAGGTTTTCCAAGCAAACGGACCTAAGAAACAAGAGGGTGTGGCCATCCTAATACCTAACAAAATTGACTTCAAACTAAAATCAGTCAGAAGAGATGGAGATGTACATTTCATACTCATAACAGGAACAATTCTTCAGGAGGAAGTCTCAATCCTGAATATCTATGCCCCTAATATAAAAGCACCCATTTAGGTAAAAGAAAAACCATTAGAACTCAAGGCAGTCATCACACCACACACACTAATAGTAGGAGACTTCAACACACCTCTCTCACCAATGGACAGTCAATCAGACAGAAAATCAACAGAGAAATAAGAGAATTACTAGAGGTAATGAATCAAATGGACTTAACAGATATCTATAGAACATTCCACCCAAATAGGAAAGAATATACCTTCTTCTCTGCAGCTCATGGAATCTTCTTGAAAATTGACCACATACTCGGTAACAAAGCAAACTTTCACAGACAAAAAAATATTAGTAACCACCTGTGTCTTGTCGGATCACCATGGAATAAAGTTAGAATTCAATAACAATTCGAACAACAGAAAGCCTACAAACATGTGGAAGTTGAACAGTCGACTACTGAGTCATCCCTGGGTCAAGGAAGAAATAAAGAAAGAAATTAAATTCTTCCTTGAATTTAATGAAAATAAAGACACAACATACTCAAACCTATGGGACACAATGAAAGTGCTAAGAGTAAAGTTCATTGCACTAAATGCCCAATTAAAGAAAACGGAGAAAGCACACATTGGAGACTTAACAGCACACCTGAAAGCTCTGAAAAAAAGAAGCAGACTCACCCAGGAGGTGTAGAAGACTGGAAGTAATCAAACTGAGGGCTGTAATCAACAAAATAGAAACACAGAAAACAATCCAAAGAATCAATGAAACAAAAAGTTGGTTCTTAGAGAAAATCAACAAGATTGACAAACCCCTAGCCAAACTGATCAAATGGCAGAGAGAGAACACTCAAATTAATAAGATCAGAAATGAAAAGGGGGACATAACAACAGACACAGAGGAAATACAGAGAATCATTAGATCTTACTACAAAAGTTTATATGCCACAAAGTTGGAAAATGTTAAAGAAATGGATTGGTTTTTAGATAAATTGGATTTAGTTAAATCTTACCTAAACAGGAGTTTCTAATCTCCAGGGAAGAAAGATAAGACTTATGTAAGTCATAAATATCTGAAATTATGATGGAATATTAACATACAATCTCTAGAACTGAGGAAAATGAAGATTTGGAATAGATTCTAGTAAAATGAGAAGGCATTGTGGGGTTTAGTTTTTATTGTGGAATATGAAAGATCTTAAATGCTAAGTATTACAGTTGCTTTATTTCTCTTTCTTCCTCATCTCTGTGAATATTTGTCTCTTCAAATATCTGTGGCATCCTTTCTTCTCCCCTGGACACTGATGTCCACACTGCTCTGGCCTTTATTTTTAAAACACTGGCTAGGTACCCTAGTTTTTCCAGTAGACTGATTTTAGTGGGTTTTTTTTGTTACCTTTCTTCTTTGACTCTGAGTTGTTCAAAACAAATGGCTTTCATAGAAGATGATATATAAAGTACAGAAATAATATTTGACTTTGAGATATGATCTAAGATTCTATTTAGATTGCAATCTTAAGGTATAAAAATTATGGAATGTTCAATTTTATTTTTAGTAAGAAAGATTCAATCCATGTGCTCTGCTGCATCTGTGGTAATTTAGCACTGGGATCATCTGAATAATGTTTTATAATCACATTTATTTAAACCTATGTCCCTTTTGTTTCATAACATATGAGCTACTGTTTTTTCTTTTTTTTTCAAAGTTTATTAAATTATGAAAGTTTCCATTTCCACCCCTCCTCCCAACACCCTCCCACTTCCCCCTCCCCCTCCTCCTCCCTCTCCATCCCTAAGATCAGTCAGGGCTTCCAGCCCTGTGGAAAGTTCAAGTTCCTCCCCCCTCCCTCCAGGTCCCCAGGTCCAAGGAGAGATCCCCAGATTGTTCTCTGGACAGAGGAGAGGGTGCCTGAACCGGCCTTGGCCTATAACCATACTGAGGAAGATTTTGCTTATCACCATAGATCCTTCATCCGACGATGGATGGCGATACAGACGGAGACCCACATTGGAGCACCGACTGAGCCCCCCATGGTCCAAATGAGGAGCAGAAGGAGAAAGAACATGGAAAACAAAAAACCTCAGGACTGCGAGGGGTGCGATCACCCACTGATACAAAGGGACTGATCTAATGAGAGCTCACCAAGGCCAGTTGGACTGGAACTGAATGAGCACATGATCCAACCAGATTTTCTGAATGTGGCTGGCCCGGAGCCTTTCTGAAAAGCCATTGACAATGACACTGGGACTTGTTTCCTCTGCATATACTGGATTTTTGGGATCCAGTCTGTTTGGATACTCACCTTCCTGAACCTTGAGAGAATAATAATTAATTTTATATGGAAAAACAAAAGACCCAGGAGAGCTACTGTTTTTTCTATGTTCTTCTATGTATTGGTAAGGCTTTTAAGTATTTCACCTACACTATGACTGTTTCCGTTTATCCAAATTTAAATAAAATGAAGCTTGACATTTGAAAAAAAAAAGACTGCAAAAGCAAGAGAGAAATTCTCCTTATAAAGTTCATTAATGAGACTGTGGTATCATTCTTGAAGGGGAAAGAGCCTGTTCCTTTTTTTTTTTTTTTTTTTGCGTTTCCAGCAAACTTTCAAAAAAAGGAGAGACATGTTTTAGAAGTAGAAATGTCCATTAGGTATCAAAGCCACTCCCAAAGTTTCTAGTTCATTATGGTAACATAGTAACATAGGCTTGGCCTTGAGACCCTTCAGAGCTCAGATTGAGATACCAACAGTTCTGTGCTTTGTTGAAAAAAATTACTGTATTTTACTGTATTTTGTGTGTTCAGGTCAAGTGGAGCCCTTCTGAGTTACTCTGTACCATGTAAAACATGGCATTTTAGAGTGCACTTTGCCTTGAAAGACTGCATTTCACAAGCAGATTTTGACTCCATCTTGAGTATGATTGTGTACCTGGGTAGTCCCACGAACGGTGCCATTTGTCCAGTATGATGGAGGAAGGACAGACTGATGAATAACATTGCTAGTAAAAGAGTGCTAGGCTATAAATTTATGTGAATAGTTTCAGATTGTAAGGCATATGAGCATATTACAATCTTATCAAGGTTCCCAAACTTAGTGGACACATGAGGTGAAGGAAAGGATGTAACTGCACAACCGCACAACATAAAAAGGTAGGTACCAGCACTATGAGCGTGACAGCCCCCTTTGACCTGTTGTGATAAAAGGATTCTTGAGAGGGTCTTAGGACTAAAATGAGGGAAATCAAGAAGCAGTCACATGGGCTAGTCAATGTCTGGTCAAGATTTAGTTGCAAACTAACATGTACTGTCATGACTCAAGACTGACCATGTGTTCCCCTGCAACTCCCTGCCTCCCTTCTCCTTGGTCATTATAGCTGCCAATGTCTTGTAGTTTAAAATATTCAATCACAATATATAAAGCAATGTACAGGACAAGGGACCCAAAACTGTATATAATGTTCAGTCTTGTGTGTGTGTCTTTTTAAGTCTCCATTGTTCTCTTTTATCAATAAAGTCTAGAGAGTCAAATTCTGGGGTGAAAACCTGCTAGCTCAGAGAGGCAGAGAAAGCATCCAGCTGCTTCCTTCTCAGTCGATACCCAAGAAAAGGTACATTCTCCTATGCTGTCTCAAACAAAGAAAACCACCAAACTGGACATCCCTCTCTACTCTTTCCTCTAGGTCTCTCTATCCATCTTTCTGACTCCCTCTTACTCTCCATGGTTACTTCCTATCAGCTGGTCACTTGCTCCACCTAGTGACCTATGGAATGCTGTTTTTATTTAATCCTGTTTACAATAAACAGAAAACTCTTGGGTTAAAGTGTTATGTCAGGGGTGAACCACAACACAACTAGAAACAGGTTTTTTCAGGAATAACATATTTTTTGCTTTCACACTGTGATCAAATAGTCTGCAAACTTTCCCCTCACTTGCATAAAAGGGAAAGTTTTAACTCTAACGCAGTAGAACTTTTCACAATAATGAAGGTATTTCTGTCAACCTTTCCACAATGTCCAACTTTGTTGTATTTGGCAGTGTTACAAGTAAGTATTTGTGAGTTCAAATTTCTGTAAAATTCGTATCAGTCTCATTTGAACTTAACAATTTGAATGTCCTGAGCAGTTTGTAGTCTGAAGCTGATCTTTGGTATTGTCAATTTAATTGCAATCATGGCTAGGTAGAACACAGCAGTCAACCCAAAGGTGTCCACGTTTTGCACAGAATCTGGTGGCAGAAGTAGGATGGGTGCTCTAGTCTGGGGTTCCAAGTGGGGATTTTAGGAAGGACCACTGGAGATAGGCGATACCACTTGGGAAATTTGCTCTTTTCCTGGGACACTTTCTCTTGACAGTTCATACTTTATTTTTTTCAAGTTTCATTTGTCAAATGGCTTTTGCATTCCTTAGTTGGATGGTTTTATTCTCTTGGAAAGATAAAATCAAAACCTTGTCCTGATCCTAAATCTGGGAGTGCATATGGGTTTTTCCTTTTTTGGCATGTTATATCTTTCCTGGGGCAGTTTTCTTTTGGCAACAGAAAAAGTATTATCTTTCAATTAATTTTTTTATTTAAATTTTGAAATGAGGAAGGTTGTTTTCTAATTTTCTGATAAATTGTCATCCAAAGGGGCTGTACCAGTTTGCACTCCCACTAGCAATGGAGGAGTGTTTCCTTTACCCCACAACCTCTCCAACATAAGTTGACATCAGTGTTTTTGATATTGGCCATTCTGACAGGTGTAAGATTGAATCTCAGAGTTGTTTTGATTTGCATTTCTTGTTGAGCATTTCCTTAAGTGTCTTTTAGCTATTTTTAGATTCCTCTGTTGAGAGTTTTCTGTACTCATTTTTTTTATGTCTGTACTCCATTTTTTTTTATTGGGTTATTTGTTCTTTTGATGACCAATTTCTTGAGTTCTTTGTATATTTTGGAGATAAAACTTCTTCCTCGAGATCCAGCAATACCACTTTTGGGTATATGTCCAAAGGATGTTCAATCAGGCCACAAGGACATGTGCTCACCTATGTTCATAGCAGCATAGTTTGTCATAATCAGAACCTGAAAACAACCTAAATGCCCCTCAAGAAAAGAATGGATTAAAAAAAATGCTACATTTACACAATGGAGTACTGCACAGCAGAAAAAAATTATGACATTTTGAAATTTACAGGCAAATGGAAGGATCTAGAAAACATCATATTGAGTGTGGTAACCCAGACCCAGAAAGACAAATATATGTACTTACTCATAAATGGTTTTTAAACATAAAGCAAAGAAAACCAGCTTACAAATCACAATCCCAGAAAATCTAGACAACATTGAGGACCCTAAGAAAAACGTACATGGGTCTAATTTATATGGGAAGTTAAAAAAAAAAAAAAGACAAGATCTCCTGAGTAAATTGGGAGCATGGGGACCATTCGAGATGGTTGAAGGGGAGGGTAGAGGCAGGGAACAGAGCAGAGAAAAATGTATAGCTCACCAAAAAAAATTTTGAAATGAAATATACCTTAGCATGTGTGGATAAATATATTCCCCTTTCTCTGTATATATAAATTTAAGGTTTAAGTGTTTTCATTTTGATATCACAAAAGACATGCACTTTGAATGTTAGCCTGCCTTTTGCAAGTGTTTTATGAATTTAAATCACTGTAATTCTTATATGCTTGCCTCTGCCTCCTAAGTGTTGCCATTAAAGGTGTGTGCCTCTCAAGTGCTGAGTTTAAAGTTGTGAACCATCACCTAGCTGTGGAGATTCCCTATAATAGCTATTCTCATAGGGTTGTCCTGGTTTTGTTTGGGTCTCCAATTCTCTTTATTGTTTAGTGTTATGGGTAAACTTTCAAGTTTTAGAATGTGTTATCTATCATTATTGCTGATTTATTCTGAATTTTTTTACTAGAAAATTTTAATATTTTAGTCTTAATTAAACATGATTCCAATTTGCCCTCCATTTCACTATATTCAGATGTTTTCTGGTCTCTCCTAAATATTTCTTAATCTACCGAAGTTGTTCTGTTATCCAGAGCAGTATGGTTTTAAAAAACAGGCGCTTAATCCTTTAATTTCTCTGTAAATGATTCTCTCTAATGCTGACAGGAAATAATTAAATCAAATTTGATATCAGAGCCTTAAGGAGGCCCCCTAGGGTGTTTCCTGATGGCAAAGGGTTTCTTTCCCTGTCCCTTGTTGATCTACATTCATCAGTACAATACCAACATCTGTCACACTTTCTGCATACTCCAGACGATTGTATTCTCCAGTTTGTAATATCTCTTGGAAAAAATACTGTTTCTAGGAATGCCTTGCCTATTTCCAATCCGTTCATTTATTGGTGTTGATCTTGCCTTTAAAGGCCTAATAATCCTCTTGTCTCCTGAATTAGCATTTCAAAAGTCAAAGATTTGATTAGTATTTGTCTAACTTCTGGTTCTGATACTACCCTATTTATAATTATAGTCAATCTTTGCAAAAAAAAATAATGAAGACTTCTTTTCGACCTTGTATAATTTAGTAAGTGACTCAATTCTCTTTTCTGATCCTTCAACCTTATCCCAAATATTTTAAAGCTAAATGACATAGCATCATGTCATGTTCGTCAACTTCAAGCAGCCTTTGTAAATCAATAAACCTTCACCTAGGAACTGATCTGTATACCTATTTTGTTGTACTATGGCACTAACTTCCTCTTTCTACCATGTTTGCCATTGTAACTGAGAACCAACTTCTAATATAGCTGTTACCAAATCTTTCCAAACTTGGGGATAATTCTGTTCTGAGTTACCCATGAATTTAATACCTGCTTCTTATAAAGTGAATGCATACCATATAAAACAAGCACTTTCTTAAAACTTCTCAAATGTAATATTTCTATATGATTCCATTTAACTTCTACATAATCTTGGGGATACCTACCCTCTGATGACAGTTCTTGTAGTGTAACTGGATAAAGGAAGGTTGGTTTTCTAACTACCTTGGGCTCCTGTTTTATCATGAGGTGGTATGGTAAGTTTTTGTCTAAAGTTCTCTGTCCATTTCTGAATATTTTTCTTATTTTAGATTTTAAATCTTTCCAAGTCAATAAACTTTTCATATTTTGCACAAAAATCACTATGGCTATTAAGGAGAAAATGTGACTCACCAGATAGTAATTGTAATCAATATTATATCAATCTCAGTTAAGTCATATATCTTTTCATTTTATGCTTCTATTTTCAAGACATCAAAAGTAGCATTATGTAGGGTCCTAACATTCTGTAGTATGATATTTTCCATCCTTAATGTTGAAAATAGTTTTTATTTTAATATTACTTGACTCTCTCCTTGATGACTTTGTTATTTCTCTTTGTGTAGTCATGTGCCACATTGACATTCCAAGTGTTGTTTTTGAATAAATCTCCATGGTTATATTTTATCAGTAAAGACTCACGAGCCAGATGCTGGGGTGAAAACTTTTTAGCTCACAGAGGCAGAGAAAGCACTCAGCTGCTTCTTCTGCAATCATCCAAGGCAAAGTGCTTGTTTTCTCCTAACCCATCTTAAAGCAAAAAAACCTTCAAACTACATGTCCCTCATTACTACCTCCTGTGCATCTCTCTATCCATCTTACTGGCCCCCTCTCTCTGGTTACATTCTGTAAGCTGGTTGCTTGTTCTGCCTTTTGACCTATGGAAAGTCATTTTCATTTAATCCAGTTTACTTACAATGAGCAGAAAGATCTTGGATTGAAGGTATGTCTTCACAACTTGACACAGGTTTTTCCAGTGAATAACAAAGTCTCAGGATTCACAATGTAAACATAGCTCATAATACTTGTGCTGTTTGGAACTCAGTCTTTATGGAGTAATGTCCTCTGGGCCTTCTTGTATGTATATAATAATACTGCTTCCCATCCAGAATGTGGTAGTGGCTCATTCATTCAACCCCAGGACTTGGGACACAGAGGCAGGCCTATCTCTGAGTTCAAGGTCAGCCTGGTTTACAATGAGTACAAAGACAGCCAGGGTCACACAGAGAAATTCTGACTAGGTGAAAAGACAAGCAAAAAACAAAAATACCCAGATGCTTCCTAATATAAAACTTGGGTGTCTCTTAAGAGGGATTCCTCCAGCACTGTTGTTTGCCCTCCTGGTTACTGTGTCAGAGACCAATGGACACACAACTGGCAGCTGTCGAAGTTTCTCCAGCCTGGTTAAGGTACTTGGAGACAGAAAGACATTACTAAGAGTTCCTGGAAATCAGCACAAGACACTCCAAGACCAACTTCTTGGCACAAAGGAGATTTCATTAGCCCCTCAAGGACAAAAAGCAAGGAATAAGAGACAAAGAGAGAAGAAAGGGGAGGATGGAGAAGGGGAAATCAATAAGTGAAAGGGAGAGAGAATATTTGTCCCAGTAGGAAAAAGGACTGACTCAGGATAGAGAGGAGACAGACATGGACCATAGGCAAGTGGCAATTTAAAAATGGAAAGTGGAAAAAACACTTTTAGGATGAGTTGTCTTGTTTTGTTTGGGAATGTTGATTAGGGAGACAAAAGGAGGCTTTTGATTTGTAGATTTCAATACTTTGATAATTGTACCTCGGTGGTCAGCCTTAAGGGGAGAAAAATGGCTAAACAAGGGAACAGACCTTCCTGGCTAGCTTCAAGAGTATAACCTGACAGTTTAGCAAGGTGGAGAGAATGGGGAAAGGGTAAATCCTGCCAGGGTTATGTTTTGAATGCTTGAGCCTACTGGAGTCTTTCAATTTCCACTTGCCTTCCAAACCTACTCCCAGGTTTATTTATGTGTGATCACATATTCCCCAAATTCCCTAGTCTTATGTTCAAGGTCAAGGTCAAGCTATCACTTAAAAAAGGAAACTGATTTGACACTGTGCCTAGGGAAACATCCCTGATCTGTTAGTTTCCAAGACTACTTGGAGACAGAGTTGCAGAAGTTAGGGACACATTTGTCATTTGGAAGAGTCATCATGTCCTCTTGGTTGGAACCAGAAACTCAGTTCTGATTCTTATTCTTTCTCTACACCACTTTAAACCCACATTTCTATGCTCCAGAAAGAGAAACAAACGCATGTCTACAAAAGGAGGAAGGAGGCAGACTGAAGGCACACATCTTGAGGGATGACTCATGATGTACTTAGCATTTTCGTTAATGATTAAATTTTAAAAATTGATTCGTTTTTAAATCAATTTAATGAATTTCACTACATTTTCTTTATAGGAGGAATCATTATTATAGTTATAATTCTTAGGTCCAAAGATATGCCATTGAGCTCATAAATGATTTGCCCACCAATTAGGGGCCTCCAATCCAGAAATTTGATCCAATTTTCTTAGTCCAATTCCTTCACTATTTCTTGAGTCGCCTTCTTTCTCTGACATCACTCTTCTTTCATATGAGCAAGGCCCCAAGCTTCAGGACATCCACCATTTCTTCCTGTACTCTTTTTCTCCTTCCTCCTCCAGCATCACAGTCTGGGGACAGCACAGAGGCGGTGACTGACTGGGGATAGGGTGAGAGCCATTCTGAACTTCAGGCTCAGTTTCTCATTGACTGGAAGACAACGAGATGGAAGACAAAATTTTGCATAAGAGCGGCGAAGAAAATGAACAGCTCAGACCTGGCTGATTGTTCTCCCTGGCAAGCTCTCTTTACTGCAGGACAAAAGCAGAAGACAACTCACTTTCTCAGCTGCCTTTGATGCATCAAGGGTTTAATGTCCCCAGCTTCCTAGTGTAAAGGCTGAGCTGATCTTAGCCCTGGCGTTCAGCTTATTATGTCGAACATCTTTCTGATTTGTCCATTAGAACCCTATACAAACTGGTATTTTCTGACCTTTGGCATAATAATATGTCTCAGATTTCTGTTTTCATTTTTCCAACCCAAGAAATTGCCATCCACTTAGGTATCCCAGTTCTTTGCATTGAATAACGATATGTAGAAAGAAAAACCTGGGCAAGAGGCATTTTCACAACTCTAGAAGCCATTGCTCTAGGTCACCTCATACCATACACACATGCACACATTTTATATATCTAAGTGTGTGTATAGACTGATGCATTTGTGTGTACATCCATTCTGTACCTATCATCTCTTCAATCTCTTTATTGAATATCTGAATTTACACAGGGGCTCTCTCCTGGTCCTGGCACACTATTGTTCTCTCCATCTGTGAACATCCTCACCATGCATTCCAAGAGTACTGCAGATTTCCACACAGCCTCTTAACAATATTTAAGTTTTCTGTTTCTGTGGCTGTGTCCATGCATGTGCATGCTCATCATGTGGACACTTGTTTGCAAATGTGTGTGGATGCCATAGGAGAGACACGGGTGTTTATGCTCAACTCTCATAACCCTCACCTATTTTAGATAGGGTCTGAACTGCCTTGCAACTTGACAAGTAGGTCTGGTTACTGAGTTCCAGGAGATATTCCATTCAGGCGCTAAGGTTATAAACACATGACACCATACTCCACATTCCTGTGTAGCTTCTGGATACCAAATCATTTATGATAGCAGGAAGAATTCTCGCAGGATATTACTTAAGAAGCTGCGTTCATTTTCAAAGACGTTAACCATTGTATAATTTTCTGATGGATACCTGCTTCTGCTGTGTTTATTGAGGAATTGAAATGAAAGCAGAACTCAATAGGTGCATAGTAATCATAAATGTGTTCTGATGATGTCATTATGTTATATAACATCTTGGTTTGTTTTTTTTCCCCGTGGTGTTTCATTCATCTCTGTTCTCCTCATACTCCCTCTGCTGACTGTCATGAAGAGTATCGCTACCAACTCACTAAGTTCCCAAGATTCTCCTGTAAAGGAGGCCACTTCCTAAGTAGGACCCCAGCAGCACAGACAATAAGAGAAACAATGAATAAATGGGACCTGCTGAAACTGAGAAGCTTCTGTAAAGCAAAGGACACTGTCAGTAAGACAAAAAGGCTGCTTTCTGACTGGGAGAAGATCTTCACCAACCCCTCATCAGACAAAGGTCTGATCTCCAGAATATACAAAGAACTCAAGAAACTAGACACTAAAACTCTAATTAACCCAATTAAAAAATGGGGTACTGATCTGAACAGAGAATTCACAACAGATGAACTTCGAATGGCCAGAAGACACTTAAGGTCATGCTCAACCTCCTTAGCGATCAGGGAAATGCAAATCAAAACCACTTTGAGATACCATCTTACACCTGTCAGAATAGCTAAACTCAAAAACACCAATGATAGCCTATGCTGGAGAGGATGTGGAATGAGGGGAATACTCATCCATTGTTGGTGGGAATGCAAACTTGTGCAGTCACTGTGGAAATCAGTGTGGCGGTTTCTCAGGAAACTGGGAGTCAACCTCCCTCAGGACCCAGCAATTCCTCTCTTGGGAATATACCCTAGAGATTCCCGAACATACTACAAAAGCGTTTGTTCAACTATGTTCATAGCAGCACTATTTGTAATAGCCAGAACCTGGAAACAGCCTAGGTGCTCCTCAATAGAAGAATGGTTAAAAAAGGTGTGGAACATATACACATTAGAGTTTTACTCAGCGGTAAAAAATAATGACATCTTGAATTTTGCATGCAAATGGATGGACATAGAAAACGCTTTACTGAGTGAGGTAAGCCAGACCCAAAAAGAGGAACACGGTATGTATTCACTCATAAGTGAATTCTAACCATAATTAAAGGTCTTTGAGCCTATTATTCGTGATCCTAGAGAAGCTAAATAAGAAGACGAACCTGATGAAGATTATTTAGCTATCCGCCAGGAGGTAGGAAATAGTCAAGAGTCCCAGGTAATCTTGGGTGCATGGGGGGGGGGGGTGGGAGGGTTGTTGGAAGGGGAGAGGGTTAGAGAGAAGGGAGTAGGGGAGGAATGGAGAAAGCTCGGTTGACCGGGATGGGGGGAAGGGAGGAAGGATGAATATGGGATCAGGGAAGAATATATTTCAACTAAAGGAGTCATTTTAGGGTTTACAGGAAACTTGATTATATATGGGATCCCAGGTCCAAGGAGAGATCCCCAGATTGTTCTCTGGACAGAGGAGAGGGTGCCTGAACCGGCCTTGGCCCATAACCATACTGATGAATATTTTGCTTATCACCATAGATCCTTCATCTGGCGTTGGATGGCGATACAGACGGAGACCCACATTGGAGCACCGGACTGAGCCCCCCAAGATCCAAAGGAGGAGCAGAAGGATGAAGAAAATGACGAAGGACTGCGAGGGATGCTATCACCCACTGATACAAGGGGTCGGATCTAATGAGAGTTTACCAAGGGCAGTTGGACTGCGACTGAACGAGCACGTGATCCAACCAGATTCTCTGAACGTGGCCGGATTCTCTGAATGTGGCTGGCCTGGAGTCTTTCTGAGAAGCCATTGACAATGACACTGGGACTAGTTTCCTCTGCATATACTGGATTTTTGGAATCCAGTCTGTTTGGATACTCACCTTCCTGGACCTGGAGGGAGGGGGGAGGAACTTGAACTTCCCACAGGGCAGGAAACCCTGACTGCCCTTAGGGACAAAGAGGGAGGAGGAGAGGGAGGGGGGAGTGGGAGAGTGTTGGGAAGAGGGGCGTAAATGGAAACTTTTATAATTTAATAAAATTACTTTCAAAAAAAAAGATTCTCCTGTAAAAATCTACATATCATTACTTGTAAATTTAGGTCCCAGGATTAATGACCTGATCTGTCTGAAACCCCCTATGTGACTGTGACAAAACCACTCCTTGTCATGAAGCACAGCCTTTCTAACCTGGAAACTGTGGTAATTTGAATACTATTGTCCTCCACAAGCTCATAGAGAATTGCACTACTGAGAGGTATGGCTTTGTTATAGTAGGTGGTATGACCTTGTTGGAGGAAGTGTGTCCCTGTGGAGGTGGGTTTAGAGGTTTCATATATGCTCAAGTCACACCCAGTATCTCTGACCATTTTCTGTTGCCTGTGGGTGAAGATGTAAGAACCCTCATCTCCTTTTCAAGCACCATGTCTGTCTGCATGTTACCTTGCTTCCCACCACAACAATAATGGATTAAACCTTTGAAAGTGACCACCCCAATCAAATGTTTTGCTTTATAATAGTTGCTGTGGTCATGGTGTCTCTTCACAGCAAGAGAAACCCTAAGTAAGACAGTAATTATGTGAAACAATTTCTTTCCTCCTTCGGTGAAAGGCTGGGCAGGTGTGGATTAGTTGTTCATCATGGAGCATGTGATTTAAAGCTTGGCCTATGTGATGGATAATCTTGATTACTGTGGTGGCTGGATTGAGAATGTCCCTCATAGGCTCATATATTTGAATTCTTATTCACCATGGCATAACCCTCTTTTGAGAAGAATTAGAAGGTGTGTTTTTGTTGGAGGAGATGTGTAACTGGAAGTGGTGTTTGAGGTTTCAAAAGTCACATCAAGGTCAATCTCTCTCTCTCTCTCTCTCTCTCTCTCTCTGTGTGTGTGTGTGTGTGTGTGTGTGTGTACGTATGTGTGTTTGTGTGTGTGTTACTGTCTCAGTGTGTCTCTGTCTCTCTATCTGCCTCTTTCTTTCTATTTCTCTTTGTCTCTCTGTCTTCTTGTGGGTCAGGATATCAAATTCTCAGACACTGCTCCAGTGCCAAGTCTGACTGCTTCTTGATAATGGACTAATCCGTTGAAAGTATAAGCAAGCTCCCAATTAAATGCTTTCTTTTATAAAAGCAGTCTTGCTCCTGGTGTGTCTTCACACACACACAGTATCCAAGTCAGTGGCAATCTTGACTGAGAGATGTCTAGAAAATCAAAGCCTGTCTGTGAAGACATTTCAAAGATGACACACAAGTGGGTCATTGAACTAGAAGATATACCTGTCCTGACTAGGGCTGATAACATCTAGTTGGGTGGCACTTGCCACTTGGCAAGCCTGACTTTCTGAGCCCCTGTGACTGTGTTCCTGTGTCTGCTCATGACCTTCACACTCCAGCTCTCTCCAAGCCTGCAAGAGACTTTTGGGGATTCAGGCACAGGCTGCATCAGAGGTCCTTCTTTGGACTGGGCAGCCACTAGGTACTCACTTCTCTTCCTCTCCAACTTGCCAAAGGTTATTTTGTCATCATGTACCTGTGGCTGTGTAAATAAAATGAGTAATATTACCGCACGCTGTTGGCGCAGTCATCCATACATAATCCTGACCAGCATTGGTTCAAAGTTCATGCTTGAGAAGAAATTCTTTTTCTATTTTTCCCCTTCCTACCTTCTCTCTTTAGTTATTAATTTCTACTAAGGGCCAAATTCACTGGGGGAAGTTCTACCCTTAAGCACATGGTCCCAGGTGTTATAAAAAAGCAGAGCTGATTAAGCCATAGAAACAAGTTATTTTGCCTCTCTCCTCCAAGTTCTGTTCTTCACTCCCTGTCTCTCGGTTCCGGCCTTGGTTTTCTTCAGCCTGTGATGAGGAAGTACAAGCTAAATAAATTCTTTCCTCCTCAGGTTACGTTTGGTCATGGCTTTTATCACAGCAATAAACAGCAATCTAAGACAGGGAATTTCGAAGACTGAGGAAGATCAGAATACTAGAATAATTGTCAAGATCAAACTCCTTCACAGTCCCCCGACATTTACCCTGGGGAGTGCATTAGATGTAGCTTCACTAATATGTTTCTCATAATATCAGTGAAGAACACATTTCTTCAAGGGTGTACTGTTGGTGCTTGTGTCTGGAGACTGCAGTCACTCAGCGGGGAAGCTTGAATGATATGGCAATGCTCACCCAGATTTTGTAACTTGAGTGTATGTAGTTTGGTTTTTGTTCTTGTGCTGACAAGGACTTCATCTATAGACTTGATTGCCAATGGGGGTACTATTGGGAAGTAGTGGAAAAGTAAGTGGGTGTTTATCGAATATAGGTCATTTGAACCTGGACCCTGATGGGAGATCTGCAGTCTGGTAGCATCTTTTTCTTGCTTCTTGCCCACCATTAGGAGGCCACATTCTTCAGTCACATACTGCTAGTGAACGCTATGAATCAAACATAACTTTCTCCTAAGAAGTTGTTCATCACGGATATTGTTTTAGTGAGGGAAGGCTGACAAATACAGCCTGGTCTAATGATTGCTTTGATTCTTTTCCTTTCAATGAAAAGCAGAAAAATGACCTAGTGTGTGAAATACAAGAGTTGACAAAGGCCATCATCAATGGTCTTCAGTAACTCTGCCTTTGTGTTCCATGATGCCAGTTGTAAATTTTAAAAAATTCTCTTATTTAATATTATAACATTATTTATATCAATATAATTATATTGATTATATAAATGAATAAGAAGCTACCAATTTGCTTGCCATAACATGGGAGGACATAAATCAGGAGAAAATGTAAAATTTTAAATTAGTTTTCTATCTTCTATAATAACATACAAATAATAATTGTACAGATAGTTATCTTTTCCAAGAGAAGAGAAGCTGTCTAATATAATATCTACAGGGATATAAGTTCTATATAAGGATATAAGTCTTTATAAGTTCTAGAAATTCTGAGGGAGAGCAGCTACAGACCAAAGATAGGGTTGTGGTGGAAAATCCAGACTGCTGCTTTGCCAACCCAGAGGGCTTTTCAGGTTTGCCTCTTGTGGTCCTCACTGAGCATCTCCAGGTAACTGAATTTTATTTACCTCTATCAGAAAGAAATGTGGAAAGTAAAACATCTGACTGCCCTCCTGCCTTGGCTTCTTGTTATTTGCAATGGACTTCCCAAAGTCTGTAGGACCTTCTATCGCCTGGAATTTGTGGCTTTTATGGGACACCAGAAGTCATGGGGTGACAGCCCTTAGCCTGGAACCGACCAGGGGCATGTGCTTCAGATTTGTGTCTTGGAATCGTCAGAAACATCATTTGAATGGCCAGGATAATATGCATGGTGTGTTTGCCAAGAGCAACTGATCCACTGATCTGACCTGGAAATCTCTCAGGAAAATAAACTGTTTGTAAAGAGTATAGTTTCAGATACTTGTTGTACAACTAGATTCTAACTAACTACTGATACATAGATCATGAACTCAGGGAATCCTCAAGTGGAAGGGCCTATAACCAGGAAGATCATTTATCATAAATATAAAATAGAGAAATAACTAAAATAGGACTGAAAACTTAATCCTGACCTCTTTTGTCAATTCTTTGGGTGAATGGTTTTGAAAAAGAAAAAAAAAACCTTTTCTCTTAATTGGAGTTTGCTTGTCACATTAAATAGACATTAATACCATGTTCCTATTGGATTAATAACAACTACTTTGCCTTGATGACTGCCTGAGATAATTTGTCTGATAATGAACCATCTAATTAATGGAGAGTAATTCAACCCTCAGAAGCAGAGCACCAATGAGTTTTTAGGTCTTACTGTGTTTATTTTATAGCTGCTGTGAATAGGAGACCATTTTGAAGGTGATAAGACATGAAGACCTTTTGGGGCCAAAGTTTCCATCAGAGGCAAGGGAGAGCCTGAGCGATGAGAGTGGTTTGAAGCAGTGCTCTGTCCTGAGAACACTGGGCTACTAACAACAGCTGCACTGGATGTGGCCTTATGGAGATATTCAAATTAGTGAGAGGTCTCTATGAAGAAGAGGAGGGAAGGGATGAGGCAGGATTCTGACCTGTTTCCTCCCCATTACCACTCACCCACTGAGAATGGCAGAAAAGATTTCCTCTTCCTTAAACTGTCCATTTTCCAAAAAAATGCTCTGGATTGAAGATGTCTGGAGTGGCCCACTCTTTGGGGTCCCTATGCAGAGCAGTCAAATTGGTCAGGGTCATGGTTCCCTACAGAAGACAGCATAGAATCAAGGCTTGATGTGCAGAAGAGACCCAGATAAGGGATGGGTGTTCCCAAGCTCTCACTCTTTCCACCATCAGCACCTCCAGAAATCCTGTCCTTAGTCCAGAGAAATGATGGATTGTGTCCTCAGATTACAATGCTATTAGTCTGCTATTTATTTTAAAATGTTGGTCTGTTGGAACAGGTCAGCATGTGCCTAGGCAGAGAGCATCTGACCATTCATGGACTGATAATCAGACAGGGGTGAGTAACGATCAAACCTTCCTACAGTGAGGATCATGGAATGTCTGGAAAAGAAAGTGATGAGTCTTCCTTACTATTTTTACATTCCTAGCCCTCAGTGTGAAGGCTAGGAATCCAGTCCATCAGCATGGTTAGGAGCATATCAAGCAAGCAGAGTAATCAAGCCCAGTCCACCAGGCTCCCTGGTATGGTGTCTGGACCCCTCCAGAGTTTACCTTTACCTCATACTGAATCATCCACCCCATCAATGACCTGATCCATTCTATTAATCTCTTCTAATTTTGTAATGGCAATTACTGATCCCCCATCAGTGTTCTCATAGATCTACATCTCATCCACGGCTGACAATGAACTCTGCCATGAATAGTTAACCACAGCACAGTCCCACTTCTCAGTATGTTCCAGTCAGTCTCAGTATGAAGCGGTATTATCTGATTCTCCAGAAAGAGTTTCCCCCATTCCCTGTGCTACCATAGCTGGTATTTATTTTATCAAATACGATAGCTTCCCATTCATTCCTATCCCCTTGTAAACATGGTTTCCTTTGTCATGAACAATCTTCCTCTCCCAATATTGTCTAAGTGAAGTCTAACACTCTTTTTATTCTCTGCCCTAGCATCTTTTTCTTTAGAACCTCTCTTGTTGCTTCCCATTCTGTGCTCCTCACTCCAGCCTGCCTTCCTGTAGAAACCTAGGTATTTCTCCTTGTGCATTCTCATGATTTATAAGCTGACATTTACAAGTTTATTTTGTTCAGTATATTTTAAGGACAGAAAATCTTCAGGCTTGTAAGTAATCAAAAGTATAACTGCTATATGAAATGGAAATCTGTGCATGTATGTATGTATATATATATATATATATATATATGCATATATACATATATACTATGAGGACTGCCCATGACCTGTGCTGGGCTTCCATTACATTGTACCCATGTATAGATTAATGCTACGAGACATTAACAATTTTCTTAGAATCACACAGTTGGCAGAGATGCAGCCTCTTCTGGAACTAGGTCCATGAGAGGTCAAAGCCACAGTTTGTTGTCTCCCTTGGTGCTACATCCATGGCTGTCTTGCCAGTGTAGCAGAAATGCTGACTGGACAGGCAGGTGTTGCCGGAGGATTGGGATCTGCGCTCCACGGAGATGTGTCCCTGGCTGTCCCTTGGCAATCAGTTGTGGTTTAATGTCACCTGAGTTGCCATTTGTACTGACTTGACCTGGCTGTCCTTGGAGCCATATGTCTGTCTTTTCCCTTGTCTGTGTGTTCTTTGTGATCCTTGCATATTGCTAACAGATCAGACTATTCCAGGCAGTTGCGGATACAAACAAGACTGCTGAGGACATTTTTGAAATCTGCTCCAATATTAATTAAAGCCTTAAAAAAGTAGCCAGTTCTAAGAATTGGCAGAATCATCATTAGGACAATTCCTTGATGATGTGGAACAGAAGGAGTTAATTTTTCTAGGAAAAAACCTTAGAAGCCTTAGGCATTTGCCTGAGAAATATGTACAGTTGTAAATAGAAGGCCTATGAAACCTTTCTTATGGGAAGAAAAAGACCTAACCTAAGCTGACAATATCTGATCCTGAGAATTGAGAAAGGAGGAGAGTTGAGGTTAGTGATATAAAGTAAACTTCAGAGAGATTCAATACTATGTATTAGAAATTTCCTAGCAGAAAGCTTTCCCAGGGAGATAGTAACCTTTTTCTTTCTCACCCAGGCACACAAGGTCACTTAGCTCAAACCAGCTAGCCACCTGCAAGCTGATAAAGATGGTTTAACTCAAGGGCAATAATCTCTCTGAAGGCAAGAAAAAAGAGTTTATTTTACAAAATATGAGAGAGCAGAAGTCCTTGTGCCCAAGTCAAAGCATCTTCAAAGATTCTTTTTGTAAACTGTTTTATGCTGTTCTTTTCTGTTTTATGATTTGATGATGTATACCTTTGCCAAGTTCTTTGTTTTGTAAAAAAAATATATAATCCTGCACTGAAAAAAGTAAAGACTCAGCAGCATTTTCAAAATACATTGAGAGTGACTGTCTGTCAATTTCCTCTGCCGTATCTTGAAATCTCCTGTTCTTTGTCCTGTTCCCTCATGGTCTGAGTGGCTTCCCTGAGCCAGTCCGTAGCACCTTGGATATTATTTGGTTAGATTGTCAGTGTCTAAAGCTGCTGTTGAGTTGAAACTGTCAATACACGTTAGAAGACATAATTGAGGAGGCCTTTCTCTGGGGTTAAACAAATGAATTGTACTTGTGTTTATAGAGTAGACTCTTCTTGTTACAGCTCTGAAGACTTTTCTGGAGAACAATACATTCTGAGGATCTAAGACAAAGTATTGCAGATCCACAGAGGCTACCAGTGGCAGGTAATCTTGATTCTGAACTCCTGTAACTGATAATTGCTGAGGAGATTACAAAAAAAACACCACTGATAACAGCTGTGAGGATTTTTCCAGTGCTCATTAACTAATGGCAGTAGACTTTCTCTGACTATGTTTCACCAGCTCCCTTGCTGAAGAACTGGATGGAACAAATGGGGTGGGATTCAGCCTCCTGTAGGCTTTCTTTCTTTTCCTGGTCTGAGGACTGATCTGCTGAGTCACCCCCTTGTTGCCATGCTGAACTGAAAGCTCAGGAATTTATTTTGTCACTGCCAAGAAGTGTCTGATCTTTGTTCAGTATACAGCAAACAGAGAGAACAGAAAGGATTGTGCCTTGAACAGAAGCAATGAGATGTGGTCAGGAGCGCTCTCTGCAGAAATCCTGAGGAGATCCTAAGCTGAGCTGTGCACTTGGTCTGTGAACAGAGGGAAAACAAGACGGATCCATGGAAAAAAATGTAAGAGAGATCTTTCAGTGTCTAAGGAAGCAAGTACTAGGCAGTACAAATAACCTAAGTAGTTCTGGATCTAATGTCTTCTGAGGCTGTATATTGTAGTGGAGAGATCTTAGGTAAACTTAATTTCCAGAGTCTCAACTGTCTAGTGTTTAGAGTGGGGACCAATCATTGTGAGAAGGGTATTAAGACCTTTTACATAATAAGCGTCCTCAGCACATGATTGATTGGCAACTATCAGCTTTTATTTCTCCCTTTCATATAATTAATGCTTCACTTTGTTTCGTTGTGTGTGAGAGAGAGTTCTCAGCAATGAGAGAGTACACAAAAGCTGGAAAACACCTGTGAGCACAGATGTGGCAAAAACTCCTGATATCTGTGAAATCACGTTAGCATTGGAAGATGCTAGAATGTCTTTCAGCTAATAAAGCAAACTTTTACTTTATTTGCTAAAATCTGAGTAGATTCAAACAGGGAATCATCTGTTCTCTGCTCTCCTCTAGGCACATAAACACCATTAAGACACAATGGACGGGAGCTCCTTTTTTTTTTTTTCTCCCTAGGAACAATCTCTCCAAGTATGAGTTATTTCTTGGGGGCCTAAATACCTTTTACTTTTAATGCTTAAGTTCCTCAGAAAATGCCAAGGATGAACTATACCATCAGAAACTAGGAGTCTAAAGTTACCTTAGGCAGGTGGAATCCAGCCAGTGTGCTGACAGCTGTCACTTCCCTGGGAACATTCAAGGCGATGATGTTTCCCATCCTCTGCACCTCATGGATGACAGCATTGGTGTAGGGCATGGAGTTTTGGTCAGCTGTGCCTGGCTGCCTCCCATGACCAATCACTCTGTCAATTTCAGTGTGTACTCTTTCTGCAAGAAACGGGGACTCTGTTAGTTTAAACATTTAGTGTTCTTTTCTGAAGACAGAGAAATTGTCCTCTTACATTTCATCCAGTATTCATATAGAGAAACGCCATGTTCCTCAGCTCTTCAAAGGACTGCTTTGTAAAACTGTCAGCTGTGCAATTTTCCTTGTTTTCACAACATAGCTTAGCTTTCCACCTACCCTGAACTGATTAGCTGTATTCAGCATGGCCAATCACATAGCACTACCAAGTCAGGTTTCTCCAAGGAGATTTCTATGCTGAAAAAGATTGATCTTGTATCATGGTTGGCAAAGTTTTAATGTATCCTGGCATCATAAGGAAAAAGAATTTTCTGCTGTTTTTGCCTATTAGAATAAAAATTAAAAATCTTCTATTTTCCTATTAGTGCAAGACGGAAGTCTTTAAGAAAGCTTATAAAAGCCAGTTCTCTTCTTGTGTCCTCTGGGTGCTGGGAATAAACTACAGTTTTTAGGAAGTCCCTTTACCAGCTACCCCATCTCACGAACTTCTCCTGTATCTTTTTTTAAATGCTCGAATGTCATTCAAGGCTAATCACCTCCTAACATAACTCAATTTGTAATTATATCTCAAGAAATGAGTTTATAAGGAGGACACAGTATTCCAAACTACTGAATACCCTTGACTGTGATTACTTAAGGAGATGTGTCAGAGAGGAAGGCGGAGAGCAAGCTGTCAGTGCGTGTTGTTTGCTCTGAAGCCACTTTCATTCTTCCAGCCTCAGTGTCCTCATCTAACTACAAAGACTAAACTTCCTCATTTTAAGGATGTTTAGATAATTACATGAACTAACATAAACTTAATAAGTAATTGAAATTGCTCACTGTCCCCAAATAGTTTACCCGTTTTCTATATTAATAGTAGTTTAACTGCTGTCCAGCTAAAAACGTAACACCGTAATTTCCCAGATTTCTTTGTAATAAATGTGAGGATGTGATTATGTTCTCACCAGAAAAATGCAAGTAGACATGAAATTTTACCCAGGGACAAGGTCTGAAAAGATGGATCTATGATTCTCCTGTTTCTTTACTGTGGATACAAAGGTGGTTCTCATGGGAACCACCTTGGAGAGTGTTGATCCTCACTCCCAGTTCAGTTTGGTCACAAGCTGAAAGGGATGTGAAATAATAAGCCCATTACAGGGTCTTGTTTATACATTTTTTTCCTGTGAGGAAAAAATGTCTACTAGTGTGTTGTAGTCCATAAGACTTGAGCGGGAATGAGTATATAACAAAAATTATCACAATAGCCTAATTTGTATTTGAGGTAGACTCTTGCTTGTAGCCAAATAACCTCAATCCTTTACTACTCCTGCCTCAGACACTCAAATATTATAATCAGTTGTGTGTTCCACTAATCTCAAATCTTCAAAGCAATGTTTAAGTGTGTAAACCAATAACTATTAAGTTTGTTCATATTAGTCTGGATGTACCAAGGAATTTTCAACTGAAACTGAAACTTAATGTCTATTAAATACACTCAGGTTCCTATTCCTGATTTTTTTTGTCTAGGAAATTTGCTGTCCTAGATATCTCATTTGTACTGTAGAGGACAGTTGGCACAATTTTGCAGTTAGTCACTTAATTTAACACTGGGTCCATAGAGATTATCTATGTTACAGTAGTTATCACAACTTCTTTTCCTCATGACAGAATTGCCTCTCTAGCTTCTGTATGTTATGCTTTACCCATTCATGGTTCATCAGTTCTCTGGTTGCTATTATCACATGAATCCTGTCCATATTGCAAAATGAACATGAGTGCAATATCTGCCATTGAAGTCTAGTGATATTCTGGAGCCTCTGCTACAGGAGTCATATCTGAACCTCAATAGCATTCAAAGTTTTTAAAACTTAAATATTCAAATTAGACATTCATTTTAAATTGTAACCCAAGATGCAAGTTATAAAATTTTTAATAAAAATATTTCCCAAAAGCTGAGGCATCTGAATACTTGATACAAATCCTTGGCACTGTCCTTAGAGGTTATGGAACCTTTAGGGGGTGTAATCTTGATGGAAGAATATGTCACTTGGGTCAGCATTGAATGTTAATAGCTTTGACCCATTTCCAGGTTTTTCTATGCTTCATGTATGTAGTTGAGATGTGACATTTTAGTTCCCTCCTCTTGCTCTCTGTCCCATAGCTTCCCAACATTTATGGAATCTTTTCTTTGAACCACAAACTAAAACAAACTCTTTCTTTAATAAGTTGCTCTTGGCAATGGAATTTATCTCAGTCATAGAAGAATAACTAATACAGAATTGGGGTTACTACTGTGAAATTTTGTAATGCCTTAGGCTTTGTGTTATTTATTCTAGAGAAATGTGGAAGACTTTGCAACACTGGAGTAGAAAACTGATTCATTGCTGTAAGCAGAGATTAGTGGGTCATTTTAGTAGAAGCCCGAAAGACAAGAGTGTAGTCTTAGATCATGAGATTTCAGAAGGAAATAATGTCTTGATTAGCAACTGAGTTGTAGGCTACAAATGTGATATTTTGACCAAGGATCTGGTGGACATTTTCTCTTGGCCTAAGAACTTCCCTGAGGCTAATATAAAAAGAAATGGAGTAATTTCTTTGGCAGATAAATTTCAATTGGTTTGGTTATTACTGGTTACCACATGGTTGTCACTGGCTATTCTTTTGTCTATCTATGATTAAAATGATCAAGCTGCGTAGAATGAAACTAAAAATATACAGCTTGGAAAGAAAAGGAACACTAAAAACTTTATGTTGCCTGTCGTAGACTGTTATTTTAAGATGTATTATGTTTGCTTATGTTGTGGAACATTTGATTTAGTGATGCAAAGATGTGTTGCATTCCTTTATGCTGTGTTTGTTCAACTCTGTGAAGCTGTGATTCTTTGCTTGTCTAAAACTCATGATTGGTCTAATGAAGAGCTGAAAGTGAGACAGGAGAAAAATAGTCGTGGCTGGCAGGCAGAGAGAAGAAATAGAAGGAGAAACCTGGGGTAGGGATCAAGGAAGGAGGATCACAATCAAGGAGCAAGAAAAGAAGGGGCCAGATGTCCAGCCAGTGGAAGTAGATTACAGAAGTAAGGAAAGGAAAAGCCCAGAGGCAAAAAGTAGGTGGGATCATTTGAGTTCAGAAAAGATGACAAGAAACACTAAGGCTGTACATTTATAAGTAATAATAATCCACCCTGTGTGATTTATTTGGGAGCTGGGTAGCAGACCCCTCAAAAAAACAAAAAGCCTAAAGAGTAAAGAGTAAGACTATAAACCAACAACACTTTGGAATACCAGCATGTGTCTGTATTTCCATGTAGAGCCTCAGAAGCTGAAAAAAAAATACGACTCTTTTAAGAAGCCCTGCTGTACAGTAGAACACTTAAACAGTATTTTCCCCACTGAATAGTGTGAAATGATGGGTCACAAATGCTTGCTATATTTAGGGAAATATAGAAATATAGGATAAAAAACAGGTATTAATCTCAGATATTTTTCATTGGCATGGATTTTGCAGCTTAGATGTGATTTCTCAGCTTTCTGTTCCTGCTTCCCACTGCCGTACTTCATGCATAGCTATAGACTCTGTCAGTCAAAAGATACTCTCCCATATATAAGTTAGTTCTAGCTAAAGTATTATTATATCACAATAATAGCATACATATAAGTAAATATAGAAACAGCATTATAAATATTCTGCATCAAGTAAGAAAAAAGATTGGTTATAAAGTTAGCTTCTTTAGTAAAGTGATAGCTTTGCAAACAGGAGGGTCTGAGCTTGATCCCTAAAATTCATGTAAAAAAAATTATGGTATGGTTGCATGCACTTCCAATTCCAGTGTACTGGGAAGAACAGACAGGTAGATTCGTATGGCTCATTGACCAGGCAGTCTTGTTTACATGGTAAGTTCCAGGCCAGTGAAAGACCCTGTCTCAGACTTGGATGGGGCCCAAGAAATGATCAATTTATCTATGTGATGACACACTGTAAACACTATTCTTTGTGACATCATAGAGCAAAATAATTGACTTGAATATGTTACAGTGAATTTATGCTTCACTTATATATTCTTTTTAAATTTTTATTTATTTTTTAAATTTCACTTTACATTCCACCCACACTTTTTCCTCCCACACCTCATACATCCCCCTCATAAATACATACATGCTCCCAGAGGGTAAGGGTTCCCATGGGAAGTCAAAAAAGTCTGACACATTGAGTTGGGGCATGATTAAGCCCCTTCCCCCTACATTAAGACTGAGTATGGGAATGGGCTCCAAGAAGCCAGCTCATGCACCAGGGATAGATCCTGGGGTTCCTCAGATAATCTAAGCTTCATGTATGGAGGGCCTAATTTGGTCTCATGGAGAGTCCACAGCCATTGGTCTAGAGTTGATCTAGAGTTCATGACTTTCCACAAACTTGGTTCAGCTATCTCTGAAGATTTCTCCACCATGATCTTGATCTCCCTTGTTCACATATCCTCTCCTCCCTGTCTATGATTGGACTCCAGGAGTTTGGCATGTTGCTTGATTGTGGATCTCTGCATCTGATTCCATCAGTTACTGAGTGAAGGTTCTATGATGATAGTTGGGGTATTCACCAAAAGGGGAAGGCCAACTCAGGCACCCTCTCCACTCTTCCTTGGAGTTTTTATAGGGATCATCTTGTGGATTCTTGGGAATTTCTCTAGCACCAGGTTTCTCCCTATCTCCATAGTGGCTCTCTATCACTACTCTTCCACTCCATCCCTCTCCCTTCATCATCATCATCATCATCATCATCATCATCATCATTATTTTATTAATTAAAAATACCAATCCAAATTCCCACTCTCTCCCCTCCTCCCACTCCTTCCACAGACCCTCCCACCTCACCTCCCTCAAATCTTAAGAGAGGACCATGCACCCTGCCCTGTGGAAAGGCCAAGGCCCTCCCAACTACAACTAGGTTGACCAAGGCTTACATCCAAAGAGAATAGGATCCCAAGAAGCCAGTGCATACTGTAGAAACAAGATGTAGACTGAAGGGCCACTGATATTTATCAGTGGATTTATCTCTCTCCCTTCTTGACCATCCCATTCCCTAGTATTCTCATCACCAATCACCTCTCCTTTACTGTCCCCCTTGCTCTCAGTTTACCCAAGAGATCTCATCTAATTACCCTTACCAGGGTGATCCATGTGTCCATCTTATGGTCTTTCTTGTTAACTAGCTTTTATGAAGCTGTGGATTGTATTCTCGTTATCCTTTGCTTTACATCTAATATCCACTTATGAGTGAGTATATACCATGTTTGTCTTTCTGTGTCTGTGTTATCTCACTCAGAATGGTGCTTTTCTAGTTCCATCCATTTGCTTGCAAATTTCCTGATGTTATTGATTTTTACAACTGAGTAATACTCCATTGTGTAAATGTATTATGTTTTCTTTATCCATTCTTCAGTTGAGGGGCATCTAGGTTGTTTCCAGGTTCTGGCTATTACAAATAATTCTACTATAAACATTGTTGAACAAGAATCCTTGTGTTCTGATTGAGCATCCTTTGGGTATATGCCCAAGAGTGTCTTGAGGTAGATTGCTTCCCAATTTTCTGAGAAACTCCCATACTGATTTTCAAGTTGACTGTATAAATCTGCATTCCCACCAGCAGTAGAAGAATGTTCCCCTTACTCTACATACTCTCCAACATAAGCTGTCCTCAGTATTTTTTATCTTAGTCATTTGGACAGGTGTTAGATGGTATCTTAGCATTGTTTTAATTTGCATTTTCCTGATGGTTAAGGATGTTGAACAATTCCTTAAATGCTTTTGTGGCCATTTGGGATTCTTCTGCAAAGAATTCTGTTTATATCTGTACCCCCTTTTTAATAGGATTGTTTTGTGTTTTGATGTCTAGTTTCTTGTGTTCATTATATATTTTGGAGATCAGCCCTCAATCAGATGTGGGTTCAATGAAGATCTTTTCCCATTCTGTAAGTTGTCATTTTGCCTAATTGACCATATCCTTTGCCTTATAGAAGCCTTTTAGTTCAGGAAATCTCATTTGTTGCTTGTTGCTATCAGTGTCTGTGCTACTGGTATTATATTTATGAAATGATCTCCTATGCCATTGCATTCAAGGATACTTCCCACTTTCTCTTCTGTCAGGATCAATGTAACTGGATTTATATTGAGGTCCTGGATCCATACAAACTTGTGTTTTGTGCATGGGTAGATAAGAATATATTTGCAATCTTCTATATGTTGACATCCATTCATGCCAGAACCATTTGCTAAAGATGCTTTTCTTTTTCCATAGTACTACTTTGGCTTCTTTGTCAAAAAAGCAGGTGTTTATTGATATATGGATTAATGTCAGGATCTTCAATTTGATTTTACTTGTTCACATGCCTGTTTTTTTATGCCAGTACCAAGCTATTTTTATTATTACTCTAACTCTATAGTAGAGTTTGAGGTCAAGCATAATAATGCCTCCTGAAATTTCTTTGTTTTACAGGATTTTAGCTATTCTGGGTTTTGGGATTTTGATGGGGATTGGAATGAACCTATAGATTACTGTTGGTATATTGATCCTACCTATCCAAGAGAATGGAAGATCTTTCCATTCTGTGGTATTTTCTTCCGTTTCTTTCTTTAGAGACTTAAAGTTCTTGTCACACAGGTCTTTCACTTGTTTGGTTAGAGTTAATTCACAATATTTTATATTGTGGCTATTTTATATTGTGGTATGTTTCTCTGATTTCTTTCTCAGTAGATTTATCATTTGTATATAGAAAGGGTACTGGTTTTCTTTTTTGAATTGATCTTGTATCCCGTCACATTACTGAAGGTGTTTATCAGCTATAGGAGTTCCCTGATAGAGTTTTTTGGGGGCACTTATGTATACTACCATATTATCTGCAAATAGAGATAGTTTGACTTCTTCCTTTCAAATTTGTATCCCCTTGATCTCCTTTTGGTGTCTTAATTTCAAGTACTATAATGGATAGCTATGAAGAGAGTGAATGGCCATGTCTTGTTCCTGATTTCAGTGGAATTGCTTTCAGTTTCTCTCCATTTAATTTGATGTTAGCTGTCAGCTTGCTGTAAATTGCTTTTATTATGTTTAAATATGTTCCTTGTATCCATGATTCTCCAAGACTTTTATTATGAAGGAGTGCTGAATTTTTTTCTAAGACTTTTCAGCACTTAATGAGATGACCATTTTTTTCTTTCATCTTGTTTTTATGGTGGATTACATTGACAGATTTCTGTATACTGCATGAACCCTGCATCTCTGGGATGAAGCTTATTTGGTCACGGTGGTTGACTTTTTGATGTGTTTTGGATTTGTGAGGATTTTTTGCATCAATGTTCATGAGGGGGATTGCTCTATAGTTCTCTTTCTTTGTTGCATATTTATGTGATTTACGTTTTAGGGTAACTGTAGTCTTGTAAAAGGAGTTTGGAAATGATCCTTCTGTTATACTATTGTACGGAAGAGTTTGAGAAGTATTGGAATTAGCTCTTCTTTGAAAGTCCAGTAGAATTCTGCACTGAAATCATCTTGTCTTGGGCTCTTTTGGTTGGGAGACTTTCTATGAATGCTTCTATTTCTTTAGGTGCTGTTGGTCTATTTCTGATGGGTGGAAGTCCCTGTGGGGTCATAAGCAATGTGTAAAGCTTGGTAATGGGGCAGCTCATTGCAATTCTCAAGAAAGCTCATGGCAGCAATTTGCTAGATAGTCATTTCTTAGCAGAGTATAAACCATCTTAAGGGATAATATCTGAGAAGATTCTTCTGAAGGTTCAAGATATTGGGATAGTAAATTTTTGGTAGAGGGAAATCCCAATACCATACTTAGAGGCAAGAAAAAGAACAATGCATTGGAGAAAATATAAGTCGGGGGGGGCACTATGAAAAGAATGAGTAATTTATTCTGAACAGACAGAGATAACATCAACAGGTTGCCAGGCAGGGTATTAAGGATCTGAATGATGTTCAGGCCAAATAGGAAGGCACTGCTGGAAAGGAAGGATGGACTGAGTAGATTTTTATAAGACAGTGTAGTTCTGTGCTGGAATCTAACACAGTGACAGCAGAATTCTCTATTTACTTAAATATTGAAACTCTAAAGTTTAATTGATACTTTTATTTTGTATATAGTTACTTCACCTAAGGAGAAGGTCAAGGAAGGGCATATAGGGCCAACATCTGCCATTATGAGGACCCCATGCAAAACAGCAGTGGACCCTTTACTTCAATTGATATTTCTGGTGTATTTGCCCTGTTTTTTAATCACTGATCTACCAAAATGATCAGATCTTTCTTTAACCCATGCATGTTACTTGATAAGTTAAAATTGACTGTAGATGTGATTAATTGCAGAGAGGAATATTAGCCTGAATTATCCTTATTAGAGAGAATATCTAAATTAACAAAATCAGAAATGAAAGGGGGAGGCATAACAACAGACAGAGGAATTCCAGAGTACCATTAAGTCATATTTCAAAAATCTGTACTCCACAAAATTGAAAAACTTAAAGAAAATGGACAATTTTCTGGATAAATATCACTTACAAAAATAAAATCAAGACCAAACAAGCCAATTAAATAGGCCTATAACTGCTGAAGAAATAGAAACAATCATTAAAAGTCTCTCCCCCTCCACAAAAAAAGTCCAGGACCAGTACTGAATTCTACAAGATTTTCATAGAGGAACTAATACCAACACTCCTCTAATTGTTCCACACAATAGAAACAGAAGGAAAATTGCTAAACACTTTTTATGAGACAACAATTATCCTGATACTCAAACTACATAAAGGCATTACTAAAAAAAAGAATTACAGACCAATCTCAATCATAAACATTGATGCAAAAATACTCAATAAAATACTGACAAATTGAATCCAAGAACACATCACAAAAATATCCACCATGATCAAATCGGCTTCATCCCAGAGATGCAGGGATGGTTCAACATACAAAAATCTGTCAATGTAATCTATCATATAAACAAACTGAAAAATAAAACCACATGGCCATCTCATTAGATGCTGAAAAAGCCTTCAACAAAATACAATTTCTGTTCATGATAAAGGTCTTTGAAAGAACAAGGATTCAAGGAACATACCTAAACATAATAAAGGCAATATACAGCAAGCCAACAGCTAACATCAAAGTAAATGGAGAGAAATTCAAAGTGATCCCACTGAAATCAGAAACAAGACAAGGTTTTCCACACTCTCCATATCTATTCAATATAGTTCTTGAGGTTCTACCTAGAGTAATAAGACAACAAAAGGAAATCAAGTGGATAAAGATCAGAAAAGAAGTCAAACTCTCACTGTATGCTGATGATTTGATAGTTTATATTAGCAACCCTAAAAATTCTACCAAGAAACTTCTACAACTCATAAACACTTTCAGTAATGTAGCAGGATACAAGCCAAAAAGAAAATCAGTAGTACTCCTTTATACATATGATAAATGGGCTGAGAAAGAAATCAGAGAAAAAATCACCCTTCACAATAGCCACAAATAGCATAAAATATCTCGGAGTAACTCTAACCAAACAAGTAGAAGTTTTCACCTGTATGACAAAAACTTTAAATTTTTGAAGAAAGAAATTGAAGAAGACACCAGAAAATGGAAAGATCTCCCATGCTCTTGGGTAGGTAGAATCAACATAGTAAAAATGATAATCTTACCAAAAGCAACTGCAGATTCAATGCGATGCCCAGCAAAATTCTTCACAGACCTCAAAAGAACACTACTCAACTTTATATGGAAAAACAAAGAACACAGGATAACCAAAACAATCCTTCACAATAAAGGAACATCTGGAAGCATCAAAATTCCTGACTTCACACTTTACTTCAGAGTTACAGTACTGAAAATAGCCTGGTATTGGCAATATATAGACAGGGGGACCAATGGAACAGAATCGTAGACCCAGACATTAATCCACATACCTATGAACACCTGATTTTTGACAAGCAAGCAAAAAATATAAAATGGATAAAAAAGCATATTAAACAAATAGTGTTGGCATAACTGGATACCCACATGTAGAAGAATGAAAATAGATCCATATCTATTACCATGACCAAAACTCAAGTTCAAATGGACCAAAGACCTCAAAATAAACCAGCCACATTAAGCCTCATAGAAAAGAAAGTGGGAAGTAGACTTGAATGCATTGGCACAGGAGACTACTTCATAAATATAATCCCAGTAGCACAGACAATGAGAGAAACAATTAATAAATGGGATCTCCTGAAACTGAAAATCATATGTAAAACAAAGGACATGGTCAACAAGAGACAGAGGATTGATCTCCAAAATATATAAAGAACTCAAGATATTGGTCATCAAAAGAACAAATAATCCAATTAAAAATTAGAGTACAGAAATAAACTGAAAACTCTCAGCAGAGGAATCTAAAATGGATAAAAGACACCAAGGAAATGCTCAACATCCTTAGTCATCAGAGATGCAAATCAAACTCTGAGATTCAATCTTACAACTGTAAGAATGGCCAAGGTCAAAAACACTGATGACAACTTAAGTTGGAGAGGCTGTGGGGTAAAGGGAACAATTCTGCATTGCTGGTGGGAATGCAAGCTGGTCCAGTCCCTTTGCATCTCAATGTGGCAATTTCTCAGAAAATTAGGAAAATCCCTTCATCAAGACCACTTTTGGGTATATACCCAAAGGATGCTCAATCATACCACAAAGATATGTGCTAACTATGTTCATAGTAGCATTATTTGTTATTGTCAGAACATGGAAACATCCTAAATGCCCCTCAACTAAAGAATGGATAAGGAAAATGTGGTATATTTCCACAATGGAGTACTACATAGCAGAAAAAATCTAGGAATTTACAGGCAAATGGATGAATCTAGAAAACATCACATTCTGTGAGGTATCCCTGACCCAGAAAGACAAATATCACAAGTACTCACTCATAAGTGGCTTTTAGACATTAAACAAAGTAAACCAGCCTACAATTCACAATCCCAGGGAACCTAGACATTAATGAGGACCCCAAGAGAGATATACATGGATCTAATCTACATGAAAGTATAAAAAGACAAGATCTCCTGAATAAATTGGGAGCATGGGGGCCATGGGCAAGGGATGAAGGGGAAGGGAGAGGAAGGCAGGGTAACAGAGAAAAATGTTTAGCTTAGAAAAATGAGAGTGGCCAGATTTGTAGGGCTCAAGCACCTGTCACATAACAAACACAAATCACCACTGGGAAATGAAATAATTCCATCCTCATGAATTGCACTGTGCAGTTATGAAGGTCATAAAGGGTGTTTAGAGTCATATGTATTTTTAAATTTTTGTTTTGAACATTTATTCTCAATTTGGGAACACTAATGCCAATTTATTTGAGGATTTAAAATTTTTTGTCCCAATTGCATCAAGAATAGAATATCTGCTCTTAAATGGTAAGGCCTGCAGCTTCTCATATTCACCACTGATATATGATGAATAATATTCTACTGATAAATAGCAATAAATATTGAATATATTGTCATGATCCTTGATTTCAAAATCCAGTTACATCTGTTCTTACCAAGTAGAGAAATTGATTCCTATCATTTGGCTTCCACATTTACAGAGACACCGTGAGTATTATAAGCATTAGGAAAATAATACAATTTTACCAAGTAAGAAACAACAGGCTGCAGCCTACAGAGAGGGAAAAGGTTTTACAAGCTCCATATTTAATAGAAGACCAATATTCAAGATGTATAAAGAACTCTACAAAATCAATGTCAAAAAATCTAAAAACCTAATTTAAAAATGGGGTACAGATCTAAACAAAGATGTCTCAAGACAGGAAATTCAAACAGCTGGTTCCCAGGCCTAGTTGGAGGTAGAGTTATATAATTGGAGACACATCTGTTATTTGGGACAGTCTTCATGGCCTCTTAGTATAGATGCAACCAGAAAGTCAGTTCTGATACTTCTTTTCTCCTTGTACCACTTTAGACCAATATCTCAATGTGCCGGAAACTAATGCATGTCTACAACATGAGGAAGGAGGCAATTTGGAGGCACAAGTCTTGAGGTGTGACTCTGATGCACTTAGCATTTTTAATTCAGCAATTCGTTTTCAGTGCATTTTCCTTATAGGAGGAATCGTCATTCCCCTTGCAACTTTTAGATGAAAAGATATCCCATTGAGATCATAAATGATTTTCCCACCACCAAATTAGAGGTCAACAGTCCAGAAATTTGATTCAATGTTTTTAGTTCAATTCCCTCACTATTTCTTGAGTCCCCTTCTTTCTCTGACATCACTCTCCTCTCATAGGAGCAAGGCCCGCAAGTTTCAGGACATCCACCATTTCTTCCTGTACTCTTTTTCTCCTTTCTCCTCCAGCATCACAGTCTGGGGACAGCACAGAGGCGGTGACTGACTGGAGTGACTGTGAGGCCCATTCTGAACTTCAGGCTCAGCTTCTCATTGACTGGGGGCTTGAAGGTAAAGTTTTGCAAAAGAGCAGTGAAGAAAATGAACAGCTCAGACCTGGCCAATTGTTCTCCCAGACAAGCTCTCTTTCCTGTGGGACCAAAACAGAAGATGAGTCATTTTCTCAGCTGGTTTTAGTGCATGGAGGGACTGATGTCCACAACTTCCTACTGTAACTACTGAGCTGGCCATGAGTTTTGTGTTCATCTGATTATGTCTAACACCTTCCTGATTTGGCTATTAGCACCCCATTCAAGGTGGCATTTTCTGATCTTGACCCAACAATATGTCCCAGACTTGTATATTAATCTTGCCATTTTCCCAGGTGTCCTGGTTCCTTGCATTGACTAATGTTAAGGAAAGACTTAGACAAGAGGCATTGTCACAACTCTGGAAGCCATTTTCTAGGTCGCTTCACACCATGCATAATGAGCTGAGTTCATTAATCAAATTGTGTGTATAGACACATGTATTTACATGTCAGTCTCTCTAGTGAATTTCTGAGTTCTCACCATTCTTCTTAGATGGCCCAGGACAACCCTAGCATGCCACTGTTCTCTCCCTCAGTGAACATTCTCACCATGTATCCCAACAGCACTGCAGATATCTACACAGTCTCTAATGCATCTTTAATCCCACATTTAAGTAGATGTGCTTGTGCATATGTGTGTCTATTTGTGTGTACACACGTGTGCACATCTATATAGAAGTTAGTGGTCAGTTATGGGCGTTTATCCCCAAGTGCCATCCACTTTATTTATTCATGTATTTATTTATGTATGTATTTATTTTGGAGACAATTTCCCTGACAGTCAGGCTAATCTGGCTGGCTGGTGAGTACCAGGGTCATCCTCTTGTCTCTGACCATCGAGCAGAAAGAGTACAAGCATATGCTGACATCCTCAGCTTTCTGTAAGGCTTCTGGTGATCAAATCAGGACATTATGCTCATAAAACAAGAAATTTACCAGCTGAGCTACCATGTCAGGTACATCAAGTAATTTGCTAATAGCTTCCTTTATTTCTAAATAATACATGTTAACTGAAAAAAAATAAGAGGAAAAGAGTAATAATTAAATTCCAAAGCAAAACCCAAAGCCTCAGAATAGTTGTGCTAAATAAATAGAAGTATACTGAGATGTGCACACTGGCCATGGGCAAATTCTTTTCTTGTTTGGCATTAATTTTCAATTTTTTTCTACTCTCCAACTTGTCAAGGCCATCTTGGCACTCTGAGTCACTGTGAATCACACTAATACTAGTAGCACATGCTGTGTACAAAGTCTGATTGTTTTACTTTATTTCCTCTTCACCTTTCATTTCCTATCCATTTCTTTCTTCGTGCCTTCCCCTCCTCACTTGTTGAGTTTCTTTCTCTTCCTAGAACTGCTGAGTCTAGGGTCTTGAATATTCTAGAAAGCATAATGTTTCTGAGATACACCCCTGTTTATATAACTGTTAACTATTTCATTTGGAATAGGATCTCTCCAGTTTTCCCAGGATGCATTTCTCCTCACCATTGCCTTTTAAATTAAGTCTTTTTTCTGTAAGAGGGTATCCCTCATCATAACTTGGGAATCTGAAAAATCTTATAAGGTTTTCACATGTCCACCTTAGTGAAGAGTCTGTATATATGGGTCTCCATTCTTAGTGTTTTGAGAAAAAAAAAACTGAGGCAAGCTAAAATACCCGGGTAAATCAAGGCAGAGTGAGAAATAGGGTGGGTCTTAAGTAGTGCCAAGGCTAGGGAATTCTAGATAGCAACCAAACACAAAATTAAGTCAACTTGGGCCATCTGGAGAAGTTTTCATTAAAGTTTACGCAATGAGAGGAGGCAATGGCTGGGCGGAGCTCTGAACTCTGTCCTCTCATGACAACTCACCCATTGAGAAAGGCAGGAAGGATTCTCTTTTCTTAAACTGTCCATTCTCCAAAAAGTGCTCTGGATTGAAGGTTTCTGGAGTGGCCCACTCTTTGGGGTCACTGTGTAGTGCAGTCAGGTTGGTTAGAATCACGGTGCCCTAGAAATGGCAGCAAAGAGTCAAGGCTTGATATACAGAACAGACCTGCAGGAGGTAAAGGTAGATAGTTCTTGAGTTCTCATGCATGACTCTCCCCACTTAGTGCCTTCTCCTTTGTCAACATAACTTTGCATTGTCTGTGAGTGCCTTCTGGGGATATTCTAGTCCACTTGGTTGCTCTTTAATGCTGGATACAAGTCTATAGGAAGAAGTCTGTACAGGCCTATGGAGAGACATGTTAGCATCCAAAGGGGAATAAATCAACCTCCTCCTACCTTAAGGACTTGGGCAGGTTTATGAAGTGAAATGATGAGCCTTCCATCTCTGCTTTTCCATTTTTAGCCCTCACTGTGGAGGACTCTGAACCCAGTCCTCAGGGTTAGGAGCACATCAAGAAAGCAGAGTAAGCAATCTCAGTTCACTGGGATCCTTGGCACCATGCACACTCTCAAGAGTGTGCCTTTACCTCACACTGAATCGTATATCCTATCAGGGATTTTACCCATCCTTCCTATCTCTCTAGAATTTGTCATGTCCATCCCTGATTCCAAAAACCACCTTCGTACAGGCTGCCCCTTGCTATCTTAGTCCCACATTTGCTGCACAGCTAACAGTGCAGTGTGCCATGAATCTGAACACTGTGTCACCTCCCATGATATTATTACACACTCTGTAGTATGTTTTAATCATCTTATGCTAGTATGAAAACATTTCCAGAGTTAATCGAGAAATGGTAGCAGAATTTCCCTGACTGTGGGTAGCTCTCTCCCACAAGCTGACAAGCTGGATGGAATAAAAATGGTGGAAATGGGGTGAAAAACTTTTTGTAAGGTTTCACTCTGGTTTCCAGCCCCATGATGTGATCTGATTGGGCCCTTTCACCTCTTCTTGTCATGCTAAACCAAAACCTTGTGTATTTGGTCACAAGTCAAGAAAATTTTGCGATCTGATAATCCATGGTGAAAAGAAAAAGAGAAGAAACTATAACTGTTTGGGGGCATGCAGCGTATAAGATTCAAGAAACTCTATTCAGAGATCTTGAAAGCACTGGGAGATGTGATGGGGATTCTTTCTGTAAAGAGGGGATATTTCACAGGGACTCATGGAGAGACATCAGAGGGGATCCTTTTAATATCAAAATGTTACAAGTCCCATGGAGAAAGCATATATTGATTAGAATTATCAGAAAATGTTTGCTCCTGGATTCCCCACTCTCTTTAATAGTAGAGAGATTTTATACAAACCTAATTTCCATCGGCCACACCATTCTAATCTCAAAAATGAAATGGAGAGTTATTCTGGCAAGTTGATAAGACTTCTTGAAGATTAGAGTCAACAGCACACAAATATCATTTAGTAACAGCACTCTGTCCCTTTCAAATACTGAATTTTTGGAAAGGTTTCCCTCATGAGACAGAAATCATTTGTATGTAAGTTATAAGCTTGTGGTTCACTGAATTAGAAACAACAGTCTCACTATAATGGTGGTACAGGGCCTTCACATTTCTAACTCAACACTTCAAGGACTGTGTAGCAGCATTTTCTAGCCCACGCCTGCAGTCTCTTTCTCTTGAGAGCTGCTCTCTCGGGTACCATCTAGCAGAGAACTGCTGGCTGTGTTAGCCCACATTAGCGAGGGTCGTTGCTAGGATGCCTTTAGCCAACAAAGCCAGGCTTGGCCTAAACTTTGGCAAAGAGTCTTCTTTCCCCACTGTATATGTAGATATCTGTTTAGAGGCATGGAGGAAAACTAGTATTTTAGCATACTATCTTTCTGCCCAATTTAAATGATCTCTTGATGAAGGAATATACGTCACTGTATGTTAGGTTTTTAAGATGAGGTCAAAAATAGATATCTGAGACTGGGAACACATAGTTACCTTCGGCAAGTGGAATCCATCCAAATTTGTGTCCTTTGACACTTCCCTGGGAACATTAAAGGGGACAATGTTGCCCAGTCTCTGTGCCTCATGGATGACAGCATTGGTGTAGGGCATGGACTCTCGGTCAGCCAGGCTTGCTTGTCTCATCTGGCCAACCACTCTGTCAATCTCAGCCTGTACTTTTTCTGAAAGAAAACAGGAGATCTTAATAATTTTGAAATTTAGTTATTCTTCATAACAATATAGAAGTTGTCTTTATTTCATTCTGGTATCCTAGCTGTAAAGACATTTCATTAACCTTTTAAAAGATTGACTTAAAGGAGAAATCAACAATTCAGTGATTTTTCTGTGAGCCCTCAACATAATCTTAACTTTCCCAAACTGAATAGCTATGATCAGCATGGCTAACCTTAGCGCAGTACCTAGACTGGTGTAAGTAAGTTCCCTAGTCTGGTATGAGTAAGTTCCTTTCCCAAAGAGCATTATAAACAATTCACATTCATGTGTCATTGTCCTAGAGCCTGGGGGTGCTTAGTGCAGGGCACCAAGATGTTTCTTATCTGGTAGGAACAATTTTCTGTCTCCTAGATTAGGAAGCTTCACTGGGTTCCCATCTCAAAGGGAGAAATAAGGCTCTCTAATACTTCCTTTAAAAAAGATAATACTTTTTAGGACAGTATATTTCTGTCGGGGGAGGGTGTCTCATGGCACAAGAGTGGAGGTCAGAGGACAGCTGGGGGAGTTATTTCTCTTCTCCTACCATGTGGTTTTTGGAAGCTCATTCATGACAATGGTGAAGTAGCAAGATCCTTTACTTCCGGAGCTGTCTCTCTGGCTTCTCTGCTATTTTTTTTAAGGTAATGTTCCCCTTCGTAGGACCAATCACCTCCTAATACCATACCACTGGTAATTAAATGCAACAAGTAGATTCATAAAGAACACATGAACATTCAAACCAAAGCACGTCTGTAGGCTCCCATTTCACAAGGAGATACATCAGCATGGGCAATGAATAGCAAGAAGTTGCTGCACAACTTTGCTTATGAAATCCTTTAGATTTCAATTTCCACATCTGATTAATAAGAATAACTGAGCTTTATCCTAAGGATGTCTTTAAATATACATGAACAGATAGAATCATAATAACAAATAATAATGGTTGCTAGCTCTTTTCCAATATGCTCATAGAGATTAACAAGTTATCCAAATAAAACCTCTGTCTCCTGGCTTCTTTTGTCAGTCAATGACAGGGGCTAAGTTCTGCCAAGTAAAATACAGACAGCCAGTCATGGTGACTCATGCCCTAAATTCCAGGCCTAGGAAGGTAGAGACAGTCAGATTTCTGAGTTCAAGGAGAGCTTGGTTTACTGAATAAATTTCTGGAGTAACCTAGGTTACACAGAGAAACCCTGTCTTGAAGAACCCAAAACAAAGCAAAACAAAAATTGCAAATAAACATGAGTTTTATCTTTGGAACAAATCCACTTAAGACTGCATCTGCTTCTTTCCTTTTTTTTCTATCCAGGGGAAAAATGTCCTGAGGAGGACTCACTTAGGGAGAGCTGAGTCTCACTCTAGTTTTAACTCAACAACAATTTGAAGGGAGTTTGTAGCAACAAGCCCGAGACAAGGTCTGTTTTAGAGATTTCTAGTGAGGGAAAAATACATGTGTATCACTTGCATTACTGTCTCTAAAAACTGATTGGGAATTAAATACATTTAAAAGAAAGCTTGTCACAATAACAACTTTGGAAGTATGTTTTTCATATAGCCACCAAATACATCAAATCTGTAACAATCCTGACTCAGACTCTAAAATATTTTGACTGATGTTGTATGCCATGAATCATAACTGTTGTTAGCGATTTTAATTCTACAGTTTAATAGTATTAAGTGTGTTCATTTCGTTGTGTAAGCAATGGCCAGAACCGTTTCCATCATGTCAAACTGAAATTCTGGGACATTAAACAATTTCTGTTTCTCCCATCTTCCATCCAGCCATCTTTGTGTAGAGATTTAGTTCTTCGACCTATCTCATTTGAGTTGGGTAGGACAGTCATGTCATTTTGGAATTGGTTATGTAACTTAGAACAATATCCTGATTGTTCATGCGTGATTTGGTTTCATGACAGCTTCTTTTCTCCCAGCAGAAGAGCAGCTATAGCTCACGTATCTATTTATGCTTAGGGATCAGTTTAACCAGTCCTGTCACTTGACTATTATGCATATTTCAAAAGCAACGTGTACAATTTTCATTTAAATCTATTGCCATTTTGCGATATTTTGAAGCTATTATTTGAAAGGTCAAGTATGTATTCTAAGTCAGTAACTTTAAAACTTAAAAAGATTATTCTCCAAGCACAAACATATTTTCACTGAAACTCAAGACACATATACATAAATAGAGGTACACATATGAATTTTGAATTGAATAGAAAAAATATCTGGGGATGGAAAATAGTTCAAGTAGTAAAGTGATTGCCTTATAAGCAAGAGAACCCAAGTCTTATAATTTATGTAAAAAACTGGGTATGGTGACATGGACTTCTAATCCCAGGGCACTAGGGAGGTGGTGGCAGACAGATTCCTGTGAGTTAGTGGTTAGGCAGTGTAGGCTATTTGAATAGTTCCAGGTACATGAGAGATTCCATCTCAAAAAGTGGATGGTTTCTGAGGAATGATGCTAACAGCTGTTTGCAGCTGTGCTATGGCTTCCACGATGCATGTACACACACACACACACACACACACACACACACACACACACACACAAACATGGGTAGTTCTTTAAACAAATATTTCTTTACCTTATGTGAAGTACTCTGATTTTCTCCATCTACATTTCATCTTAAGGCAAAAAAAGTTGGCCAGTATCTTCTAAATTGATTTTATACCTCATGAATAAACTGTTACCCACAATTTGAAAAAACAAAACAAACAAGAAAAAACTGTGTTCAATGAAAGTAAAAATGGATCTAGCCTCAAATCATTAAACTTTTCTAGAATCTGCAGGAATACACATAATAGCATGGATTACTCTCCCTGATGAATGTCAGTCACAGGAGAAAGGAACAATGCATTCAGCAGAGACATGGAAGAGTATCTGGTCATCTCTAGAGGAAAACAACAGTAATTCTCCAGTTATCAAACTCATAAAGAGATTTGAAATTACTTCAAGAGGTAGTACCTGAGAAGATTCTTCTAGAATAGGTAAAAACTATGATAGAACACTTGATATCATGTCTTAGGGGCAAGAACTAGAAGAATAAGGGCAAGGCCAGGAGAGGACATAGAGTGTAAGAAGGGCACCACCCAGGTTGAGGCTGTAAAGGTGGAAAGGTGACAAGACCAGAATAGAGTTTGGCAGAATTCAGTAGAAAATGGGAAGGCCTACTGACATTGGAAGAGGGGCATGAATGGATGCACTTTGTAAACGTCTGCATGCTTGGGATCCATCTCAGTTTTGAGCAAACATGTAGAGGACATGCCCGTTACCCAGGGCACATTGCCTCACAGCTACAGCCCTTTTTCTCACTCCAACATGTTCTCTTCTGGTGCCATCTAAGCCATGGCTTCCAGAATTCTGCTCTGTCCAGTGAGGTCACCACATGTTCACCTTGAACTTCTGGGTAGAGAGCCATGTAGAGCAGAGCCCAGCGCAGGGTCGTGGATGTTGTCTCAGTTCCAGCAAGGAAGAGGTCCAGAGTTGTCCAGATGAGATTTTCTTCGTTGAAACTTGTAGTCTTCTCTGGGTACTGGAAAAGATAGTGTACATTTGTTTAATCAGAAGATATGTGATTATCTCTATACCTGCTTTCTGACGCTAGGGAACACATATAAAACAGGCATTTAAAGTGATTTCCCCTTGACCTTCTGAGCAAACAGCTTTATCAAGAGCAATATCGTGTCCCTAAGGCAAGGAGAGTAACACTGGCACACAAGGTCTTCATCACCCTGGGGTATGAGTTCAATAAGAGTCATTAGAATTGATATTCTGTGATCTCCTCAGAAAACATTTCCTGCTCCAAGTGCTGGAGGCTAATGTTTTTGGGAAAGATTTAGTAGGAGTCACAGAACAGGATAAACACACACACACACACACACACACACACACACACACACACACATTTGGCTTTCAGTATCAGCCACATCTCTAGATCACTCTCTGACCTAAGAGGTTCACATCACGTTTATCTGATTATAAAAAAAGAAAACAATATGTATATTTTAAGAAGCCATATCAGCTGTAGGAGATAGCGCAGGCACATATCAAGTACTGTGCAGACATTTTTGCTGATCTCAGAAGGAATCAAGTGCATTCTCTGTGTTTAATGATTCTTTGATCTTCCCTTTAATTTTTAACAGGCAAAATCTTGCTGATCCCATTAATTATTCTCTGGGATATAAATTTATCTTTCCTAACTTCCTGTAGAATTGTCATTCTTCATACCGCTCATAATGTTGATAGCTCACACCTGCAATATAAAATCAATAATTTGCCCTTTATTTCTGGGAATAATATGTTGCTTTAATTGATACTATACCAGGAGGATGAAACATGTTATAACAAGTGAAAAAGTTTACTATTGGGCCCCTGATCAGAGAAGGAATCCATCATCTAATGAGTCAAATCTCGTAAGAAGGATTCAGCGATGTGTATTTGCCAGGAGTCGAAGTCAGAGCATTAAAATTAGTGTTATGGTTTGATTTTTAAGCTGATTTATATAGGCTCAAGTTTTAAATGTTTGGTTCCTAGTTACTGGAACAATTTTAGGATGTTGTGGAACCTTGGCAGGTGCTTCTCAGCTGCAGGAATTCAGTCGTAGGAAGTGGGATTCCTCTGGTGGTGTCAAAGCCCTGGGTCCTGGCTATTTTCTGCTCTCTGGTCTTCCATTACACAAACAGGCTCCACCAGCTCCTATTCCCATGTGTACTCTTCCATGATGGACCCACACCCCTTGAAAATATGTGACAAAATAAACCTCCAGCCTCTTAAATTGTTTCTGCTTGTTATTGAAACAAGATACAAAAGTATTAAATATATTCATCCAGCCACTCTCTGTCTGCTTGGGTATGGTTGGACAGTGTTTATAAGACATCATGGGAAGGCAGTTGCCACACCCAGACCTTACAAGTTATCTCTAACATTCAGCTGAACTTTGCCTGTGTCTTATAGTTGGGGCTGAGAGTGAATAATTGGCCTTAGACAAACTCATTAAAAACAGAGCTCTAATGTTTAACTGCTATTTTCACTTTGTATTCAATTTCTTCATTAATAAAGGGCAAATAAAGGATAAAAGACAAGGAGGGGCATGAAAGGGAAGTATCTGCCATGTACAGGCAGGGAACCCTTTATTTCTAATAATGCTCCAGATTTAATATTACTACTAATTTTACTCACACCAGGTATGTGAAACATTGAACTACAAAGATGTCTATATTTTCATTTTTGGAACCTTCATATGCTATTTGATAACCTAAAATATGCTTTGTAGATTTGATTAGTATGAGAGGGGACAGTTATCCTTAATTATCCTTATGAGAAGGTGCTTGGAGATCACAAGCAAATATCAGGGGAAAAGGGATGCTACAGTTTGGGGATTGAAGACAGAAAAAGAAATCACAGCAAAAGATGTCATTGCCCTCATAGTCTGGTGTGGTGGTGCTCATCTTTAATCCCAGAATTCAAAAGGAAGAGGCAGTTGGACCTCTGTTAAGACCAGCGTGATCTACATACAGATTGAGATTCAGGACTGTCATGGCTACACACAAAAAAAAACTTTTCTTGAAAATCAACCAATCAATCAATCAATCAATTAAACAACCAAACGAAATGCTATCAGCTCTAGGAGCTTGGAAAGACAGGGCATATAGAACCTGATGTGGCCAACAGGAAGAAAATATCATGAGAGCGGTAAGAAAATAAAGCTGTGTCATCTTAAAGCACTAACATTTTGGTAGCCTGCTGCATGATCTCTAAAAAACTATTAAAACACTACTTTGTCTTTAAGAAGAAGAGACAGAGGCACCTTCCCGACCTTTGTCATTTCCGTGAGGAAAGCATCAATGAAGTCTCTCGGCTCATCAGGGTTCCAGTCTCTGCGGTGATTGTCAATCATAGAAGAAACAAACGATTTCAGTTTTTCCCAGTTTCTGAAAACTGTTTGGTGTGATCCAGGAAGATATTTCATTATCCATGGAAAAATATTGTAGAGCTGATTGGGAAAAACAAGGCAGTCAATGGGACACCTTGGTGCCACTTTACAATGCTTAAAGCTATAGTCTTGGGTTTCCCTTTGCTTCTTACTGTGAAATTGTGGGGCCAGCTTTTCTCGTCCCTCTCACCTACTTCCAAACATTTCAGCTCTGATGTGCAGAGTGTATTCAGCTTCAGAACACTTCCCATAGCCCACGCTGCCTGTTCCCTGCCCCACAACACCACTATTTCTGGATGTTGGGACAGACAGCATTCAACACTTATATCAGATATACTATCAATGCCATTACAAATTATTTTGCATGCTGTTTTCAGAAAGAATATTTATTAATACAATCACATTCATGACCCTGTGACTTTCAATATTCGGGGACTGCTCATAGACTCAAAGTCAGAGATAGTACTATTTACTTGTAAGCCCTACAGAGATGGACCCTCCCTCCAGATCTTCATGATTGTCCCAGTTTCTCTAGGCACTCCATTCACAGCAACCTAAGTGATCACACTGAAGGCAATTCTGTGTTAGTCTCTGGTAGGTGCTTCTCATTATGCCTAAAAATGCCCCTGAAATTGTTGTCACTGGGTCCCTCACTTCATGAAGGCACTGATTGAAGTCTCCTTGGAGATCCCTTATTCTTAAAGTGACAAACATTTATTCACCTTTCTAATTCTCTGTCATGACTTATTTTCCTTTTGGGAAATTACCAGTAACATGTATTGTGCAGGTAACGGTTCATTCTGGTGTTCTCACAGTGATTTAATCCCCATAGTGTAAGACTTTAATCTTTGCTGAAGTAAAGCTAATGGTGAGTGATATTTCAATAAAATCTGTAGTGAACAGATAGAAAAACACTGTTGAGGGAAGGCCACTTTTCCCAGCTTCTCAGCCCTGAAATAATCACACAGTATGCTAATGGGGTCTCCCTATATCCAAGCACTGAATAGCATGAGATACTGAAAGCATGCCACAGATGTCTGGTGGACTACTCTCTATCTTTGTTTAGATATCTCTGTGCGTACTTGCAGATAGCATATTGCATCATTTTATATGTAGAGGATCATGGTGAAAAATCAGTGAACTTTTGCAGCTGTGTCTGATGCAATTAGTCATCCCAAGAGTGTTTATTATCACTCAGTCATATTTTGCTCCCTTCTAAGACTTTTTTTCCTTTTGATACCCAGACCTTGAAGTGAGTCTAGTGCTCACTGGGCTACCCTGACTTACTTTACTCACCTTATTTGAAACAAATAATGGAACTGCTCAGTTTGGACTACCATGACTGAGAGTTAAATATAGAATATGAAATAGTGTAGGCAATATGGACAACTGCTCTCATTCTTCATGTCTATTTTCCTACTTGTAAGTCAGGCTAATTAATTGCTCAGTATTTAGTGAGGGAAGTCCTGAACATAAGGGGAAAATGGCTGTGGGGATAAATGAAAATAAATCCACTTTGGACTGCATTATAGAGAAGTCGATGCATAGAAACAGAAAGTCTTATATAGAAAATGAGCTTTTGAAGGACCAGTATCTGTGCTTCAGATTCATTCTTTCTGGAAGCAGTATGTACTCACAGTATGGTAAAGTCAAAACATCCACAACTGCTATTTGCACACACTCCAGAAGAGTGCCCAAGAGAGCACACGGTGTGGCACAGAAACACAAGAAATATGGAAATACGAGCCAGGTGGATGCCACTAAAAATCATGAACTCCTGAATCAAGGAATTGACAGGTACTGAAACAAATACAAAACTACATAAAACCTGTAACAATATTCTAGTTAAATTCATCAGTATCTTGGAGTATAATATGCAAGCAGATTGATTCAATAAAGGACCTGGAGAGGAAAGTCAACATTAGAAAGGGAAAAGTGAGTAAAATGGATGAGACAATCAGCAATGGGGCTGAAAAGATCAGCAAAATAAAAGACACATGCAGCAAGGAAAGTGCAGTTTTGATAAAAAGTGAAAATGTTGAAAATGAATAGTTCAAGTTTTCAACAAAACACAGTAAAAACCATTAGCAACATACTAAGCTATGGAGAAGACTATCTATCAGGAATGGAGCCCAATGTTGAGGACACATTTTGTCTAAATACCCATTAGGGAATAATTAGCATGACTACAATGTTTAAGAACTCAGTGATACAATGAGAAACTAGATCTATGTGATCACAGGATTGCAGGGTCACAGATAAGAAAGATCTGGGATAAACATTAAGTGCATAGAGAATCATTGAATGAACTTATAGCAGACATTTCCCCAAATGTAGAGAAAGAAATAGATTTTCAAATCTAAGAGGTTTTTAGACCCCTAAAATAAACAGACCAGAGAAAAACACCTTAGTGTTATATTAAAGATGTAAAAAACAAACAAACAAACAAACAAACAAACAGAAACCTGTAAGGAAAACACCAACTCACATACAAAGTCATAAAAAAGAGAGTATCAAATTGTACATCATCAGCCCCCAAGTCAAGAAAGCATTAGATAGCACAGTTTTTGCATTGAATGTAAATAAATATCAACTCTGAACTTTATTGACAGAATTGGTATCTTTTAAAATTTACGGAGTAAAAAGCATATTTCAGGAAAAGTACAAATCGAAGCATTTCAGGAGCACTAATCCCACAAGACTGAAGATGTTTAAAGGAGTATTATACACAGAATAAAAGAATGCCAACTATGAGAACACAGGAAAAAACTTTCATGAGAAAGATGGTTGAGCAGATGAGAGCGAGGGAAACATCCATCGTGTCTAACACAGAAAAGAAGCAATCCTCAGTAGTAATAGGGAAGAAGGTAAAGCATAAATAATCTAGCTTGGAAGAGAAACAACAAAATCACAGTAGTCAGTTTGTGTGGTTCAGTAATCATGTTAAATGTAATTGGCTCTATCAAGCCAGAAAGAGACACAGACTAGCTGACCAATTAAAATCTTGGAACAAAGTTTGTATTGTCTCTGTGAAACAAATCTTACTGGTAAAGATAGCCACAAATTAAGAACCAGAGAAAGGAAAGCAATTTATAAAACAAACAGAAGTGAAACACGCTGACATGGCTATTCTGAGTTCAGGTAAAACAGATATTAAATCCAATAGTCAAAAGTGATAATGTCATTGCATGAGGGCAACAGTTAATAAATCATAACAATTGTAAAAAAAGTTATACACAAGCACACTCTTTTACATTACTGATACACACATAATGGAAGGAGAGAACCTATTCCTGAAAGTAGTTCTCTGACTTGTGTGCATCCACACATGTAACAAATGTACATATGTGCCTGCACACACACTATATACAATGCCAGGAAAATGTTTTAAAAACACACAAGCATTCTCCAATATGTACACACCACAGTAGTGTGGGACTACTGTATCAGTCTTAGCAGAAGGAAACACCTTTAGAAAAAAAATCCAGCCCTTGTGCGTAGCTTCACCATACAACTGTTTTCCATAATCATGAACGTGACTGACAGATGTGGAGAGTACTTGAGTGACTATAAGGAATAGACATAGAAAATGGGACAAAGTTGGGGGTGATATTTGAACCCTAGAAGTTTATATTTTCTATCATTAGACTGATTGCATCATGTCAATGGGAATGGGGACAGTGCATTTTTAGTTATCTTCTATGTCCAGAGGCAAAAATAGGACAAATGATAGTTTCACATTGACACCGATATCGAACTTTTATTCTTAACACCCTAAACCTAGGTATAATTCATTTATCTAACTATAGATAAACCAACAACAATTCAGACAGTGCACTACTAGTGTGAAGGTCACAAGTAACAGTATATAAACAAGAATCTCAATACAAGGAGGTGCTAGAAAGTTCCTTCTGAAGGTTACTCTGAGGAAGGAAGAGAGTGGCATGGAAAAGAGAATCCAAGTAAGCAACAGTGTTTCCATTCTCTGAAAGATACCAGCGTTCCCATAGGCATGTCTAAAGACAAATATAAATATCAAAATAGTTCAGATAAATGGTAGAAATGTTTTGTATATATTAAGTTTCTTGTGTGAAGAAAAAACATTACAGTCAAGAGGAGGACTTAAAAGATATTTAGATAAAATTCAATATTTCAAATGTTACATATTAGCTGCAAAATGCTACTTGCAATACCCTTAAAAGACATGCAAAGAAGAGGGCTTACCTGGCACATCATTGATGCCTCCAAACATATGGCCTCATCCAGTAGCCTCAGCATCTCCTGAAACCGACTGTCATGGTACTCAAAGCGCTCCCCGAAGGTAACAGAGCAAATGATATTGGAAACTGCATTGTTGATACTGAAGTGAGGGTTGAAAGGCTGTCCTGGGGGTGGAGAGAGGGAGGGATGAGTCCTTCAAAGTTATTCATTTGTTTCTATTTCCTACACTAAATTAACTTGATATGACAGAGGAACACACATTGCAAAGAACCATGGAAGAGGCTCTGGTTAGAGCATACTGCATAAGGACTGACATGGTCCAGAGACTCTGCAAATACATTGGAAGCCCTACTGATGACCAGGCCTTCGGTGCAACTAATGACCATCTGTGTGCTTACCTGCAGAATTCCCAGGGCAAGGTCAAGGCTACATGTTCACTGCCTAATCCTCAGTTTGCCCAAGGGCGTGAACATAGACATTTAGAAAGAACATGCTCAATGAATGAGAGGGCCACAGTCTCCCACCCCTGCCCTGTGGAATGCCCACCTTTCTCCTCTTTTATGGCCTCCACAAGACAGCTGACCTCCTCCTGCATGCGCTGCTCTAAACTCTTCTTTCCTAACCCAAAATTCCTCAGTGTCATCAGGGCAAACCTTCTTTGCTCCTTCCATGTCTGGCCACTGGAGAAAAGCACTCCTGGAAAGAAGACATTCAAAGTTATGACACTGAAATTCTGGTGTAGAATATCCTCATGAACTCTATGACATGTGAAATGGAAAAGAGAAGGGCTAAAAAAGGGGTTTGGTAACTGTCTACAGAGAATACCCCAAAGCAAGAGGCATGATGACTCACGTCCTTGTAATCTGCAGCATTACACACTGGAATTTTTTATGTATTGTGTAATCTACTCTTTAAGGAACTCTTCGTGTTTATTACCAACCAGCAACAGGTCCATTCCCACTGCTGCAAAGAAAGGAGGAATACATAAAAAATTAAAGTTTTCAAGGGAGGATAATTGTTTGACACTCAGGTGTTCAAATTCACATCACCTTGTTTCCAAGGCTGATCCAAAATCTACTTAGTTGTGTTAAGTTGAATAACAGGAATGGACTAAAGGATAACACAACACACATAAATTAAAGCAGTATGGAAGGCTCTATTAGAGAATTCTTAGTCAATACAAGCTTTGAAAGACGAAAAAAATTAATCAGTATGGTTAGAAGTATCAGTATTCCACACAGAAAGAACAAGAGACAAACATTCCAGTCTGTTCAGCATCTACCACCTATTTCATGGTGCATGCAATGTCATGTACAAGTCATTTCTTAGCTTTCAGAGAAATCATCAGCTTTTTAGACATAAGCCGGATCTCTCTAGTCCCCTCAGATCATCAGGTGGCCCTTTCCACATCATCAGCCTGCTCGTTCAGCAATTCAGACACTTCCTTCCTGAAAACTTTTGCCAGTAGCAAAATCCTGTCATTTCAGTGTTTCAACCTAATTGTTTGCCAGAAATTTCCCACAATTTTTGCCAGCTTGTTTCTTCTGCCAACTTTTGAAACTGGAATTATTCAAAACCTCTCTGCTTGCTGCATAATAGCCCCTGTTGTCAGTTATTGGTGTACACTCTAGAACCATGTATATACTGCTTGCCTTTGCAAGTTACCAGCATTGAGACTCAGCACACCTGGGGCAGCTAATATTATTGGTATTTCTGAAACGCCCAAAAGAAGCTACACCATTAAAATACCTTGTCACTGTCATTTTTCCTCGTTGCATCACCCATTCCTGTGGAAGCCATTTTGTTGGCAGTCCCACATGAGACTCATTCTCTTTCCAGCCCTCTAGGTTACTATGTCACATGGTTTTGCTCTTGAATGACTTCAGTCCATGTGTCTTCAGTGTCACCATCATGGTCTAAACAGCTGTCATTTTTACTTAATTTTCAAAGCCCCACCTTCTTTAACCTACAATGGTATTTACAATCTGTTTTCTCCCCAAGAGCCTAGAGGTGCCTCAGAATGTGCAGTGTGTGATCATCTCTACTCAGAATCACTCTTGCTGTTAGGATGCAAACCAAGATCTCAGCTCTTCCTAAACAAGGTAATCACCTTGTACCCTGTTAGTTATCCTTTCCTTACTATGCTTGCCACACTGGACATCTTTCGGTTTCATGAGGCCCTGGTCTTTCTTTTGTTTCACAGATATTCTGTGCCTGTTGAATATATTTCAATGTTACAAAATTAGTGTCCTTATTTACAGAATTTTCCACTGAATACCAGTAGAACTTTGATGCTACTGATAACTGCCTTGTCCCCTTAACATTGTAGTTCTGTGTGATTTTAATTAGCTAATTGGCTCAGCGTTTTTCATTTAATGGAGTCTATGTTATGTAAAGATGGAGTTTTCATCTATTATATGCACCATGAATCACTTATGCTTAGCACCGTGCTCTTTATAACAAACAATGTAGGTAATTACATACAATTAATGATTGGTTGCCTCAAGGAGTAATTAGAAAAAGTCTAAAACTGACACTCTGATACATCAATACACTTGATGTTCTGCTTTCAATTTTGAAACATTAAACCTGATATAATGGCAATATTGAGTATTCATGTTATTCTAGTCTAACCCTGTCTAGAAGGCTGGAGGTACCTGTGGTGCATGACATTAGTAATGGAATAAAGGAAGCCATAAACAAGAAGAGCAGCAGAAGGAAAAGGTTCATTTACACCTGTTTTCCTAGGACAGAGTGAGGGCATGTGAAGAGGGAAGGAATAACACAGTGTGTCTGGCTGTGTCTGGATGGTGTGGTTCCTTCTCACCAACATATTTAAAATTAGATCTTTTCAATGTCTATTAGGGATGACACTGTTATGTCATCTGATGGAAGCTTTCATTCAGAAAATATGGTACCCCTCTTCCTTTAAACATGGCAGTTCATGATGGGACTGGTTTATGGGAATGTTGGAAAGTTAGATACAGGTACTTTTAACACTGCATAAGCACTATAATACACACTCCATGTTGCTCATTAAACTTACCATTGTTCTTAGAGATACGTTCTTGTACAAGATTGACAGGGCGTTTCAAAATGTCTTGTTCCATGTGAGTAAAGACTTTTTTGATTAAGGGGAGTCCAGTTATGACCACTGAAGCCACGTTACCAAAATTCAGGCTAAGAATGTTCCCATATTTCTTCACAAACTGAAAAATATACCAAGAATTATTGTTACATGTGGCTGTGTCTCTGTATCCAGGGATGGCAGGCAAGAGTGTAGCTAATGGTACTCATGTTGAGAGGTTTCTGTGAGTTGGGAGATGTACCATTGTCTATGGAAATGTTTCTGAAATTGTGGTTTCCTCTACTTCACTAAACTAAAATACACATCAGAAAAGAAATGTTCTATAAAAGTTAATATGTTTGTATGGATTGAGTATGCATCGACCATATGTCACCCAAAGGAAAGCATGAGGATATAAGTTTCAGCAAAGAAACAAAATTGCTGCTCTGAAGCATCCCGAAATCTAACGAATGAAGAACATGTGATACATTTGACCTGACAAAGGTCAATGAGGGTGCATATAGGTGTGATGTTGGTGCAGAATGTATGGATTTCCTGGGAGATTAAAGTGATTCATCAGAAAAAAATGGCAATACTCAACACATGTTAGACATGGAATGTACATGTGTGATGAATGGGACAAACACTAAGGGAACTCTCTGAATCTGTATATGGAAGAGGGTCCTTAATGTGATAAGAATGATCTTGTTTTCACCAAACTTCAACTAATTTCAGGATTAGAAATTTCCTCATAATTCTTTCATTCATATGTCTAGCCAAAATGAATGAAATGAGCATCAACTTATTCCTAGACTAACTCGTTCAAAGACATCAAAGGGTGAAACTGAAACATTTTGATATCCAGTGAGACAGAGAATAAAGGACATCAGTCCAGAGAAAAATTAAGATGTATGTGTATGAGGCTGCTATAGCAACCATGGAATCCTTACTTAAGCACAATATCCAGCATCTATTTAGGCAAAAGAGAATGTGCCCTCACCAAACCTTGCTAGATATGAACTGTACAATAAAGGTCCGAGGATAGCAGTGTAGACATCACTGTAGATCTGGAGTGATGTAATCATGTAGGGTCTGTGGTTCACTACCTGGGATCTTGAGGGAGGTGCTGTCTTCCAAGTCTCAGACTCTCAGCTATGATAGAGTAAAAATTAGTCCCCCCCTCAATGAGTTCTGTGGGGGAGGATGAGAGTGGTACTGTGAGAAGTTTTCTGTTTAGTTCCAGGTACCAAGCCATCGACTGTATCTCTGATAAATGAATGAACTCTGTGTTCAAAGCCCTGGGGATACAAATACATGGTGAGAGCAAGAACAATAACTCACCAGTCCCAGATAGCTGCCCTCACTGAGTGGGTACTCAGTATATTTTATGCTTTACTTCATTCTTTATAACTGTTCTACCATAGGTAGAATTTTCATCATCTTTCTAAAGAGGAAATCAATTTCTAAGGAAGGAATGTAGCCTAGGAAAAGTCTCTTGCCTGGTGGAGGGACTCTGCCAGATGTTATGGACATCTGAAGAGAAATATGACCTTTGGATCTCTATAAGACTTAGAGTTTGGTGGCTGGTATAATGGGGACCATGCATGAGCAGGTGAGTGACAGAGATTAGCAGGGCAATAAGAGGCACTTGGAGAGAATGAGAGAAATGCAGAAAACACAAGGTGTTGCAAAACTTGATGAGAGTTTGTGATCGTTTTCAAAAATGCTTCCATCTCTGTGTTCACAAATCTGCCCCCTGTTGACCCAGCTCTGCTTTTGTCATAGTGAGTCTTGCTAGTAGTACCAAAAAGGAGAGTATAATATTCCAGGTATCCATGGTCTCCTTCCCTACTCTTACCTTCACTGATTTGTGCCCTATCTTATCAATCACAAAACCTTGGACCTTTGTGGACCCTGTCCAAACAAACATTGTGATTTTATCTGATTCCAGTATCTTGTACCTGTATTATAGATTGAGTCATAAACTCTGTACTTTCTTGGTTCTTTATCCAGAGTCCTTGCTAACTTCATTGGGTTGTAGCACAATAGGTCTTGTCTGGTCCATAAGGCAGAACAAACAAGTATATGTCTTTTTCTTTAAGAGTTGCCAGTAATAGATGTGTACAAACGAGGAAAAAGTTAAATTCATCTTGATCAGTGTGTGGGTGAGTTTTTAGGCTGTATGAAAATTTATGGACTAAATTTATTAACTAACTTTCAATATCAACAATGAAGTTGAGGGAACAATTTAAAAAATATAAGGCTTACATGCCTCTTAACTAGCAGTGTGTATCACATAGATTCTCTCCTTGTACTGGAGAGGTATCCAGCATCTGAGACTAGGCACTAGGGTCAATGTCATCTTTACCAGCTCTGTGCTCATATATGTTTTTAGTTCAATGCAAGTGATTCAAAAGTTTTATCTTGTGAAATGAATGATAATGGGCAGGTCCTGATCATTTTGATTCTCAACTGTGTCAGGTCTGTGTGCTGATTAATTTATCAATGTATGAAATGACCCAGAAGATACTTGGGTTTATGTCATAAGGCAGGCAGAGCACAGTTTTCACTGCACATTTAGTAATCCACTTGAAAAATTGAAACAAAAGTGTTTTTCTTAAAGGTGGTTCAGAGGGGGTAATACAGAGCTAAAATTAAAAATAAGAATAGGAAAACCAACAATGGATTAAAATAAGAGATATAAAATTTAGCAAAAGAAATAGAAGACTGTAACACGAAGGGATCTTCTTGTTGGGGTATCTGTCCTGCCTGGTACCCCACAGCCAGCAAGCCCCAAAGAAATCACACAGAGATCTCCATAAACTATAAAACTGATTGGCCCATTAGCGCAGGCTTCTTGTTAACTCTTGTAGCTTATATTAACCCATTGTTCTTATCTACGTTAGCCACATGTCTCAGTACCTTTCTCAACCAGCAGGTTACATCTTGCTTCTCAGTGGTCTGGGCAGGAATGGGAGGAATGGCTTTCCTCCTTCCTAGCCTTCTCCTGTTCTCATTGCCCTGCCTCTACTTCTTGCGTGGTTGACCTGCCTCTACTTCCTGCCTGGCCATCAGCATTTTATTAAAATCCATGATTGACAGAATACAGATAATTCTCCCGCACCAGAAGACTGAAAATTTAATAGTAGAAGTAAATCTCCAAGTGGATATTTGAAGAACCAAGTTGGGTGGGATGTATATCTTGAGTAAAGGGAAAGTAAAAGCTGAGGATTAGTGAGATAAATGATCCATGAAGACAAATAACACATTGATTTTATTGAAGTTCTGTGGAAGCAACAGAAAAGGACATCCAGGGGAAAAAAGAAGAAGAAAAATGCATTAAATTTCTACTCTCATTAGCAGTATATGATAAGGTCTGTTAATTTGAATCCTTACAGCTCTGTGTAATGAGCTATGAGCTGTGTGCCTGTGTGCATGCATGCTTTTCCAATTGGTATGAGAAAAGAAACTTCAAATTCTTTGTTACTTTCAAATTTAGCAGTTTTCTTTTGTTTGTGTGTGCGTGTTTGTATGCGGCTGTGTGTGTGTGTGTCTGAATTTCAGCGGTCAAACTCAGGTATCATTTTCAGTAGCTGCCCACCTTGTTTGTTTGTGTAAACCCTTTCTTCCAAAATTGCTCTGGTTAGTGTTTCATCACAACAGAAAGCAAACTAGGGCATGTACGTACTAAAAGAAACACATAAGAATTAAGCAAAAGAAACAAAGGATTACTTCTTTACACACCAAACCACACACATATGTACACCATAAAAATACATCTCCCACTAAGAAATAGTATCATATAACTTGTTCATATGTATCCAGATTTGATCATAATAAAAATAAAGTTATAGTTTCACTGTTTATTGAACTTCTTTATATTATAACATGTCTGTATTAAAGAAATCTGTAATAAACTCAGAGACAGAAAGGAAAAGATAGTCAAAACTCTAGAGTTCACCAACCAGCCTGCTGTGCCACTTCAGTGCTAAAGAAGTGGGGTCATGTGCTTGGCACAAGAGGCTCTGCCATGCTGGGCTGGGCAGTGTAAACCCCCAGCACCTGTATTTGACCTAGAATTGTCACAGCTTCCATTCTTAAGCTCTTACCATTTTAAAAGCTCTGGACAGTAAAGAATTAGAAGTTCACAATAGGACAGATTCAGACATAATTCACCTCTAAATGGGTCACAGTGTTATATAAATGTATGTAGGCTTAGGAGAGAAAAGATAGAATATACAGAGTCATAAAATAAAGTTAATGCTTTTAAACAAAGGGTAAAGTCTTTAAAGAGACAGAGTACAGATAACCATAGATTAAAGGGAATAAAGAAAAACAAATCACATAAAAATAAAAAATTCACAGAGAGTCTGGATTCTGTGCATTATTGTGTTTTCTTTGAATTTTTTGACTGTGAAGGTGTAAGTACAAAAACACATTTCATTGTATGGGCTGTTAAGCTAAACCAGCATGTATATTATAAAAGTATCTTGACTTTAAAATTTGAGTCTAAGGATATGGTGCTTTGGAAAAGAGGTTCTTTTTTAGTTTGCTCAGAAGATGAGAACCTGTAGATTGCTGCTACACCAATATGGTTTCATGGAACAAGATCCCCTGAAAGGTTGCTGTGAACACCCCCACAAAGAAAATGCTTCACCCAACTTCTGACTGAGATAAACCTAGCACACAGGATACACCATGAAGGACCTGATTAACATCACCCACATACAGCACAAAGCAGTTTGGAGAGAAAAAACTATGCCCATGTTCCCAAATATTGTTTATAAATGTTCTTTTACATTTAAAGAGGAATATGATATAGATATGGATAATTAACATTTGTATGGATCATGCTTTATTGATATAAATTTAAGGTCAGTTTTGTTATATGAATATGTATTTCTGATCTTGATTAAGGTATTGTGATTGTGTAGCTCATTTAAAAATGTAATGTATTTTTTTTAGAAATTAAGAAATATAGGTTAATAAATAATCTCTATACCAGTAAAGTTTATAGTCACATTAGTTAGATTTTCTAGATGTGCATTTCAGATGGATAGGTGTTCTTCACGTCTTTCAAAGACTACAGAATATGGCATTTAAAAAGTTTGAATAACTTAGGACTTTTCAGGACAACGAGACACATCTGCTCCTGGCAGCACAAAGCTTCTTCGAGAGGAAGATGGGCATAAAAGAGTCTCTTTAGCCATTTGGGTGAGAAACTGCTCTTTCCTGGACTGTTTCACGGGACATGCATGACCTGCAGCAAAATGACTGCTGAACTTGCCTGAAGGTGAGATGATCCTTCGGGGTTCCTGCTTCATAAAAGAGTCTGTGAGACATTCTGCAGGATACAGAAAAAAGTGATTGAACTGTCTATGAATTTTCCTGCTTCATGAAAAATCTGATGGGTACTATGAGCCTATAGGCTGAAGATGGATGCCCTAATGGTACAGAAAACTTTGGGTAAATGTCCAGGCAGTGAGATGTCTCTGTCAATTCTAGAGATTTGGAAGTTGTTTATAATGCACTTCTTGTTTATTTAGGTAATATTATATTCTTCTGGAGTCTTTTATGGAGTTGAAGAATAGATAGATAGTTATAGTTTTCCTTTGTTATGCTCAAAGATAAAATAGATATAAATATTGTAACTGTAATTCTTGCTTGATGCCTATTTTGTTATATGTAATTTTACTGTGTTAAAGTTAAAACCTTCCTTTTCTTTTTAAATAGAAAAGGGGAAATGGTGTAGGAGGTTCTTCTGTTTATGTGTTGCTTTCATTGGTTAATCAATAAAGAAACTGCTTGGTCTGATAGGGCAGAACTTAGGTAGGCAGGGAAGGCAGAACTAAATTCTGGGAGGAAGAAAACAGAGTTGGAGAGCCGCCATGGAGCCACCAGGTCAAACATGCTAAATCTTTCCCAGTAAGCCATGACCTCATGGTGATATACAGATCATTAGAAATGGGTTAAATCAAGATGAGAAAATTAGACAATAAGAGGCTAAAAAAGCAGTGTTTCAATGAATACAGTTTCTGTGTGTGATTATTTTGGTTGTAAGATAGCTCTGTGGTCAGGGCGACAAGCAGCCTGCTCCTCTTGTTACAACTCAGTATGAGAGAGATAACACCTATTCAAAATTCCAGTCAAGAGAAATAGAACACACACACACACACACACACACACACACACACACACACACACATCACTTTTTATTTTTTTCTTGCAGAAACACGTTAAGGAACTAAGCTGAGGCCAGGGATTTACACACACACTTCTTAAAGCAGCAGGACGTATCTGTCTCTATCACAATTTACTATTAGGTCATCAAACAGATCTGGACATATTAAAAGAATTCAAATCATACAGTGTCTTCTCTAACCACAATGGAATCACCCTGAAAGTATATTATACAAAGATAAGAAATTCTCCAATATTTGTGTCTTTCTCTACTATTTTTTCTTCCTCCCTACTCTCCCTCTCTCCTTCCCTCTCTCCCTCTCTCCCTCCATCCCTCCCTCTCTCTCTTTCTCCCTCACTTCCTACCTCTGTCTCTCCCACCCTCCCTCCTTCCCTCTTTTTCACTCTCCCCCTCTGTCCTATTTCTTACAAACAGGATTTCTCTATGTGGCCATGGCTGCCCTGGAACTAGGCCTGTAGAATAGGCTGACATCAAACTCAGAGAGATCTGCCACCACTGCTCTGCTAAGCTTCTTATTTCTTAAAAGCACAAGTTTAGAAGTTAACTCTTTGGTCTGGGATTGGCAACTGTGAGCAGAAGCCTTGGAGCCATTCCTGCCCCCATGGCCTGTTCTCAAAAGTCCCAGATTCAGCAGCTCAGGACTAGGTCAGGGCAAATTCAGGAACCATCCTCCATTCCTACCTGCTGAATCGTTACGTGTGGTTGCCCCATGTCCAACTGCAATATGTTGCCCACAAAGGGCAGACATCGTGGTCCTGGAGGAAAGTTCTTGGGGCGCCGGCGTTTGAGGTAGTCAGCCAGGAGCAAAAACGTGACAGCAGCCAGCAGCAGAGTCCAGAGATGGAGCCCTGCCCAGAGGTTGGCCACAAGGTAGCCCGTGGCTGAGAGCATGATTGGTATCCCAGCAGACTCTTCAGAGGAATGAGAGTCTGAGCTGAGGCTCAGGGTTGCTAATCTTATAGGGCTCTCAGATAATCTATTCCTCTTCACTTCCGTACACACCCCTCCAATTCCCTAAGAGACTCTAGGACCAAGGGAGCACAGACACCCCGCCCTTACAGCCCCACCCCTCCCTCTCTAAGCAGAGATCTTAGCCACTCCTTCAAGTTGGAGCAGGTCCTACCCCTAATGATCAGAGTTCTCTGCCCTGCCCTGTCACAAGCTTAACTAGATAGACCTTTGGAGTTGTGGCTTTTTCTTTCAAATGACAGTTACACTAGGAGCTGAAAAGAATTTGTGTTTAATTTGGTAATTACAATTTGCACTCACTTATAAACTACTTTGGTACAATGAACAAGATATAAAAACCCATGTAGCTGTAGACAGTCCATAGATGCACATAACTGTAACTGAATATGGATTCTTTGTTGTAAAATCTTATTTTTGTAGCTTTTATTTAGATCTGTAATTTACCAGTTTTAAAGTTAAACCATTTGGTTTTATTTTCATAGCTCTAAGCAACTGCTCATTGCAAATTTATTCTCTAAAATGTTTGAGCTAATGTTAAGCAGAAAACTTGACTTTTAAGGACACAGAACTTAGGACAAGCAGTGATGAGGATTTAGGCAGGTTGAGCAGTCATTGATAGGTTTGTTTGAAAATAATGTTTTTTCCCCTTTGGTTTAAATTAAAAGAAATAAGAACTTTAAAATATTAAGGCTTTGAATGTGAGTGTTTGCTGAGATTCTGTCTCCATCCCAAAATCCTAATCATAAAAAGCCACAAGTTCAAGTAAGAAGATCTTTGAAAATAAATTTGTCCTTTACATATTACAGCACAGTAACAGCCTTCCTTAGCATTTTCATTTATATATTAAGACTATTTTTGAAAATAATTTATTTTAATAAGGATTTTAGGATAAATTTCAGAGGTATTTGATTAACATAAAGCACTTTATGCCATACAAATATTATTTTCCCCATGACTATTGACTTAATTGAAATATAACCTTAATAATTTTTTTTCTATAGAACCCATTTTGGAAGAATATTCTCATTTAAATCTATGTGCATGACATTAAATTTTATAGCTTTTGAAACAGTAGTTCTTCAATTCTTATGAATGGTGTTTATATAAACAAATGACATTTTAGGTTTTTTATAAAACCCTTAATAGACCCCAAAATACTTTTAAATAAGTTTTAAGAGCTTTAGCCTACATGTATAAATCAATATAAACTTATCAAGTCTTTAATAAATAACTCAAACACTCACATGTTAAAAATATGTTAGTGTGTAATTTAATTGGGTATCCTATACATATGCATATATATGACATATGTGATTACAGAAACACATATGTATATCAGTACTCAATGCAAATAAAAAAAATTGAAATGGTCACTGTATTCATCACGAAGGTTTTGTGGGGGACATAAAACAGCATGTGGAAATAAATATCTTAGACAGACACAATTATATGCAATGCAGGTGTGCCCAATAAGATAAACAAGCAGAAAGCTCAGATATTCTTATCTCTTTATGGCATGAGGAAGGTTGAGTAAAATGAACAAAAGGTCAAGTTTATCATGTGGACTTAAGACAACATCCTTTTCTATTTTTAGAAATAACACTCTGAAGAAGAAACGTCATTACAGATAAATCTATCACCCTCAATGTTACTTTAGGTTAAAAAAAATGTCTCTATTTGATTTGTAGTAGTACTGAAGTCCATTTCCCATGCCTTCCTGCATATCTATATAAAAGAAGGGGAACTAACTTGAAGTGTGGCATTATGGATTGGCATTCAGCTCCCTGCTTACTATGACTCTAACCTGTATTGTATCTTGGAATACTTAAACATGATCTGTCCCATATTTACCTGGCATTTAGTCATCACCAATGCTTAGGTGGTTACTTTTTCCTCTAGATATCCTGAGTGGCCCCATAGATCAGAAAAGATTCTAACTATTGATAATCTGGGGAACATATGCTAAATTCCCCACCATGATAAGATCCTAATGCCCATCTAGTATAAAGTCAAAAGGCTGCTGAAGTATGACCCTCTTAAGAAATCAAAATGCTTATGTACAATATCATATCATCTGCAAATGATGAAAGTTTAACTTCATCCTTTCCAATTTGAATCCCCGTGATCCCTTCATGTTGTCTTATTGCTATTGCTAGAACTTCAAGCACTATATTGAAGAGATATGGAGAGAGTGGACAGCCTTATCTTTTCCTGATTTTAGTGGAATGGCTTTGAGTTTCTCTCCGTTCAATCTGATGTTAGCTGTCGGCTTGCTGTATATTGCTTTTCTTATATTTAGGTATGATCCTCATATACCCAATATCTTCAACACCTTTATTATAAAGGGGTGTTGAATTTTGTCAAATGTTTTTTCAGCATCCAATGAAATGATCATATGGTTTTTTTCTTTCAGTTTATTTATACATAAGCGACCCCAAAAACTCTACCAAAGAACTCCTACAGCTGATAAACACCTTTAATAATGTGGCAGGATACAAGATCAACTCCAAAAAAATCAGTTGCCCTCCTATACACAAAGGATAAAGAAGCAGAGAGGGAAATCAGAGAAACATCACCTTTCACGATAGCCACAAATAGCATAAAATATCTCGGGGTAACTCCAACCAAGGAAGTGAAGGACCTATTTGACAAGAACTTTAAGTCTTTGAAGAAAGAAATTGAGGAGGATACCAGAAAATGGAAAGATCTCCCTTGCTCTTGGATTGGGAGGATCAACATACTAAAAATGGCAATTCTACCAAAAGCAATCTATAGATTCAATGCAATCCCCATCAAAATCCCATCAAAATTCTTCACAGACCTTGAGAGAACAATAATCAAGTTGATATGGCAAAACAAAAAACCCAGGATAGCCAAAACAATCTTATACAATAAAGGAACTTCTGGATGCATTACCAACCCTGACTTCAAACTCTATTACAGAGCAACAGTATTGTAAACAGCTTGGTATTGGCATAACAACAGAGAAGTCAACCTATGCAATCCAATAGAAGACCCGGGTATTAACCCACAAACCTATGAACACCTGATTTTCGACAAGGAAGCTAAAGGTATGCAATGGAAGAAGGAAAGCATCTTTAACAAATGGTGCTGGCATAACTGGATGTCAACCTGTAGAAGAATGAAAATATATCCATATCTATCACCATGCAGAAAACTCAAGTCCAAATGGATTAAAGACATCAACATTAATCTGACCACTTTGAACCTGGTAGAAGAGAAAGTGGGAAGTAGTCTACAAGACATAGGCACAGGAGACCACTTCCTAAGTAGAACCCCAGTAGCACAGGCAATAAGAGCAACAATGAATAAATGGGACCTCCTGAAACTGAGAAGCTTCTGTAAAGCAAAGGACACCGTCAGTAAGGCTACCTTCTGACTGGGACAAGATCTTCACTAACCCCTCATCAGACAAAGGTCTGATCTCAAAAATAAACAAAGAACTCAAGAAACTAGACACTAAAACTCTAATTAACCCAATTAAAAATGGGGTACTGAACTGAACAGAGAATTCACAACAGATGAACTTCGAATGGCCAAAAGACACTTAAGGTCATGCTCAACCTCCTTAGCGATCAGGGAAATGCAAATCAAAATAACTTTGAGATACCATCTTACACCTGTCAGAAGAGCCAAACTCAAAAACACCAATGATAGCCTATGCTGGAGAGGAGGTGGAGTGAGGGGAACACTCATCCATTGTTGGTGGGAATGCAAACTTGTGAGCCACTGTGGAAATCAGTGTGGCGGTTTCTCAGGAAACTGGGAGTCAACCTCCCTCAGGACCCAGCAATTCCACTCTTGGGAATATACCAGAGAGAGGCCCTATACTACAAAAGCATTTGTTCAACTATGTTCATAGCTGCACTATTTGTAATAGCCAGAACCTGGAAACAACCTAGGTGCCCCTCAATAGAAGAGTGGTTAAAAAAGGTGTGGAGCATATATACATTAGAGTTTTACACAACGGTAAAAAACAATGACATCTTGAATTTTGCATGCAAATGGATGGAAATAGAAAACGCTTTACTGAGTGAGGTAACCCAGACCCAAAAAGAGGAATATGGTATGTACTCACTCATAAGTGGATTCTAGCCTTAATTAAAAGTCTTTGAGCCTATAATTCGTGATCCTAGAGAAGCTAAATAAGAAGGTGAACCTGAAGAAAATCATATAGTTATCCTCCTGGATATTGGAATTAGACAAGATTGCCAGGCAAACTTGGGTGCTCCTGGTGTGGGGGGGTGGAAGTAAGGGGAGATGGTTGGAGAGAAGGGAGAGGGGGAGGATTGAGGATGGCTTGGGGGAATGGGATGGGTGGAGGGAGGAAGGATGAATGTGGGAGCGGGGAGGTGTGTATCTCAGCTAAGGGAGCCATTTTGGAGTTTGCAAGAGACTTGATTCTGGAGGGGTTCCCAGGCCCAAGAAGAGGTTCCCAGATTGTTCCCTGGGCAGCGGAGGAGAGGGTGCCTGAACTGGCCTTAGCCCATAACCATACTGATGAATATTTTGCATATCACCATAGAACCTTCATCTGGCGATGGATGGAGATAGAGACAGAGACACATTGGAACACTGGACTTAATTCCCTAGGTCCAAATGAGAAGTAGATGGAGTGAGAGGGTGAGCAAGAAAGGCAGGATTGGAGGGAACCTTCATCCGACGATGTATGGAGATAGAGACGAAGACAAACATTGGAGCACTGGACTGAGCTCCCAAGGTCCAAATAAGGAGCAGAAGCGGGGAGAACATGAAAAAGGAAGTCAGGATCGCAAGGGGTTCGTTCATCCACTGATACAAGGGGACTGGTCTGGTGGGATCAGGGCCAGCTTGACTGGGACTGAACGAGCTTGTGATCGGGCCGGATTCTCTGAATGTGGCTGACATGGGGACTGACTGGGAGGCCATTAACAATGGCCCTGGGTCTTGTTTCGTCTGCATGTGCTGGCTTTCTGGGATCCTGGTCTGTTTGGATGTTCACCTTCCTGGACCTGGAGGGAGGGGGGAGGAACTTGGACTTCCTGCAGGATAGGAGGCCCTGACTGCTCTTGTGACTGGAGAAGGAGGAGGGGAGGGAGTGGGGGAAGTGGGAGGGTATTGGGAGGAGGGGAGGAACTTGGACTTCCCATGGGGCAGAGAGCCCTGACTGCTCTTGGGACTGGAGAGGGAGGAGGAGAGGGAGTGGGGGGGGGGGATGGGAGTGTATTGGGAGGAGGGGAGGAAGTGGAAATTTTTTATAAATAAATGAATAAATAAATAATAATAATAAAAGAAATCAGAATGCATTGCGTCTGATTTCTCCTATGTTGGCCTTAAATGTTTGAATCAGCTCCTCAGAAAGTCATGGGGTGGGGAAGCAGACAGAGACTTCCTTATCTAAGCAATTAACCTTCCACAAAACAGAAAAGACATGAAGGGAAGAGAAGGAACAGAAAGTGCCTTGGATAATTAAGAGGAGACATAACCACCCTAATGTCATTTGAATCAAAATGTGCTGCTTTCTCAAGCAGCCTCCATTGTGTCTCAGGATGCTCTCTTGTATGGCAGATAGTGGCTTAGGACATTTGTGAGCATTACCTTTATGAAGATGTCTCATAGGAAAGTCACATATTAATTCATTTACTCAGGAATAGGGTTCAGATGAGTCTAGATTTCTATCTTTGGTACTAAGTGCTCTAAGTGGGAACCTAAGGTAACTTTTAAGCCATGCTTAGCAACGAAGATAAGCTGAGGGGTGGTCAGGCAAACTCGCCAATAATATTTCAGGATGGAGTCTGGCATGAGCATCTACAAAACTTGGGACAGAGACATAGCTGTACATTGTCATCTACAGCAGTTAAGAGAGTTCCCCAAGACTTTTCAGGGCGGAAGTCACTAATCTGTTCTATTAATATATCCCAAAGTTTTCACTTTAGGTCATATACAAAGGTAGGTTATTAGTGACCATGAAGGGCTCTAAAGATCATCTGTATTTGGCCTTGGGCCTGAAGCACTTTAACCTCTCCACAATCATTGCAGTTCTAATCAGTTAATCAGCCTTGCAGAAGAGGCAGAGAGGAAAGTTCTTTACAGGAACACCCATTCACCAGTACATTGAGGAAATCTCTAGTGACATTTATGTAACCATAGAAAATATTGCTTTTTTTCCCTGTCTTGGCACCCTTGAATTATAACAGATTAGATTTTGTAAACTTGGGGTGATTCCTAAGATAATTTGGGTGAAAAAAAAATCCTCCCTTAGAGTTCCTTCAAAAACAAACAACACTCTAGCCACTGATTGCTGCATTTATTTTTGAAAATATTGTTAAAATTGCTATTTTTGGCACACCTGATTGAAAGTGTGTGTGTGTGTGTGTGTGTGTGTGTGTGTGTGTGTGTGTGTGTGTGTGAATGCTTTTGAGTACTTTAGGACGCTTGCTAGAATAAGTAAGTCACTCCAGGTGGATTTGAGTTAATTTAGCTAGACCTCACTTCCTGTTTTTTCTCTCAGCTTCCTTTGTGAAATGAAATAAGTTCCGGTAGGCTCCCTGTTGCCCAGTGGTTGAGCCTCACATTCCCGGTGCAATGCCTTCACTCTTATAACAAACTCTATCCCTGGAAGCATAAGGTAAAACAAATCCTTTTCTAAGTCAATGTTTTAGAGGGTCAGAGTATTCTGTCTCAGCAAAAGAAATTGAAGGAATGTAATTTCTAAAATGTTTACTGCTTGGCAAACTTAATATGCAAATTTTAAAGTGAAATTTTAGAATCACCCTGTGTGTAGAAAGACCTTCATATTATTTCTGGGCTCTTGTCTAGATGAGCTGGACACATGTCTTGTCTGTATTAATACATATTTTGTCTGTATTACATTATTACATGAGACAATTACTAATTTAGAATGTATTTTTATTGTAAGTAATCATATGCATCAATAATTTATTATCTAGCTTGATGTACAAATTGTAATATTACTACGATAAAACGAGTATTAAAAATGCAGTGTTAGGTTCTCTGTTTCATTGCATCATTAAAAAATGTTGTGTTTGCAACTGAAAATGTTCTTGTAATATATGTAGTATTTTATATGTTTATATAAATATATGCAAGTATATATCTATATACAAATATATTATATATATATATAAAATATCATACAAAATAATCTGTGTAATGGTGACAGATGTAGGATGACAAAATGTAAAAAGTTTTTCCCTTTAGGTTTTCAGATAAGTTTCTACTGAATACACAACGGTATACCTATAAATGCCATTCACTATTTGTCTGGTATAAAGAAAGAAATTAATAAGGCTTATAGAAAAATAAATCTTAAAATAATAGAATTATACGTAAATAGATTGACCACACCAAAAATTGCTATATATAAGGAATTTCCTTTACTTAATATTTAAAGCAATTAGACTTGAAATATTGGTTTTCTTTTAATTAAATAGGTAAAGGACTATCTTTAAAAGAGAATTTAGAGGCTAGGAAGTTGGCTCAGCAGTGAAGGCACTTGCTTCTAAGTTTGACAACCTAAATTGGATCCCTGAGACCTAAGTGGAAGAAATTATTCACATATATGAATACAGGCACACAGAAAGAGAGAGATAGAGAGAGAGAGAGAGAGAGAGAGAGAGACAGACAGACAGACAGACAGACAGACAAACAGACAGACACAGAGAGAGACAGAGAGATGCAAACATACCACTCAACAAGTCAAAAATAAAATCTATTTAATACTCTTTGTACTTCTAATTTTATCAGACGTTGAATAAATCAAGGCTTATTTAAGTATTAGCTTATATTAAAATATTGTAAATTGCAAGTATTTAGCTGTCTGATGAAATATATGGAACATAAATGAAACCCTCTTAAGCACTTCGGACTATACAGTTCAGTAATTTTAAATGCATTTACATTTTTAATATTGAAAATACATACAATGTACTCTAGTGATAATTTCCCTTTTCTGTCTCCTTCCAGAACCTCCTCATCTCCCACATATCTGACTCCATGCTTTTTTTTTATCTTTAGGAAACAAACAGGCAACTATAAAAAGAAAACAAAACAAAATTTTTTAAAAAAAAAAAGTTTAAAAATCTCAAGAAACGTACTCATCATCATCATCATCATTATCATTTATGTCCTGGCAATGCTTAAGCATGCATGGGCAGCTTATTTACGGTGGTTCTCCTGATGTTCCTATCCTGTGCAGTCCTAGATGCTTGTGTTATTGTCATATACAAGGTTCCACAGACTTCCTTTAAGCTGTCTATTCAGCATTTTATTGGGTCTTCCTCTTTGCCTAACCCCATGTACTCCTCCAATCAGTGCTGCCTTGGGTATCTGCCATCATTCATTCTCATAACAAGGTCAAAGTACCCTTACTGTATCCTGTAGTTTATTTCCTTCTGTAGATGGAGATATTTCTTAATGTCATCATGGTTGCACAGCCTGTCTCTTCATGTGACGCCTAGAATCCTCCTGAGTCATGCCGTCTCAAACACATTCAGTCGCTGTTCTGAGGAGTGTATCATTATCCAGGTTTCAGGGTTGTAAAGAAGGCAGCTCAAGACAAGAGTCTCATATAGTTGTAATTTGGTTGTTGTTGTGATGTCTCTTGCTGACCAAACCTTTCCTAGTGCCTAGAATGCAACCTCACTATCTCTCTCTGCCTCTAGACACCTGAAATAGTTACCTCCTTTGAATTGAGGTTTCCTCCCATATAGACAAAGTTGACTGTTTGGTTGAGGTTCTGAGTCTTTACTACAATCTTAGAATCCTTGTGTAACTTCCCATGTGTTATATCTGAGACTTCTCGATGTTTACTTTCATACCGAGGTTTTCACTGACTTCCACCACTCTATTTACCGTGGCTTACAGCTCCTTGGGACTTTCAGCCAGTAGTGCTGTATCATCAGTGAAACACAAGTTATTGATATGCACACCACCCATCAGGATACCCTTGCATCAGTCAAAGTCTGTAGAGAACTAAGTGATTAGTTTAAGACAATTGTAGGTGTGTTGCAGGAATGTATGCTCTCACCACTATACACACACACACACACACACACACACACACACACACACACACATACTCCATAAAAAATCAGAAACCAATATACAAGCAAAACAGAAGGAACACAAAAACTGCCTCAAAAAGCACTATGAGACAAAAGCATTCTATAAAAACACCATTGAGCTCATTTTTTGCTAGATGAAATAGTCCAGAAATAAGTATAAAATGTAGTTTAAAGAGTAAAAGAACATTAAGAAGCTGAATGTTAGGGTCAAGGCATGTGCTCAAAGAGAGGTTATAATAGTTATAACTATATAGTTATAATAGTTAGCACTCTTAAAGAGAGACTTGTTGCTCTGTGCTGTAACAAGAGGAATGGTGTTGAAGAGCACTGGCCCACCTAATCAACCTGAATAAGGAGAAAGACTAAGGGGCTGTTTGTCCCCAAAAGGCAATTGGTTAACATAGGAATACTGGTGTGGGAGATAATTCCCACCACACTAACACCAGAAGCAATCAGACCTGCCCCTAGGAATAACACAGTCATGGAATGGAAGGAAGAAGCTGCAAACTCAGGAAGAAAGAAATTAAAAAAGATACTAGACATTGGAAGGATCTTCATGTTCATGAGCTAGAATAGTAAGTGTTTTGAAACTTGTTATATTACCAAAATCAATCTGTGTGAACTCCTGGAAAATTCTAATAATACCCATATGGATATAGGGAAAAACATAAAATCCTATGGAAGCACAAAAGGCTCCAGTATGTCAAACCAATCCTGAATAGAAAAGCACTTGATGAAGGTATCATAGTACAATTAAACTACTGAGCCATAGCAGCATAATAAGCATGATTTGGCACAAAATATATTTGTAGAAGATAGGATAGGATAGAATAGAATAGAATAGAATAGAATAGAATAGAATAGAATAGAATAGAATAGAATAGAATACTCAAAAAATAAATCCACACCACTACAGGTGAATGATGGCATGTGCCCTAAAATGCTACAGCTGACTACATATCCTGGTTAAGTCAGTTAAACAAACCAATTAGTACTAAAAAAACAAGCCATGTGGTGTCACATGCCTTTAATCCCAGCACTTCAGAGTCAAAGGCAGGTGAATCTTTGTGAGTGCAGGTCCAGTCTAATCTAAAAAGTGAGTGGCAGAACAATCAAAGCCATCACACAGAGAAACATGTCTATAAGACAAAAAAGTAAGCAAGCATTCAAAATAGCAACAAATGGGGGGTGAAGAGCAGAAAACATGAGATTTATTTAATTTGGTAACAATGAAAAGAGGGACAGAGAGATCTAGGCAACTCCTACTCTATACTCATTATTGATGTCCTGAAACGAAAATAATGTTTAAATATGAAGCAAGATACATGGTAACTAAGCATTTAGCCATAATATAGTTCCACCCATCATTGTCAGAGATCGAAGTCTCTCAGTAAGTTAAACTGACAAGTTGTGAACCTTTCTCCAGGAGATAAGATCCTTTTCTGGAAGATAAGTTTCTCCCCTGGACAGTTTCCAGAGATTTGTCTTACCTTGTGGGAGATTCCTGGATTAATTCTAATGTTCTGAGGTTCATGATTTCAATAATCTAATATTTAAAGAGAGAAGCATAAAGGTCTCTTTTGAATATATTTATTACTGGCAGACAAAATGGTAGAGTGTGCAACAAAAGAGATAACTAACCAGAGAAGGAAAAGTGTAGGGGAAAAAACCGCTTTGTCTGCTATTCATTTAACAGGGGGTTAATGACCAGACTATATAAAGTATTAACGAACAGACAAGCAACCTAACAATCAGGCAAATAAACTGAACAAGTGTGTCTCAGAAGAAGAAATACAAATGCTTAATAAATATATGGAAAAATTTTTCAACATTTTGTCCCTAGAAAATACAAATTACAGCTCTACTGAGACACCATCTTGTCCAAGTCAGAAAGTCTGCCATCTCCAAAATAAAAGCAGCCTATGCTGGTGATGAGATGTCAGTGGATTTGTTAGCACTGGAGTTTTGTCAACCTTAAGAGACAATTAAGAAAACATGCAAAGAAAGGAGATCCATTCAATGTATCCATGGTGGTAAAAAGAGTAAATAGGTCCAATGATCATCCAAATACATCTTTGTTCCTAACATCAGGTTGAGGTTTAAGTGGAAGACAAGAAGTTCTCAGAACTAAGCAGGCCTTGCTTTAATACCACCTATCATTAAGTGTGGTTTTCTGGACCAGTGTCTTCTGTGAAGTAGTCAGAAGTGGTATAAGCTTCTCTTCATCCGTCTGCTTCTCCCTGCATGACTTTTCTTGGGGAAATGCCAATCCACTGGGGACAATTATCTCAATAGTTTAAAAACCAATCTAATTGTGTGTGCATTTTGCCCCATTAGATGATCTTCCTGTGACCACAGTTCCAGAAGCTTTAATTATTGTTGGTGATAATGAATGTAAATGATTAATATACCCTATATGATCACAGGTATAGAAGATCCTTGAAAAGCTAAAAATAGAACTTCTGTGTAGTCTAGCTGTCCCATTCCTAGGTATACCCAGAAGAATAAAAGTCAGCATACAATAAAGATTAATGCATATCCATTTTTATTGAAGCACAATATACTAAAAATAGTACATAAAGGGCAGCAATTAGAGAACAAAGTACTGCTCTACTAAAGCCACACTTGTCAAATCAATGTGTTGACTGGGTTTAGTCACAGAGTGTAGGTGAACCATACCTTATATTGAACTTTCTGCAAGGCTGATCATCTGATAATGTTGTCAATGACTATTTCCATATTAGATTAGAAAATTGCAAGTCCAGAGACCAATTACAATTCATATCATGCTTTCTTTAACCATGTTAATAGGTCTTTCTTCTTTATTTGTTCTTCTATAACCAACATAGGTTTACCTACATGGATGGTATCATCTGCCTGGTTATACACTGAAAACAGGCGTTGATAAAAGACTGAAAGTAGTTTTGCTTTCTTAGAGTGTTTTAGAGATAGAACAATTGATTCCCAAGGATTTTCTTCTGTAGCATTTAAAAGTTGTAGGGCCAAGAGTATGTGATAGTTGGCACTCACAATCAAGGAGAAACAAAATGATAGAACTAGTTGCTTTTATCCAGGTCTAACCTAAGATCATCTCTGACTAGTGTGGATCTAAGGAACAGCCTTTGAAAGGTCACACCCACCACCAAACTATCTACAAACAGTGATGCATAATCTAAAATCTTAAATCCTGAGTGCCTTCCCTGCTACAGAAAAGTAATAGGATGATTGATATTTTCCATTAGGAGACCCGTTGATCCTCCACTCCCAGATTAGTCCAGACTACAGTGCAGAAACACTGCATGTATTTCCTTTTTAAGGTTTAGGTCAAACTGAAACAGTCTATGGGTATATTGTTTCCCATCTGTATGACTGAAGAAACATATGTTGGATCATTTTCAAAATCTCCTTCTTTAATACACTTGACAAAGATGAACATAGTGGGTAAGGTCACACCTTACTAGGACAGCTTGCATTTGCACATCCTTGTGTCTCTAGTTAAATTTTAATCTTCTGACAAGACCCTTAGGGGTTTTCTGGATCACTTTGTCTCTTTTCCCAATATGGTCAAATTAAATAAATAACCTTTTAATGTTTTCCACATTTAACATAACTCTGTTTTATTGGCCGATTTAGATAGGGTGGTCAGGCTTGGCTTGTATCACAGATGGTAACCCACAATTTCAATAACACATTGTTGTCTGCTCCAGAGAACACCCAGGATCTTTCCTTTTCCATCCTCCCCTTATGAATAATAAAGAACAAATCTTTTGGACTAATTCCTCTTATTCATGGAGAGCTGAATTCCTCCATATTCAGGAAGGAAGTATCTGAGCTGCTGAATGATCAGTTTGTTCAGCATCTACCACCTAGTTCATGGCTCATGCGATGTCATGTGCAAGTCAATTTCTTAAGTTTCAGAGAAATCATCAGCTCTTGAAACATAAGCCCTGGTCTTTAAGTTCCAAACATCACTACGTGGCCCTTTCCACATCATCAGCCTGGTCATTCAGCAGCTCAGATACTTCCTTCCTGAAACAATTTCTCTGTAGCACCTGGGATCTTTCCATTCCAGAGTTTCATCTAAATTCTTTGCCAGAAATTTCCCACAACTTTTGCCATCTTGTTTTTTTCTGCCAACTTTTGAAACTGGAATTATTCAAAACCTCTCTGCTTGCTGCATATTTAGGAAACCTTATCATTTCTACAATTTAAATAGCCCCTGTTGTCAGTTACTGGTGTACACTCCAGAACCATGTATGTATATGACTACTTGCCTTTGCAAATTGCCAGCATTGAGACTCAGCACACCTGGGACAGCTAATATTATTGGTATTTTTTAAATTCCCAAAAGAAGCTACACCATTAAAATACCTTGTCACTGTCATTTTTCCCCTTTGCGTCACCCATTCCTGCAGAAGCCATTTTGTTGCCATATGAGTCTCATTCTCTTGCCAGCCCTCTAGGTTATTATGTCACATGGTTCTGCTCTTGAATGACTTCATTCCATGTGTCTTCAGTGTCACCATCACAGTCTAATTAGCTGTCATTTTTTTGACTGCATTTTCAGATCCTCACTTTCTTTAACCTACAGTGATATTTTCAACCTCTTTTCTCCCTGAGAGCCTAGAGGCACCTCAGAATGTGCAGTGTGTGATCATCTCTACTCAGAATCACTCTTGTTGTTAGGATGCAAACCAAGACCTCGGCTCTTCCTAGGCAAGGTAATCAGTTTGTACCAACTTAGTTATCCTTTCCTTACTATGCTTGCCACACTGGACATCTTTTGGTTTCATGAGGCCCTAGTCTTTCTTCTTATTTCATGGGTATTCTGTGCCTGTTGACTATATTTCAATGTTAATAAATTAGTGTCCTCCTTGGCCCAGGAACAGTTCCTGCTCTTTCACTGAGGCTTTCCACCCAGAGAAGTAAAGTCTCAGGAAGGGAGTGTAGGGTACCTCCTGGTCCCGCTACTGAGGCTTCTTTGTTCCACAGGACCTTGCCCCAACCAAGTTCACCCTTTGGTCTGCAGGGGGGGTGTCCTTGGACTACCAGAAGTCCCTGTTCCTGTGCTGAGAAGTTCTATCCAGAAAGGTGAGTGTGCGCCATCTCTGGGCAGACATTCTAAGAACAGAGCACAGGGCCTCTCCAACTTCTGCTGCAGGGGTTTCATTGTTCTACATGACCCTGCCTCCCACAAGCCTGCCTTATTGACAGTGAGGTCCTTGGCCCAGGAACAGTTCCTGCTCCTGCACTGAGGAGATTCACCCAGAGAGTCAGTCACAACATAGATTGGACCAAAATACCAAGACTCTCTTAACTGCATTTGAAGGAAAAGATAGGCAGGTGCCAATGCAAGAATTCCTTCAACAACCTGAAAGGCAACATGAAAACACGAGAATCCAGGGATCACGCAACAAGAAGACTTGAACATCCTATTCCAGAAGAAGTAGAAGAAATCAAATTTAAACGTAACATTATGAAAATAATGGAGGACCTTAAACAGGAGGTGCTTTAAAGAAATGGAGAAGACAAACAAAAAAGTAGAAGAAATGAATAACTCTCTCAAAGATATCCAAGAAAACCAAGAAAAAGCAATCAAACAGTAATGGAAACAGTTCAAGACTTGAAAAATGAAATGGAGGTAATGAAGAAAACACAAACCGAGGGAAGACTGGATATGGAAAATCTGGGTAAACAAACAGGAACTACAGAGACAAGTATAACCAACAGAATACAAGAGATAGAAGAAAGAATCTCAGACACTGAAGATACTATAGAGGAATTAAACTCATTGATTATAGAGTTTGATTGATTAACAAATCCAACAAAATCTTAACTCAAAATATTCAGGAAATCTGGGACACCATGAGAAGACCAAACCTAAGAATAATAGGAGTAGAAGAAGGAGAAGAATTACAGCTCAAAGGCCCAGAAAAATATATTCAACAAAATTATAGAAGAAAACTTTCCCAATCTAAAAAAGGATATTCCTATGAAGGTACAAGAAGCATTCAGAACACCAAATAGACTGGATCAAAAAAAAAAAAAAAACCTCGCCATATTATAATATATAAAAACACAAAACATATAGAATAAAAAACGAATGTTAAGAGCTGCAAGGGAAAAAGGACAAGTAACATATAAAGGGAAACCTATCAGAATTATACCTGACTTTTCAGTGGAAACTATGAAAGCCAGAAGAACTTGGATAGTTGTTCTGCAGACACTAAGAGACCATGGATGCAAGCCCAGGCTACTATACCCAGCAAAGACTACATACAACATCGGTATGCCAGGACAAAACCAGATTTAAACAATACATAACCACAAACTCAGCCTTACAGAAAATACTAAAAGGAAAACCACAAACCAAGGAAGCCAACAACACCCATAATAACACAAGCATCTGACAACCCTCCACCAGCACAACTAAAAGAAGGGAAACACACAAACACTACCACCAGAAAAAATAAATGGAGTTAACAACTACTGGTCATGAATATTGCTTAATATCAATTGACTCAATTTCCTTATAAAAAGACACAGGGTAGGAGAATGGATAAAAAAACAATATCCAGCATTCTGCTGTTTACAAGAAACACATTTCGACCTCAAAGACAGACATTACCTCAGAGTAAAGGGTTGGGAAAAGGTTTTCCAATCAAATGGACCAAAGAAACAAGCGGGTGTGACTATGCTAATATCTAACAAAATTGATTTCAAACTAAAATCAATAAGAAGAGATGGTGAAGGACACTTTATACTTATAACAAGAACAATTCATCAGGAGGAAGTCTCAATCCTGAATATCTATGCCCCAAATACAAAAGCGCCCACATATGTAAAAGAAACATTACTAGAACTCAAAGCATACATCAAACCCCACACTCTAATAGTAGGAGATTTCAACACTCTTCTCTCACCAATGAACAGGTCAACTAGACAGAAACTTAACGGAGAAATAAGAGAACTAACAGATGTAATGAACCAAATGGACTTAATAGACATATATAGAACATTCCACCCAAACAGAAAAGAATATACCTCCTTTCCAGCATCTCTCAGAACCTTCTCAAAAATTGATCATATAATTGGTAGCAAAGCAAACATTCATAGGTACAAAGAAATTGTAGTAACCAATGCTATACTTTGGGATCACTATGGAATAAAGTTAGAATTCAACAACAATTCTACCCCCCAGAAACCCTACAAGCTCATGGAAACTGAACAGTCAACTACTGAACAACTCCTGGATCAAGGAAGAAATAATGAAAGAAATTAAAGTCTTCCTTGAATTCAACAAAAATAAAGACGCAACATACCCAAACTTATGGGACACTGTAAAAGCAGTGCTAAGAGGAAAGTTCATAGCACTAAGTGTCCACATAAAGAAAATGGAGAAAGCACACATTAGAGATTTAACAGCACACCTGAAATCTCTAGAAAAAAAAAGAAGCAGATTCACCCAGACTCACCCAGGATGGGTAGAAGACTGGAAATAATCAAACTGAGAGCTCAAATCAACAAAATAGAAACACAGAAAACAATCCAAACAATCAATGAAACAAAAAGCTGGGTCTTGGAGAAAATCAACAAGATTGACAAGCCCCTATCCAAACTAATCAAAAGGCAGAAAGAGAACACGCAAATTTACAAGTCAGAAATGAAAAGGTGAACATAACCACAGACTCAGAGGAAATTCGGAAAATCATTAGATCTTACTATAAAAGCCTGTATGCTACAAAATTGGAAAAAGTGAAAGAAATGGACTTTTTTTATAGATAAGTATCATATACCAAAATTAAATCATGATTAGGTGAACAATTTAAATAGACCTGTAAATCATGAAGAGTTAGAAGCTGTCATCAAAAACCTCCCTACCAAATAAAGCCCTGGACCAGATGGTTTCAATGCAGAATTCTACCAGAACTTCCAAGAAGAGCTAATATGTATACTTCTTAATGTGTTTCACAAAATAGAAACAGAAAAGTCATTGCCTAACTCCTTTTATGAAGCTACAGTTACCCTGATACCGAAACCACACAAAGCCTCAACCAAAAACGAGAATTACAGACCAATCTCACTCTTGAACATTGACGCAAAAATTCTCAATAAAATACTGGCAAACCAAATCCAAGAACACATCAAGAAATTATACATTATGATCAAGTAGGTTTCATCCCAGAGATGCAGAAATGGTTCAACATACAAAAATCTATCAATGTAATCCATAATATAAATAAACTAAAAGAAAAAACCTTATAATCATTTCATTAGATGCTGAAAAAGCATTTGACAAAATTCAACACCCCTTTATGATAAAGGTCTTGGGAGAGATGAGGGATACAAGGTTCATACCTAAATATAATAAAAGCAATATACAGCAAGCTGACAACTAACATCAAATCAAATGGAGAGAAACTCAAAGCCATTCCACTAAAATCAGGAAAAGATAAGGCTGTCCACTCTATCCATATCTCTTCAATATAGTGCTTGAAGTTCTAGCAATAGCAATAAGACAACATAAGGGGATTAAGGGGATTCGAATTGGAAAGGAAAAAGTAAAACTTTCATTATTTGCAGATGATATGATAGTGTACATAAACGCTTCCAAAAACTGTACCAAAGAACTCCTACAGCTGATAAACACTTTCAGTGATGTGGCAAAATACAAGATCAACTCCAAAAAATCAGTTGCCCTTCTATACACAAAGAACAAAGAAGCAGAGAGGAAAATCAGAGAAACATCACCTTTCACGATAGCCACAAATAGCATAAAGTATCTTGGGGTAACTATAATCAAGGAAGTGAAAGATCTATTTGACAAGAACTTTAAGTCTTTGAAGAAAGAAATTAAAGATGATATCAGAAAATAAAAGAATCTCAATGCTCTTGGATTGGCAGGATCAACATAGTAAAAATGGCAATTCTACCAAAAGCAATCTATAGATTCAATGCAATCCTCATCAAAATCCCATCAAAATTTTTCACAGACCATGAGAGAACAATAATCAAGGTTATATGGCAAAACAAAAAACCCAGGATAGCCAAAACAATCTTATACAATAAAAGTACTTCTGGAGGCATTACCATCCTTGACTTCAAACTCTGTTACAGAGCTACAGTAAAGAAAACAGCTTGGTATTGACACAAAGTAGAGATGTTAACCAATGGAATCAAATCAAAGACCCAGATATTAATCCACAAACCAATGAACACCTGATTTTCGAAAAAGGAGCTAAAACTATACAATGGAAGAAAGAAAGCATCTTTAACAAATGGTGTTAGCATAACTAGATGTCAACCTGTAGAAGAATGAAAATAGATCCGTATCTATCACTATGCACAAAACTCATGTCCAAATGGATTAAAGACCTCAATATAAATCTGACCACACTGAACCTAATAGAAGAGAAAGTGGGAAGTAGTCTGCAACACATGGGCACAGGAGACCACTTCCTAGGTAGAACCCCAGTAGCACAGGCAATAAGAGCAACAATGAATAAATGGGACCTCCTGAAACTGAGAAGCTTTTGTAATGCATAGGATACTCTTATTAAGACAAAAAAGTAACCTACTGAATGGGAGATGATCTTCACCAACCCCTCATCAGACAAAGGTCTGATCTCAAAAATGTATAAAGAACTCAAGAAACTAAACGTTAAAACTCTTATTAACCCAATTAAAAAATGGGGTACTGAACTGAACAGAGAATTTTCAACAGATGAACTTCGAAAGGCCAAAAGACACTTAAGGTCATCCTCAACCTCCTTAGCGATCAGGGAAATGCAAATCAAAACAACTTTGAGATACCATCTTACACCTGTCAGAATGACTAAAATCAAAAACACCAATGATAGCCTATGCTGGAGAGGATGTGGAGTAAGGGGAACACGCATCCATTGCTGGTGGGAATGCAGACATGTGCAACCACTTGGAAATCAGTGTGGCGGTTTCTTGGAAAACTGGGAGTCAATCTATCTCAGGATCCAGCAGTTCCACTTTTAGGAATATACCCAAGAGATGCCCAATCATACTACAAAAGCATTTGTTCAACTATGTTCATAGAAGCACTATTTGCAATAGCCAGAACCTGGAAACAACCTAGGTGCCCCTCAATAGAAGAATGGTTTAAAAAGGTGTGGAACATATACACTTTAGAGTTTTACTCAGCGGTAAAAAAAAATGACATCTTGAATTTTGCATGTAAATGGATGGAAATAGAAAACTCTTTACTGAACGAGATAACCCAGACCCAAAAAGATGACTATGGTATGTAGTCACTCATAAATGGATTCTAGCCATAAACAAAAGCCATTGAGCCTATAATTCGTGATCCTAGAGAAGATAAATAAGAAGGTGAACCCCAAGAAAAACATATTTATTTTGGGGGATATTTGAAGTATACAAGATTGCCAGGCAAAAGTTGGGAATATGGGGATAGGGGTGCATTGGTGTGAAGGGGAGATGGGAAAGAGAAGGGAGAAGGGGAGGATTGGGGAGAGCTTGGGGGAATGGGATGGTAGAGATAGAAGAAGGGTGGATATGGAAGCAACGAAGAAGATATCTTAACTAAGGGAGCCATTTTAGGGTTGGCAAGATACTTGGCTCTAGAGGGGTTCCCAGGTGTCCAAGGGGATTTCCCCAGCTAGGTCCTTGGGCAGCAGAGGAAAGGGAGCCTTAACTGGCCTTCTCCCATAGACAGATGAATATCTTACATATCACCATAGAGCCTTCATCTGACGTTGGATGGAGATATAGACACAGACCCACATTGGAGAACTGGACTGAGCTCCCAAGGACCAAATGAGGAGCAGAAGGAGGGAGAATATGAGCAAGGAAGTCAGGACCACTAGGGGTTCATCCACCCACAGAGATGGTGGAACACATCTAATAGGAGCTCACCAAGGCCAGCTGGAGTGGGACTGAACGAGCATGTGATCAAACCGGATTCTCTGAATGTGGCTGACAATGAGGGCTGACTGAGATGCCAGTGATAATGACACCGAGTTTTGATTCTACTGCATGTAGTGGCTTTTAGGGAACCTTGTCTATTTAGATGCACACCTTCCTAGACCTGGATGGAGGCAAAAGGACCTTGGACTTCACACAGGGCAGAGCACCCTGACTTCTCTTAGGACTGGAGAGGGAGGGAGAGGGGGAGTGGAGGGAGTGGGAGGGAAATGGGCAGATGGGAGGAGGTGGAAATTTTTAATAAATAAAAAAAGAAAATTAATAAAAATTATCAATACTAAAAAAGTTAATAAATTAGTGTCCTTACTTACAGAATTTTCCCCTGAATAGCAGTAGAACTTTGATACTACTGAAAAATGTCTTTCCCCTTAACATTGTAGTTCCATGTGATTTTAATTAGCTAACTGACTCAATGTTTTTCATTTAATGGAGTAAATGCTATGTAAAGATGGAGTTTTCATCTATTATATGTATCATGAATCACTTATGCTTAGCACTGTGCTCTTTATAACAAACAATGTAGGTAATTATGTACAATTAATGATTGCTTGCCTCAAGGAGTAATTAGAAAATGTCTAAAACTGACACTCTGATACATCAATACACTTGAAGTTCTGCTTTCAATTTTTAAACAAGCAACCTGATATAATGGTAATATTGAGTATTCATGTTATTCTAGTCTAACCCTGTCTAGAAGGCTGGAGGTACCTGTGGTGCATGACGTTAGTAATGGAATATAAGAAGCCATGAACAAGAAAAGCAGCAGAAGGAAAAGGTTCATTTACACCTGTTTTCCTAGGACAGAGTGTGGGCATGTGAAGAGGGAAGGAAGAACACAGTGTGTCTGGCTGTGTCTGAATGGTGTGGTTCCTTCTCACCAACATATTTAAAATTAGATCTTTTCAATGTCTATTAGGGATGACACTGTTATGTCCTCTGATGAGTGCTTTCATTCAGAAAATGTGGCACCCCTCTTCCTTTAAACATGGCAGTTCATGATGGGACTGGTTTATGGGAATGTTGACTCTTGATGAGGCAGGGGAAAAAGAACATCTGCCCACAGTAAGATTGAAATGCATGTGTACAAGGCTGCTATAACAACCATGGAATCCTTAGTTAAGCACAATATCCAGCATCTATTTACGCAAAGGAGAATATACCTTCCCCCAACCTTACTGGATATGAACTGTACAATAAATAGCTGAGGAGAGCAGTGGAGACATCACTGTAGATCTGGAGTGATGTAATCATGTAGGGTTTATGGTTTGCTACCTGGGCTCTTGAGGGAGGTGCTGTCTTCCAAGTCTCAGTCTCTCAGCTATGATAGAGTAAAAATTACTCCCCCCTCCATGAGTTCTGTGGGGAAGGATGAGAGTGGTACTGTGAAAAGCACTCTGATTAGTTCCACGAACCTAACCATGTACTACATCTCTGAGAAATGAATAAACTCTGTGTTCAAAGACCTGGGGATACAAATGCATGGTCAGAGCCAGGACAATAACTCACCAGTCCCAGATAGCTACACTCACTGAGTGGGTACTCAGTATGTTTTATGCTTTACTTCATTCTTTATAACTGTTCGACCATAGAATTTTCATCATCTTTCTAAAGAGGAAATCAATTTCTAAGGAAGGAATGTAGCCTAGGAAAAGTCTCTTGCCTGGTGGAGGGACTCTGCCAGATGTTATGTACATCTGCATGGAAATATGACCTTTGGATCTCTATGAGACTTGAAGTTTAGTGACTGGTATTGTGGGGACCATGCATGAGTGGGTGGGTGACAGAGTTTAGCGGGGGCAAAAAGAGGCACTTGGAGAGAATGAGAGAAATGCAGAAAACACAAAGTGTTCCAAAGCTGAATGAGAGCATGTGATCATTTTCAAAGATGCGTCTATCTATGTGCTCACAAATCTGTCCCCTGTTGACCCAGTTCTGCTTTTGTCATCCTGAGTCTTGCCAGTAGTACCAAACAAGAGGGAAAAATTCCCCCAGGTATCCATAATCTCCTTTCCTACTCTTACCTTCTTTTATTTGTGCCCTATCTTATCAATCACAAAACCTTGGATCATTGTGGACCCAGTCAAAACAAATGTAGTGATTTGATCTGATTCCAATATTTTGTACCTGTATTATAGATCTGAGCCTTAGACTCTGTACGTCCTTAGTTTTTTTATCCAGAGTCCTTGCTAACTTTATTGGGTTGTAGCACAATCTGTCTTGTCTGGTTTGTAAGGCAGAGCCAACAAATGTATGCCTTTTCTTTTAAGAGTTGCCAGTAATAGATGTGTACAAATGAGGAAAAAGCAAAATTCATCTTGATCAGCATGTGGATGAGCTTTTAGGCTATATGAGAATTTATTGACTAAATTTATTAGCTAACTTTTAATATCAACCGTGAAGTTTGGAACAACTTAAATAGTATATCTAAAGTGTTTCCTAACAAGTAATATGTACCGGATAGATTCCCTCCTTGTACTGGAGAGGCATCCAGTATCTGAGACTAAGCACTAGGGTCAATGTTCTTTCACCTTCACAAGCTCTGTGCCCATGTATGTTTCTAGTTCAAAAGAAGTGATTCAAAAATTTTATCTTGTTGTAATAAAAGTGAAGATGGGCAAGTCCTGATCCTTACAGGATTTCTCAACTGTGCCAGGTCTTTCTGCCAATTAATGTAATAATGTATGAAATGACCAAGAAGACCCCTGGGTATATGTCATAATGCAGGCAGAGAACAGTTATCACTGCACACTGTAAGCAATTTGAAAAATTAAAACGAAAGTGGTTTTTTTCTTAAAGGTGGCTCAGAGGGTTAAAACAGAGTTAAAATTAAAAATAACAATAAGAAAATCAACAATGAATTAGAATAAAGAAACAGAATAAATCTATAGACATAACATAGAAAACTTAGTAACAGTAGTTTTTAGACTTTATAGAGGAGCACAGTTTGCTTTGAAATTTCAGAGTGTATATCTGCGCTTCACTACAATGCCGTGCACATGAACTCTTTAAGCACAACTGTGTACACTCCTTGGTACTCTTCAGGGTAACATTCTCATTGACCATCTTCTCAGAGAGCCTTAGAGAGCAGGAAAATGTACAATGTACAGCCTAAGACGACATCTACTATAGTCCTGTTAGAAACTGAGATGAAGACAAAGTCAACAAAGGGAAATGGTACTGGAACTAATTCTTAAATGGTGAAGTTATCAGCAAAACATATTTAGTGTGTATGAAGTGAACTGATTTCAGTCAAGAAGTTTGAAAGGATTTTTCTAAGAAAGATGACTCAGTGGGGCTCAAGACATTGATTTGGGGAGGTATCTGACCTGCTTTAATCTGAATTCTCATTCTTATCATATTTATGATTTAGAAGAAAATTGATGATACTTTCTGTAACTATTTCCAAATCTATGTATCTTAGGTTCACTGTCATAAGTAAACATGTTAACAGATCAACTAACAAATTAATCATAACAATTTATAAATTAGGAGTCTTTCTTAGTAACTGATAACATCAGTAGGTGAGCAGTCAGCAAGGATACAGAAAAACTAAGGCTCAATAAGAGAGAAATAACACTTATACAAAACTCCAGTCAAGAGGAGTAGAACACACACACACACACACACACACACACACACACACACACACACCACACTTCATATATTTTCCTGGAAAAGCACTTTAACTAGCTAAGCTGAGGCCAGGGATTTACACACATATCTTAAAGCAGCAGTACATATCTGACTCTATCATAATTTACTATTAGGTCATCAGACAGACCTGGACATATTTAAAGAATTCAACTCATACAGTGTGTTCTCTAACCACAATGGAATCACCCTGGAAAGATAAGAAATTCTCCAATTATTTGTCTTCTTCTTCTCTTTTTCCTTTATCTCTCCATCCTTCCCTCCATTTTTCTCTCTCCCTCCCTTCCTCCCTTCATCCATCCCTTTTTTCCCCTCTCCGTCTATCTTTCTTCTTACAAACAGGATTTCTCTATGTGGCAATGGCTGCCCTGAAACTCGGTCCTCAGACTAAGCTTACATCAAACTCACAGAGATCTGCCACCACTGCCCTACTGAGCTTCATATTTCTTAAGAGCACACGTTTAGAAGTTAACTCTTTGGCCTGGGATTAGCAACTGTGAGCAGGAGTCTTGGAGCCATCCCAGCCCCCATCGCCTGTTCTCAGAAATCCCAGATTCTGCAGCTCAGGATTAGGTTAGGGCAAATTCAGGCACCATGTTCGGTTCCTACCTGCTGGACTCCCAGGTGTGGCTGTTTTATGTCCAACTGCAGTAAATTGCCCACGAAGGGCAGACGCTGTGGCCCTGGTGGAAAGTTCTTGGGGCGCCGGCTTCTGAGGTAGTCAGTCAGGAACAAAAAGGTGATAGCAGCCAGCAGCAGAGTCCAGAGATGGAGCCCTGCCCAGAGGCTGGCTACAAGGTAGCCCGTAGCTGAGAGCATGGTTGTTATCCCTGCAGACTCTTCAGAGGAATGAGAGTCTGAGCTGAGGCTCAGGGTTGCGAATCTTACAGGGCTCTCAGATAATCTATTCCTCTCCACTTCCGTACACTCCCCTCCATTTTCGTCAGAGACTCTAGGACTCAGAGAGCACAGACACCCCGCCCTTACAACCCCACCCCTCTCTCTCTAAGCAGAAGTCTTAGCCACTCCTTCCTGTTAGTACAGGACCTACCACTAACAGTCAGAGCTCTCTGCCCTGCCCTGTCACAAGCTTAACTAGAGAGACCTTTGGAGTTGTGGTTTTTTTCTTCAAACGTCAGTTACACTAGGTGCTGAAAAGAATTTGGGTTTAATTTGGTAATTATACTTCGCACTCACTTGCTTTGTTACTATGTCCAGGATATAAAAACCCAAGTAGCTTTAGACAGTCCATAGATGCACATAGCTGTAAATGAAGGCGGAATCTTTGTTGTAAAGTCTGATTTTCGTAGCTTTTATTTAGATCTGTAACTTGCCAGTTCTAAAGTTACACCATTTAGTTCCATTTTCATAGCTCCAAACAACTGCTAATTGCAAATTTATCCTCTTAAGGGTATGAGCTAATGTTAAGCAGAGAACTTGACTTTTAAAGACACAGATCTTAGCCTGAGCAGTGATGAGGCTTTAGGCAGGTTGAGCAGTCACTGACAGGTTGGTTTGAAATAATGTTTTTCCCCCCTTTGGTTTAAATTGGAAGAGATAAGAACTTTAAAATGCTAAGGTTTTGAATGTGACTGTTGGGATTCTGTCTCCATTCCGAAATCCTAATCATGAAAAGCCACGTGTTCAAATAAGAAGATCTTTGAAAATAAATTTGTCCTTTACGTATTACAGTTCAGTAACAGCCTTCCTTAGCATTTTCATTTATACATTAAGACTATTTTTGAAAATAATTTATTTTAATAAGGATTTTAAGGTACGTTTCAGAGCATTTGATTAACATAAAGCATTTTATGCCATACAATTCTTATTTTTCCCATGACTATTGACTTAATTGAAATATAACCTTAATATTTTTTTTTCTGTAGAACCATTTTGGAAGAAAATCCTCAGTTAAATCTATATGCATGATATTAAATTTTATAGCTTAATGAAACGGTAGTTCTCCAATTCTTATGAATAGTATTTTATTAAACAAATTACATTTCAGGTTTTTATAAAACTCTTAATACACCCAAAATAACATTTTAATAAGTTTTAAGAGCTTTAGCCTACCTGTATAAGGCAGTATATACTTATCAAGCCTTTTGATAAATAACTCAAACACTCACATTTAAAAATATGTGCTGTATAATTTAATTGTGCATTCTATACATATGCATATATGTGACATATGTGATTATACACACACGTGCGCACACACACACGCGCGCGCACACACACACACATATATATATATTAGGACTCTATGTAAATAAAAATTCAATTGGTCACTGCATTTGTCACTGAGTTTTTGTGGGGGAACATGTGGAAATATGTATCATAGACTAGTCACAATTACACACAGTGTAGCTATGGCCAATATAATAACCAAGTAGAAAGCTCAGATATCCTTATCTCTTTATGTCATGAGGAAAGCTGAGTAAAATGAGCAAAAGATCAAGTTTATCATGTGGACTTAAGGCAACATCCTTTTCTATTTTTAGAAAGAACCTTCTGAGAATGAAAGGTCATTACAGATGAAACAATCACCCTCAGTGTTACTTTAGGTTAAAAAAAATCTCTATTAATTTGTAGTAGGGCTGAACTACATTTCCCATGCCTACATGCATATCTACATGAAAGAAGGGGAACTAACTTGAAGTATAGCATCATGGATTAGCATTCAGCTCCCTGCTTACTATGACTCTCACCTGTATTTTATCTTGGAATACTTAAACATGATCTGTCCCACATTTACCTGGCATTTAGTCATCACCAATGCTTAGGTGGTTACTTTTTCCTCTAGATATCCTGAGTGGCACCATAGATCAGAAAAGATTCCATCCATTGATATTCTGGGGAGCATATGCTAAGTTCCCTACTATGATAAGATCCTAATGCTCATCTAGTACAAAATCTAAAGACAGCTGAAGTTTGAGCCCCTTATGATATCAAAATGCATTGAGTCTGATTTCTCCTATGTTGACTTTAAACGTTCTGAGTCAGCCTCTTCTCAGAAAGTCTTGGGGTGGGGAAACAGGCAGAGTCTTCCTTGTCTAAACAATTAACATTCCACAAAACAGAAAAGGCTTGAAGGGAAGAAAAGGAACCGAAAGTCCCTTGAATAATTAAGAGGAGACATAACCACCCTAATGTAATTTGAATCAGAATGTGCTGCTTCCTCAAGCAGCCTCCATTGTGTCTCAGGATGCTCTCTTGTATGGCAGATAGCGACTTCGGACATTGGTGAGCATAACCTTTATGAAGATGTCCCATAGAGAAGTCATATATTGATTCATTTACTCAGGAAAGAGGTTCAGAGGAGTCTAGATTTCTATCTTTGGTGCCCGTGGTACCTTTCTTCTCTGAGTGGGAACCCACGGTAACTTTCAAGCCTGCTTAGCAAGGAAGATAAGCTGAGGGGAGGTCAGGCAAACTCGTCAACAACGTTTCAGGATGGAGTCTGACATGAGCATCTACAAATGTTGGGACAGAGACATGGCTGTACATTGTCATCTACAGCAGCCTGGAGAGCTCCCTAGACTTTCTAGGGCCCAATTCTTGCCAAATCAGGAGTTTTGACTTGTGGTATAGTTAAAAAAAAATTTTAATGAAAGCTTAAGCATGAGGGTTAAGAGAAAGAGAGCTCCTCAAAGGAAGTCTAAGATGTCCAAATGGAGGTGAGAGAGAGCTTCCCAGGGGGAGGTGGTATTTATGATTTTTAAACATTGCATGGGATGACCTCTATTTTGTTTTTATCTTAAGCTAAGCCATAAACAACTCTTTGGAACAGTGATTTTGCTCCTCTTGGACATAAAGAATGATGAGGCACGGTCAGAGGATGATAGGCAAAGTATAAGTCTGAAAATGGTTACATGTCTTTGATTGTTGACATGTACGGGAGGTTGGAGCCACAGAAAACATTCACCAAAATCCACCTATGAGGATGATACTGGAAGTTTGGATAGAGGGGACCTATATTGGTATCTGTCTCATCCAGTGAAAACTGGCTTATTTAGCCACCATAACTGTTGACACAAAACAGAAATTTTATCTCTCAGAGTAGATGCAGTTTATTTTGGACATAAGTATGAGTGATCATGGCCCAGGAATACAGATTTAATTAACCTTAAATTCTATGTTCCAAAGTGGTAACATTTTCACAAAGTGTTATTGTAACAGTACAAAGGAAGTCATAAACCATGGGACTCTTCAAATATGTTGATGTACCACCTCAGAAATACCAGTTAGAGGTCCAGAGGCTGTTGCTTTCTGATGATAATCTCAGTCTTCTGGTTGGTGCAAGTCACTAGTCTGTTCAATTAATTTATCCCAAAATTTTTACTTTAGGTTATATATACAAAGGTAGGTTATTAGTGACTATGAAGGGCACTAAAATTCATCTGTTTCTGGCTCTGGGTTTGGAGCAATTTAACCTCTCCACCATTATTGCAGTTCTAATCAATTAATCAGTCTTGCAGAAGAGGTAGAGAAAAAAGTTCTTTACAGGAACACCCATTCACCAGCACACTGAGAAAATCTCCTCTGACATGTGTGTAACCATAAAATGTATTGCTTTCTTCTTTGTCTTGGCACCATTGAACTACAGCAGATAAGATTTTGTAAACTCAGAATGATTCCTTTGACAGTTTGGGTGAAAACAATCCTCCCCTAGAGTTCCTTCAAAAACAAACAACACTTTAGCCATTGGTTGCTGCATTTATTTTTGAAAATATTGTTAAAATTGCTGTATTTGGCACACCTAATTGAAAGTGTGTGTGTGTGTGTGTGTATTTGTGTGTGTGTGTGTATATGTGTGTGTGTGAGTGTGTGCATGCGAATGCTTTGGAATGCTTCTGGAGTCATTTAAAAGGTGGACAGTTACTTGAATAAGTAAGTCACTCTAGGTGGATTTGAGTTAATTTAGCTAGACCTCAGTTCCTGTTTTTTCTGTAAGCTTCTTGTGTGAAGATGAAATATGGTCTGGCTGCCTCCCTGTTGCCCAGTAGTTGAACCTCACACTCCCCGTACAATGCCTTCATTCTTATAACAAATTATCCCTGGAAGCATAAGACAAAACAAATCCTTTTCTAAGTCAATGTTTTAGAGGGTCAGAGTATTCTGTCTCAGCAAAATAAATGGAGGGAATATAATTTCCATAATGTTTACTGCTTGACAAACTTAATATGTAAATTTTAAAGAAAAATTTGAGAATCAACCTGTGTGTAGAGCTACCTTCTTATGATTTCTGGGCTCTTGTCGATATGACCTAGACACATATTGTGTCTGTATTAATATATATTTTGTCTGTATTACAGGAGACAATTATTAATTGGGAATTTTTTTCATTGTAAATAAAGTTATGAGTCAATATTTTACCATCTAGTTTAGTGTACAAATTGTAATAATACCAAGATAAATCTAGTATCAGAAAAATGCAGTGTTAGGTTCTCTGTTTCATTGCATCATTAAAAAGAATATTGTGTTTGCAACTGAAAATGTTCTCGTAATATCTGTAGTATTGTATATGTGTATACATATAAATGTGTACACATATAGAATAACATACAAAAATTGATCACATAATTGGTAACATGGCAGACATCCACAGATACAAAAAAAATGTAGTAACTACCTGTGTACTATCGAATCACCATGGAATTAAGTTAGAATTCAACAACAATTCTACCCCCCAGAAACCCTAAAATCTCATGGAAACTGAACAGTCAACTTCTGAACTACCCTTGGGCCAAGGAAGAAATAAAGAAAGAAATTAAAGTCTTCCTTGAACACTGTCATTAAGACAAAAAGGCAACCTACTGATTGGGAGAAGATCTTCACCAACCCCTCATCAGACAAAGGCCTGATTTCCAGAATATATAAAGAACTCAAGAAACTATATATTAAAACTCTAATTATCCCCCCACAAAAAATGGGGTACTGAACTGAACAGAGAATTCTCAACAGAAGAAATTCAAATGGCCAAATAACACATAATGTCATGCTCAACCTCCTTAGCGATCAGGGAAATGCAAATCAAAACAACTTTGAGATACCATCTTACACCTGTCAGAATGGCTAAAATCAAAAACACCAATGACAGCTTATACTGGAGAGGATGTGGAGTAAGGGGAACACTCATCCATCGTTGGTGGAAATGCAAACATGTCCAGCCACTTTGGAAATCAGTGTAGCAGATTCGCAGGAAACCTACCTCAGGACCCAGCAATTCCACTCTTGGGAAGAAACCCAAGAGATTCCCAATCATAATACAAAAGCATTGATCAACTATGTTCATAGAAGCACTATTTGTAATAGTCAGAACCTGGAAACAACCTAGGTGCCCCTCAATAGAAGAATGGTTAAAGAAGGTGTGGAACATATACACTTTAGAGTTTTACTCAGTGGTAAAAAACAATGACATCTTGAATTTTGCATGCAAATGGATAGAAATAGAAAATGCTTTACTGAGTGAGATAACCCAGACCCAAAAAGATGACTATGGTATGTAATCACTCATAAGTGGATTCTAGTCATAAATAAAGGACAATGAGCCTATAATTCGTGATCCTAGAGAAGCTACATAAGAAGGTGAACCCAAAGAAAATCATATAGTTATCCTCCTGGATATTGGAAGTAGACAAGATTTCCAGGCAAAAATTGGGTGCATGTTGGGGTGGGGTGGGTGTAAGGGGAGATGGGGAGAGAGAAGGGAGAAGGGGAGGATCGGGAGAGCTTGGGGGAATGGGATGGGTGGGATGGAGGAAAGGTGAATATGGGAGCAGGGAAGTAGATATCTTAATTAAGTGTGCCATTTTAGGGTTGGCAAGAGACTTGACTCTAGAGGGGTTCCCAGGTTCAAGGAGATGTCCCCAGCTAGGTCCTTGGGCAGCAGAGGAGAGGGTGCCTGAACTGGTCTTCTCTCATAGCCACACTGATGAATATCTTGCATATCACCATAGAACCTTCATCTGGCAATGGATAGAGATAGAGACAGAGATTCACATTGGAGCACTGGACTGAAGTCCCAAGGACCAAATGAGGGCCAGAAGGAGGGAGAACATAAGCAAGGAAGTCAGGACCGCGAGGGGTCCGTCCACTAACTGAGGTGGTGGGACTGATCTAATGGGAGCTCACCAAGGCCAGTTGTACTGGGACTGATGGAGCATGTGATCAAACCGGACTCTCTGAATGTGGCTGTCAATGAGGGCAGACTGAGAAGCCAAGTACGGGGTTTTGATTTTACTTGATGGTCTGACTTTGTGGGAGCCTGGTTTGTTTGGATGATCACCTTCCTAGACCTGGATGGAGGGGGGAGGACCTTGGACTTCCCATTGGCCAGGGAACCCTGACTGCTCTTAGGACTGGAGAGGGAGGGGGAGGGAGATTGGGGGGAGTGAGAGGGAAATGGGAGGTGGGGAGGAGGTGGAAATCTTTAATAAATAAATAAATAAAATAAAGTCTTCCTTGAATTCAACAAAAATAATGACACAACATACCCAAACCTATGGGACACTATGAAAACGGTGCTAAGAGGAAAGTTCATAGCACTAAGTGCCCACATAAAAAAACAGAGAAAGCTCATACTAGAGACTTAACAGCACAATTGTAGGTGTGTTGCAGGAATGTATACTCTCATCACCACTCTCACACACACACATACACATACACACACACACAAACACATACACTATAAAAAAGCAGAAACCAATATACAAGCAAAACACAACTAACTAAAAATATGCCTCAAAAAGTATTATGAGACAAAACATTCAAAAAACACTATTGAGCTCATTTTGCGTTGGATGAAGTAGCCTAGAAATAAGTATAAAATGTAATTTAAAGGGCAAAAGAACATTAGGAAGCTGAATGTTTGGGTCAAAGCATGTGCTCAAAGAGAGGCTATAATAGTTATGATGTAACTATATAGTTATAATAGTTAGCACTCTTAAAGAGAGGCTTGTTGCTCTGTGCTGTAACAAGAGGAAGAGTGTTGAAGAGCAATAGCCCACCTAGTCAACCTGAATAATGAGAAAGACTAAGGGGCTACTTGTCCCCCAAAGGCAATTGTTTAACATAGGAAGGCTGGTGCTGGGGGATAATTCCCACCACACTAACACCAGAAGCAATCAGACCTGCCCCTAGGAATAACGCAGTCCCAGAATGGAGTGAAGGAGCTGCAAACCCAGGAAGAAAGAAATTAAAGAGGATACTAGACAGTGGAAAGATCCTTCACGTTCACGAGCTAGAATAACAAGTGTTTTAAAACTTGTTATATTACCAAAATCAATCTGTGTGATCTCCTAGAAAATTCCAATAATACCCATAGAGATATAAGTAAAAAAAATCATAAAATCCTATGAAAGAACAAAAGGCTCCAGTAAGCCAAACCAATCCTGAATAGAAGAGCATTTGATCTTGATAAAGGTATCATAGTACAATTATACTGCTTAGCCATAGTAGCAAAATAAGGATATTTGGCACAAAATATATCTGTAGAACATAGGATAGGATAGGATAGGATAGGATAGGATAGGATAGGATAGGATAGGATAGGATAGGATAGGATAGGACAGGACTGAACAGGACAGAACAGAACAGAACAGAACAGAACAGAATAGAATAACTAATAATAATTCCACACTAGTAGACATAAAAGATGACATGTGCCCTAACATGCTAGGGTTGACTACATGTCCTGGATAAGCCAGTTAAACAAATCAATAATAATAAAAAGCAAGCCAGGTGTGGTTTCATATGCCTTTAATCCCAGCACTTGGGAGACAAAGGCAGGTGGATCTTTGTGACTTCAAGGCCAGCCTGATCTAAAAAGTGAATTTCACAGTCAAAGCTATCACACAGAGAAACCATGGCTAGAAAAAACAAAAGCAAGCAAGCAAACAAACGAACAAACAAAATAACAAAAAAACAGGTGGAGATTAAAAGCAGAAAATAGGAGATTTATTTAATTTAGTAATAATGTAAAAAGGGACAGAGAGATCTAGGCAACTCCTACTCCACACTCATTGAGGTCCTGAAATGAAACTAATGTTTAAATATGAAGCAAGATATATGAGTAACTAAGCACTAGCTGTGATGTAATTCCAACCATCACTGTCTCAGATTGGAGTCTCTCAGTGAGTTAAACTGATAAGTTGTGAATCTTTCTCCAGGAGAAAGATCCTTTTCTGGAAGGTAAATTTTTCCCCTGACAAGTTCCCAGAGATTTGTCTTAAGCTGTAGGAGATACTTGGGTTAATTCTAATGTCCTGAGATTCAAGATTTCAATAATCTGATATTTAAAGAGAGAAGCACGAGTGTCTCTTTTGAATATATTTATTACTAGCAGACATAGTGATAGAATGTGCAACAAAAAAGATAAATAACCTGTGAAGGGAGAGTGTAGGAAAAAATCTGCTTTGTCTGCTATCCATTTAACAGGGAAGTTAATGACCAGACTATATAAAGTATTAACAAACAAATAAACAACCCAATAATTGGGCAAATAAACTGGACGATTGTGTCTCAGAAGAAGAAATATAAATATTTAATAAAATATGGAAATTTTTCAACATTTTTATCCCTAGAAAATACAAATGACAGCTCTACGGAGACACCATCTTGTCCAAGGCAGAAAGTCTGCCATCTCTAAAACAAAAGCAGCCTATGCTGGTGATGAGCTTTCAGTGGATTTGTTAGCACTGGAATTCTGTCAACCTTAAGACTCTGTACTTGGTCACCTTTCCTCAGACAATTAAGAAAACATGCAAAGAAAGGAGATCCATTCAATGTATCCATGGTGGTAAACAGAGTAAATAGGTCCAATGATCATCCAAATACATCTTTGTTCCTAACATCAGGTTGAGGTTTAAGTGGAAGACAAGAAGTTCTCAGAACTAAGCAGGCCTTGCTTTAATACCACCTATCATTAAGTGTGGTTTTCTGGACCAGTGTCTTCTGTGAAGTAGTCAGAAGTGGTATAAGCTTCTCTTCATCCTTCTTCTTTTCCCTGCATGACTTTTCTTGGGGAAAGACCAATCCACTGGGGACAATTATCTCAATAGTTTAATAACCAATCTAATCGTGGATGCATTTTGCCCCATTAGATGATCTTCCTGTGACCACAGTTCCAGAAGCTTTAATTATTGTTGGTGATAATGAAAGTAAATGATTAATACACCCTATATGTTCACAGGTATAGAAGATCCTTGAAAAGCTAAAAATAGAACTTCTGTGTAATCTAGCAGTCCCACTCCTGGGTATACCCTGAAATAAAAGTCAGCATACAATAAAGATTAACCTTATCCACTTTTATTGAAGCACAATATACTAAAAATAGTACATTAAGGGCAGCAATGAGAGAACAAAGTACTGCTCTACTAAAGCCACACTTGTCAAATCAATGTGTTGACTGGGTTTAGTCACAGAGTGTAGGTGAATCATAGCTTATATTGAACTGTCTGCAAGGCTGCTCATCTAATAATGTTGTCAATGAATTAGATTAGAAAATTGCAAGTCCAAAGACCAATTACAATTCATATCATGCTTTCTTTAACCATGTTAATAGATTTTTCTTCTTTATTTGTTCTTCTATAACCAACATAGGTTTACCTACATGGATGGTATCATCTGACTGGTATATATTGGGAATAGATGTTGACAAGAGAATGAAGCATTTTTGCTTCAATAGGGTGCTTTGGAGACAGAACAATTGATTCTTAAGTGTTTAAAAGTTGTAGGGCCAAGAGTATGTGATAGTTGGCACTCAGAGTCAAGGAGGAACAAAATGATAGAAGTAGTTGCTTTTATCCAGGTCTAATTCAAGATCATATCTGACTAATATGGGGCTGAGGACCAACTTTTGAAAGTTCAAACCCATAGCAAACTTATCTGAAAGCAGAGACACACGATCTAAAATCTTAATGAGTTAGTGCCTTCCCTGCTACAAAAGGTAACATGATGATTGATAATTTCCATTAGAGGACACTGTTTATTCTCCAACCCAGATTGGGCCAGACTACAGTGCAGTAACACAGCATGTATTTCCTTTTCAGGGTTTAGGTCAAACTGATACAATCTATGGGTATCATGTTTCCTGTCTGTATGACTAAAGGAATATATGTCGGATCACTTTTCAAAACTCCTTCTATAATACACTTGACAAAGATGAACATAGTGGGTAAGGTCACACCTTACTAGGACATCTTGCATTTGAACATCCTTGTGTCGCTAGTTAAATTTTAATCTTCTGACAAGACCCTAAGGGGTTTTCTGGATCACTTTGTCTCGTTTCCCAATATGGTCAAATTAAATAAATAACCTTTTTATGTTTTCCACATTTAACATAACTCTGTTTTATTGGCCGATTTAGATAGGGTGGTCAGACTTGGCTTGTATCACAGGTGGTAACCCACAATTTCTTTTTTTTTTTGAAAGTAATTTTATTAAATTATAAAAGTTTCCATTTCTGCCCCACCTCCCAACACCCTCCCACTCCCCCCACTCCCTCTCCTCCTCCCTCTTCATCCCTGAGGGCAGTCAGGGTTTCCTGCCCTGTGGGAAGTTCAAGCTCCTCCACCTCCCTCCAGGTCCAGGAAGGTGAGTATCCAAACAGACTGGATCCCCAAAATCCAGTATATGCAGAGGAAACAAGTCGCAGTGTCATTGTCAATGGCTTTTCAGAAAGACTCCGGGCCAGCCACATTCAGAGAATCCGGCCACATTCAGAGAATCTGGTTGGATCACGTCCTCGTTCAGTCCCAGTCCAAATGGCCTTGGTAAGCTCTCATTAGATCCATCCCCTTGTATCAGTGGGTGATAGCAACCCTCGCAGTCCTTATTTCCTTTTTCATTTTCTTCGTCCTTCTGCTCCTCATTTGGACCTTGGGGGACTCAGTCTGGTGCTCCAATGCGGGTCTCCGTCTGTATAGCCATCCATCTCCAGATGAAGGATCTATGGTGATAAGCAAAATCTTCCTCAGTATACTTATGGGCCAAGGCCGGTTCAGGCACCCTCTCCTCTGTCCAGAGAACAATCTGGGGATCTCTCCTTGGACCTGGGATCCCATATATAATCAAGTCTCCTGTAAACCCTAAAATGACTCCCTTAGTTGAAATATATTCTTCCCTGATCCCATATTCATCCTTCCTCCCTCCCCCCGATCCCGGTCCACCGAGCTTTCCCCATTCCTCCCCTACTCCATTCTCTCTAGCCCTCTCCCCCTCCATCGACCCTCCCACCCCCCCCATGCACCCGAGGTTACCTGGGACTCTTGTCTATTTCCTACCTCCTGGCGGATAGCTAAATAATCTTCATCAGGTTCATCTTCTTATTTAGCTTCTCTAGGATCACGAATAATAGGCTCAAAGACCTTTAATTATGGTTAGAATCCACTTATGAGTGAATACATACCGTGTTCCTCTTTTTGGGTCTGGCTTACCTCACTCAGTAAAGCGTTTTCTATTTCCATCCATTTGCATGCAAAATTCAAGATGTCATTGTTTTTTACCGCTGAGTAAAACTCTAATGTGTATATGTTCCACACCTTTTTTAACCATTCTTCTGTTGAGGGGCACCTAGGCTGCTTCCAGGTTCTGGCTATTACATATAGTGTTGCTATGAACATAGTTGAACAAATGCTTTTGTAGTATGTTAGGGAATCTCTAGGGTATAATCCCAAGAGTGGAATTGCTGGGTCCTGAGGGAGGTTGACTCCCAGTTTCCTGAGAAACTGCCACACTGATTTCCACAGTGGCTGCACAAGTTTGCATTCCCACCAACAATGGATGAGTGTTCCCCTCATTCCACATCCTCTCCAGTATACGCTATCAGTGTTGTTTTTGAGTTTGGCTATTCTGACAGGTGTAAGATGATATCTCAAAGTTGTTTTGATTTGCATTTCCCTGATCGCTAAGGAGGTTGAGCATGACCTTAAGTGCCTTTTGGCCATTCGAAGTTCATCTGTTGTGAATTCTCTGTTCAGATCAGTACCCCATTTTTTAATTGGGTTAATTAGGGTTATAGTGTCTAGTTTCTTGAGTTCTTTGTATATTTTGGAGATCAGACCTTTGTCTGATGAGGGGTTGGTGAAGATCTTCTGCCAGTCGGAAGGTTGCCTTTTTGTCTTACTGACAGTGTCCTTTGCTTTACATAAGCTTCTCAGTTTCAGTAGGTCCCATTTATTCATTGTTTCTCTTATTGTCTGCACTCCTGGGGTTCTGCTTAGGAAGTGGTCTCCTGTGCCTATATCTTGTAGACTACTTCCCAATTTCTCTTCTATCAGGTTCAAAGTGGTCGGATTAATGTTGATGTCTTTAATCCCTTTGGACCTCAGTTTTGTGCATGGTGATAGATATGGATATATTTTCATTTTTCTGCAGGTTGACATCCATTTATGCCAGCACCATTTGTTAAAGATGCTATCCTTCTTCCATTGTATACCTTTAGCTCTCTTGTCAAATATCAGGTGTTCATAAGTTTGTGGGTTAATATCCGGGTCTTCTATTCGATTCCATAGGTTGACTTCTCTGTTGTTATGCCAATACTAAGCTGTTTTCAACACTGTTGCCCTGTAATAGAGTTTGAAGTCAGGGATGGTAATGCCTCCAGAAGTTCCTTTATTGTATAAGATTGTTTTGGCTATCCTGGGTTTTTTGTTTTGCCATATCAACTTGATTATTGTTCTCTCAAGGTCTGTGAAGAAGTTTGATGGGATTTTGATGGGGATTGCATTGAATCTATAGATTGCTTTTGGTAGAATTGCCATTTTTACTATGTTGATTCTCCCCATCCAAGAGCAGGGGAGGTCTTTCCATATTCTGGTATCCTCCTCAATTTCTTTCTTCAAGGACTTAAAGTTCTTGTCAAATAGGTTTTTCACTTCCTTGGTTAGAGTTACCCCAAGATATTTTATGCTATTTGTGGCTATCGTGAAAGGTGATGTTTCTCTGATTTCCCTCTCTGCTTCTTTGTCCTTTGTGTATAGGAGGGCAACCGATTTTTTCGAGTTGATCTTGTATCCTGCCACATTACTAAAGGTGTTTATCAACTGTAGGAGTTCTTTGGTAGAGTTTTTGGGGTCGCTTATGTACACTATCATATCGTCTGCAAATAACGAAAGTTTAACTTCATCCTTTCCAATTCTAATCCCCTTGATCCCCTTATGTTGTCTTAATGCTATTGGTAGAACTTCAAACACTATATTGAAGAGGTATGGAGAGAGTGGACAGCCTTGTCGTGTTCCTGATTTTAGTGGAATGGCTTTGAGTTTCTCTCCGTTCAATTTGATGTTAGCTGTCGGCTTGCTATATATTGCTTTTATTATATTCAGGTATGATCCTCGTAAACGCAATCTCTCCAACACCCTTATCATAAATAGGTGTTGAATTTTGTCAAATGCTTTTTCAGCATCCAATGAAATGATCATATGGTTTTTTTCTTTCAGTTTATTTATATGATGGATTACATTGATAGATTTGCCTATGTTGAACCAACCCTGCATCTCTGGGATGAAGCCCACTTGATCGTAATGGATGATTTTTCTAATGTATTCTTGGATTCGGTTTGCCAGTATTTTATTGAGTATTTTTGCGTCAATGTTCATGAGTGAGATTGGTCTGTAATTCTCTTTCTTGGTTGTGTCTTTGTGTGGTTTTGGTATCAGAGTAGCCGTAGCTTCATAAAAAGAGTTTGGCAATGATTCTTCTGTTTCTATATTGTGAAATACATTAAGGAGTATAGGTATTAGCTCTTCCTGGAAGTTCTGGTAGAATTCTGCATTGAAACCATCTGGTCCAGGACTTTTTTTGGTAGGGAGATTTTTGATAACAGCTTCTAATTCCTTACGACTGACAGGTCTATTTAGATTGTTCAGCTGGTCTTGGTTCAACTTTGGTATATGGTACTTATCTAAAAAAATGTCCATTTCTTTTACATTTTCCAACTTTGTGGCATATAAATTTTCGTAGTAAGATCTAATGATTCTCTGAATTTCTTCTATGTCTGTGGTTATGTCCCCCTTTTCATTTCTGATTTTATTAATTTGCAAGTTCTCTCTCTGCTGTTTGATTAATTTGGATCTGGGTTTGTCATTCTTGTTGATTTTCTCCAAGAACCAGCTTTTTGATTCATTGATTCTTTGGATTGTTTTCTGTGTTTCTATTTTGTTGATTTCAGCCCTCAGTTTGATTATTTCCAGTCTTCTAGACCTCCTGGGTGTATCAGCTTCTTTTTTTTCTAGAGCTTTCAAGTGTGCTGTTAAGTCTCCAATGTGTGCTTTCTCCGTTTTCTTTAATTGGGCACTTAGTGCTATGAACTTTCCTTTTAGCACTGCTTTTATAGTGTCCCATAGGTTTGAGTATGTTGTGTCTTTATTTTCATTAAATTCAAGGAAGACTTTAATTTCTTTCTTTATTTCTTCCTTGACCCAGGGGTGATTCAGTAGTTGACTGTTCAACTTCCATGAATTTGTTGGCATCCTGGGGGTAGCACTGTTGTTGAATTCTAACTTTAATCCATGGTGTTCTGATAAGACACAGGTGGTTTCTAATATTTTTTTGTATCTGTGGAATTTTGCTTTGTTACCCAGTATGTGGTCAATTTTCGAGAAGGTTCCATGAGCTGCAGAGAAGAAGGTATATTCTTTCCTATTTGAGTGGATGTTCTATAGATGTCTGTTAAGTCCATTTGATTCAATACCTCCAATAATTCTCTTAATTCTCTGCTAGGTTTCTGTCTGATTGACCTGTCCATTGGTGAGAGAGGAGTGTTGAAGTCTCCTACTATTAGTGTCTCTGGATTGATGACTGCCTTGAGTTCTAGAAGTGTTTCTTTTACATAAGTAGGAGGCTTTATATTAGGGGCATAGATATTCAGGATTGAGACTTCCTCCTGGTGAATTGTTCCTGTTATGAGTATAAAATGTCCATCTCCATCTCTTCTGATTGATTTTAGTTTGAAGTCAATTTTGTTGGAAATTAGAATGGCTACACCTGCTTGCTTCTTAGGTCCGTTTGCTTGAAAAACCTTTTCCCAACCCTTTCCTCTGAGTAGATGTCTGTCTTGGTGTTTGAGGTGTGTTTCTTGAAAACAGCAGAATGTTGGATCCTGTTTTCGTATCCAATCTCTTAGTCTGTGCCTTTTTATAGGTGAATTGAGTCCATTAATATTAAGTGATATTAATGACCAGTGGTTGTTGACTCAGGTTATTATTATTTTTGTTTGTTTGTTTAATAGAGTTTGTATGTATCCCTTCTTTGAGTTAAGCTCGTGAAGGGTCACTAGATGTCTGAGTTATTGTAGGCAGTGTTGGCGATATTGGATTCCTTGGGTTGTGATTTTCCTTCTATTACTTTCTGTAATGCTGGGTTTGTGGCGACGAATTGTTTAAATTTGTTCTTATCCTGGAATATTTTGTTTTCTCCATTGATAGTGAATGATAGCTTGGCTGGGTATAGTAGTCTGGGTTTGCATCCATGGCCTCTTAGTTTCTGCAGTACCTCTATCCAGGACCTTCTGGCTTTCATGGTTTCCATAGAGAAGTCTGGTGTAAGCCTGATAGGTTTACCTTTATAAGTTACTTGACCTTTTTCCTTTGAAGCTCTTAATATTCTTTCTTTAATCTGTATGTTTTGTGTTTTGATTATTATATGGCGAGGGGATGTTTTTTTTTTTTGATCAAGTCCATTCGGTGTTCTGTATGCTTCTTGAACCTTCATAGGAATATCATTCTTTAGGTTGGGAAAGTTTTCTTCTATAATTTTGTTGAATATATTTTCTGGGCCTTTGATTTGCAGTTCTTCTCCTTCTTCAATCCCTATTATTCTTAGATTTTTTTTTTTATTGTGTCCCAGATTTCTTGAATGTTTTGTGATGAAAATTTGTTGGATTTGCTGTTTTCTTTGATCTGAGCATTTATTTTCTCTATGGGATCTTCAGACTCTGAAATTCATTCTTCCATCTCTTGTATCCTATTGGTTATGCTTGATTCTGTAGTCTCTGTTCATTTACCTAGATTTTCCATATCCAGCCGGCCCTTGTTTTGTGTTTTCTTCATTGCCTCCATTTCAGTTTTCAATTCTTGAACTGCTTCCATTACCTGTGTGATTTTTTTTTCTTGGTTTCCCAGTGTATCATTCACGGATTTACTCATTTCTTCAAACTTTTTGTTATACTTCTCATCCATTTCTTTACACATTTCTTCAATCCTTTTGTTGTTCTTCTCATCCAGTTCTTTAAGGGAATTATTCATATCCTGTTTAAGGGACTCTATTGCTTTCATCATGGCATTTTTTTCCAATTCTTCTGAATTAAGAGGTTCAAGTCCCTCTATTGTAGGGTCGTTGGGATCTGGTGATTTCATGTTGTTTTTTAGGTTATTGGAGGAGTTCTTGCCTTGGCATCTGCCCATCTTTTCCTTCAACTGCTCTATATTGGATCTTCTGGTACCAGGTCAGGTTCCCTTGTTGGGCAGGGACTTCACTGACAGAATGTCTACCTTTCTTCAGGCAGTCTATTGAAACACAGGTACTCCCTCCTGCCAGGTTGCACTCACAGCCCTGGCCCAGCGTGCAAGGGAGCTGCTCTGGGGAGATCTTGTGGCCCTAGGGGGAAGGGAGGAAGAGAGGAAGGTGTACCTGGATGAAGGCTGGGATGGGATTCGGGAGAGCTCCGCAGGGTGTAGCCACCACTGTGGGGCAACCAGAAAGTCGAGGGGGGTGGGGAAAGTCTGAATTCCTCCTAGCCGAAGCCCTCGGGCCAGGAGCAAACTCACCCCTCCTCCAATGGATGTTTGCTAGAAGATCACTGTCTCTTGCTGGCCAGGAATGTGGCTGAGGTGATTCAGGGCCTACCTGTCAGGCAGGCTCTCAAAGCACAGGAACTGCCCCTACCCGGCTGAGCCCACAGCTCAGGCTCAGAGTGCCAGGGATCAGCTCTGGGGAGATCTTGTGGCCCCAGGGGGAAGGTGAGAAAAAGAGGGAGGTGTACCTGGATGAAGGCTGGGATGGGATTTGGGAGAGCTCTGCAGGGTATAGCCACCACTGCAGGGCGACCAGAAAGTCGAGGGGGGTGGGGAAAGTCTGAATTCCTCCTAGCCGAAGCCCTCAGGCCAGGAGCAAACTCACCCCTCCTGCAATGGATGTCTGCAAGAAGATCACTGTCTCTTGCTGGCCAGGAATATGACTGAGGTGATTCAGGGCCTGCCTGTCAGGCAGGCTCTCAAAGCACAGGAACTGCCCCTGCCCGGCTGAGCCCACAGCCCAGGCTCAGAGTGCCAGGGAGCAGCTCTGGGGAGATCTTGCGGCCCCAGGGGGAGGGGAGAAAGAGAGGGAGGTGTACCTGGATGAAGGCTGGGATGGGATTCGGGAGAGCTCCGCAGGGTATAACCACCACTGCAGGCAACCAGAAAGTCGAGGGGGGTGGGGAACGGTAACCCACAATTTCAATAATACATTGTTGTCTGCTCCAGAGAACACCCAGGATCTTTCCTTTTCCATCCTCCCCTCATGAATAATGAAAAGGACAACCTATAGGACTAATCCCTCTTATTCATGGAGAACTGAATTCCTCCATGTTTCTTGACCTCTCTCAGTAGTGACAAAGACTTTAATATCCTGTATGTAACATTGATGGACCTTACATCCTGCATTTTGCATGGTTAATCTCAGCCTATCCATCAGGACCTAGCATCCAGAAAACCCTCTGACGGATTTATTGACCCTCATGTAACAGGGAAGTCAGCCACCTGCTCATATAGCACAAATCTAGGAGGTTCCTGGCTTCTTTTGGGGTTATGTTTCTGATGATTCCTTGCAGTGTCAGGAGGCAACTGTTCATCTCCCAATTCATGTGTAGATTAGGGCGGACAGAGAGTATGGGAATGAATCTTTTACCATGGAAGAGTTGTCCATGTACTTTGCCGCATCTCTGGAATGGAAACACTTGAGGAACGTAGAGAATTAAAAGTGCATTTTGGAAGAAGTCTATGAAAGTTTGGACGTAGTGGCGACAGCACTGTTTTCAAAAGATATTGAACTGTTTTTAATTGTGTGACAAGGAAGTGAGATTCCTTGAGAAAACCATGATAAGATCTTTCTGTTTTGGTGTTCAACTCATAAATTCACCCTTCAGGCATGACTGAACTCAAGGAGACAAAGGCTGGCTACCAGGAGAAACCTCTGGTGCATCTTACAACAACTACCCAGCTTCTCCTCTCAGGAAGCCTTCTTTGTTGCAGAGTTACCAGGTCAGTTTTGCCTCAAGCTTGTAGTATCCTTGACCTCTCTCTTGTACAAGCAACCCATCCATATCCAGCCAAACACCTTTTCTTCATTATGCTAATACCTTCAAAGTCTTGCCTAATTTATACGTTCTGTGCAGGTCTATGGCACTTTGAGGATTCACTTCTTGAGACAACTTTGAATACTAGAGATCAGGCACAAGAGAAGAGCAGAGAGGTACTACAGTGTCCAATAGAGAGACCTCTATGTTAATGTACCTTGGCCTGTGGAAGTGATTTGAAAAGGTTTCCTCCTACTCTGAACTAAATTCAAGTTCAATAAAAATGAAATTTACTTTATAAAAATCATTAATATAGGTCAGTATGAATTAAGTAGGCATCTATCATGGAACCCTAAAAGAACATATAAGGATGTAAGTGTCAAAAAATAAGCAAGGTCTCTGCCTGAAGCATCCTAAGTCCACCAAAGGCAGAGAATGAGACACACACATGTGATCTGACAAGTGTTGAGGAAGGACTGTGAGTATTTTTTACAGCTTGAATGGACTTCTTAGAAAATCAAATACCATCTCACCCAGAGGATAATGTTGTTTACTCTGCATGTGCTAGACATGAGGTTTACATGTGTAAATGATGAGACTAGCACTGAGTGGAATCCATGCACCTGTGTATGGGAATGGTACTGTGTTGTAATAGAATTGTTTCAAAATCTTTTCTTTATCTCTGCTTCACCATATTCCAATTTCCTTTAGAATTTGATATTTCTTCTTAGACTCTCATTCATACCTTTACCAGTAAGAACTGAATAAGCATCAAAGTTTCCCTAGACTAAATTATGAAGATGCAAATGTTTCAAAGAAAGTAAGATATCTGATCTGTGACTCAAAAGGAGTTGCAACCCAAAGTTTGAGAGCCACTGTATTGGCGGATATGGAAAATGCAATAGAAGGTAAAGGCTCTGAGTGGTTATGTCTCTGAAGACCTGGAGTGGTACAAACATGCAGATTCTACAGTTCACTAACTGTGGTCTGTGGGGTCAGGTGCTCTCTTTTAAACCTCAGATCCCCAGTTCTGAATCATTTTTCCTTTGAAGAATTCAGGTTCTTATGAGGAGCAGAAGGAGAGAGAATATGAGCAAGGAAGTCAGGACCACGAGGGATGCACCCACCCACTGTGATGGTGGGGCTGATCTAAAGGGAACTCACCAAGGCCAGCTGGACTGGGACTGATGGAGCATGTGATCAAACCGGACTTTCTGAACGTGGCTGACAAGGAGGGTTGACTGAGAAGCCAAGGACAATGGCACTGGGTTTTGGTACTACTGCATGTACTGGCTTTGGGAGAACCTAGTCTGTTTGGATGCTTACCTTCCTTTAACTGGATGGGGGGAGGACCTTGGACTTCCCACAGAGTAGGGAACCATGGCTGCTCTTTGGACTGGAGAGGGAGAGGGAGGGGGAATGGAGGGAGAGGGAGGGAAATGGGAGGAGGGGAGGAGGTGAAAATTTTTAATAAAAATAATAATAATAATAATAATAATAATAATAATAATAATAATAAAGACTCAAAAAAAGAAAAAAAAGAATTCCTTGGGGAAGAATGAGAGCATGATGGTGAGCAGCACTGTGTTTGGTCCAGCACCCAGCCACCCACTGCATCTCTGACAAATGAATGAGCCCTGTGTTCAAATGCTCAGAGACAAAAATGCATGGTGAGAGCCAGGACAATAACTCACCAGTCCCAGATAGGTGCAGTCACTGAGTGAACACTTAGTATGTGTCTGAGATATGATTGCATTGCTGTGAAGAGACACCATGACCAAGAAAACTCTTTTAAAGGAAAACATTTAATTGGGGCTTGCTTGCTTTTCAGAGGTTTAGTCCATTAACATCATGCAGGAAGCATGGTGACTTGTAGGCAGACACTGAGCTAGAGAGGTAGGTGGGAGTTCTATATCTGGATCCACAGGCAGTAGGAAGTGGCGTGAGTCACAGTAGGCCTAGTTGAACTTGTGAGATCTCAAAGTCCACCCCTGATAACACACATCCTCCAGCAAAGCCAAGTCTATTCCAACAAGTCCATATTTCCTAATAGAACCACTCCCTATGGAACTATGGGCTCCATTTATATTCAAATCACCACAGCATGCGTTTGAATTACTTCATTCTTTATAACTGCTCTACTGCAATTAGTATTTTCTTCATCATTCTGGAAAGGCAATAGTTGTATGCAAAGTAATCTAGTCCAATAAGGATTTTTCCTAGAGGAGTGAAGTTGCCAGGCATGTAAGGTTTGAAGACAAACACATCAATGTTGAGATATACCTAGGACATCATAAGTTAGTAGAAGATAGAGTGTGGGGAGCGGTCCTAAGAACAAAGACTTAGTTTGGGGGAGAATGAGAGTGTGCAGAAAACACACTGTGCAAAACATGATTTGATTTGAATGACAACGGGTGATAAATATCAAACTTCCTTCCTCATGTGTGCTCCAGAATCAGAACTACATAGCTCAAGTTTTGTCTTTTCTCTAGATGGTTCTTCTCTAACAAGTTATATCTTGATTAGTATCTAGCAACAAAGGTATCGAACAGAGCGTTCAATTTCTTTAGGCATCTTTGGTTCTCACTGTCTGTACCCTATTTCATATCCTGACAGCCTACCACTTTGAGACCTGAACCTATAGGTACAGTTTCAAATCAGATGTCATGATTTGGTCTTATCTGAGAACCTTATACCCACATTAAAGAAAGATCCAAGTCTCAGTCTCCCCTTTTTTCTTTACCCATCACTCTTAATAACTGCATTTAACATCAGCCAGTCTCTCATGTCTTGGTCATAAGCACAGAGCCAATAAGCAAATGTATTTTTATTTTAAGAGAACAGTAAATTATGCATAAAAATCAAGTAAACTTCTAATTTCCTTTTTTTAATGCCCAATGAAGAAGCTCTGGGAGCAACAGAAAACCTGGTTGAAACCAATGACTCCTCAGTGGCCATGTTTACCACCCAGCTGTGCTTCAACTTGAGAAGAATCCAGAAACCAAGTACTGAGGTGAATTAATTTTTTCCATTTGTTTCAGTCCTTTGCCTATATATCCTTCTAGTTCTGTAGAATTATATCACTACGTTTTATGTTGTTACCAACCATGTTCAAATAAGCAGATCAATTGATTTCTAAAACTTTGACCTTCTGATTCGAAACTGTATCAATCAGTTCTGTCTGCCATTGTTTCATGTGGATGAAATGACCCAGATGATGTCTCAGAATATGTGATTTGGCAGAGCATATTTTTCTCTTTGAATCATTACGTCAATAATAAAAATAATTTTAAAAGAGTAAAAAAGAAAAATTGACCACAGCTGGATTTGTGTGATAAGAAAGCTTTTCCAGATGTTCTGGGCTTCATTTCTAGCCCCCACATACCTGCTCACAACTTTCTGTAACTCCCTTTCTAGGAAATTTAATGCCCACTTCTGGCCTCTGTGAGCACCAGGCAGGCATGTAATGCACAGACATACATGCAGGCAAGGTATTCATATACATAAAAATAAAAACTATTTTTTTAAAAAAATAAGGTAGTACAGAAGGTTAAAGTAGGCTTAAAATGGAGCTAATAATAGAAAAAAATGAAGAACATTCACTTAAAATAAGAGATACAGTATTTTTTTTAAAAAAACAATAGGATAGAACATTAATAGTAGGAATGAAATCTCCAAATGTAGCATAAAGAAAACAGGATCAGCAGAGGGAATGTTTAGAAGAACGAGAAATTTTATTCGAAGGGTTAATGAGTATTTGCAATTTCAATAAGTTTAACTTCAAGAAACTCACAATTGAATGAAGCTCAAAACTCAGTTCTTATTATCATGGTGTCCATCAATTACTTGACAAGAGTAAGTCAATAAGCACAAGAGAGAACCAGAAGCAGATCAGGTTCTTGGAAGAAGTAGGTGCTCATGAAAACTGAGGTGAGAAACAAGACATGTTACTACTGAAGGCAGCTGGTACACTTAGCCTGTGTTGCCTATATTGTAAGCCATGGAAAAGAACTCTTAAGAGTTATGATAAGGCACATTGCTTTGGGGAAGGCACAAGGTCCTTCCTTCTTTATTAAGGATGAGCAAGGTATTTATCCAAAGAGAATGGGTTTCCAAAAAGCCAGTACAAGCAGTGTGGATAAATCCTGGGGCCACTGTCAGTGGCCCCAGTCTGTCCCATCCATGCAACTATCACTTACATTCAGAGGGTTTAGTTTGGACTTATGCTGGTTCCTTCTATGTCCAGCTAGAGTTAGGAGTGGATGGGAGTGGAGTGGGGGAGTAGGTGGAGGGAATGTGAGGAGGGTAGGGAGTGGGAACTGGGATTGGTATGTATAATGAAAAAAAGATAGTTTGTTTTCTTTTTTAAAGAAATAAAAGAAATTAAAATAAATACATTAAAATTAAAAATTTGTGATAAGGATGCTGATTTTATCTTTCCACAGTGATCCTCCAGGGCTGGGAATGGACCTGCTTTTCTTTAAGAGGCTAACCCCTATGAGTTTGACCATCGTCTAGTAACTATATGAGCAACACAAATTGGAATTACTTGTTTTCAGGGTTTTCTTTTGGAGGGAAGGTATGTCGCAAGGTTGGAAGGGCAGACCTGGAAGAACTGAGTAGTGAGTGCCATTGGGATGCATTATGTGGAATTCTTAAATAATCAATAAAAATATTATATTGGAGGAAAAAGAGGGGACTGGCTAAGAGTGGGTTTTTTTTTGTTTGTTTTGTTTTGTTTTTTGTTTTTGTTTCTAGAATTAGTTTATCTGAAGCCTTTGTGTGGCTCTGGGAATCCTGATTTACATCACAGCAGGCTTTCCCCAGTGCTGACAACCCTTCTGAGAAATAATACTCCTATAGACAATGATACCTGACATTTCGGGGTTCTGACAGCATGTCAGAGGTCACTATCACTGAACTTACTCCTTTCCTCCTTCCTTCCTCCATCCCTTCCTCCTCCCCTCCCGTCCTGCCCTCTCCCCTTCTTTCTCCCTTCCCTTCTTTCCTCCCTCTGTCTCTTTTTCCTTCTTTTCTTCCTTTTTTCCTCTTTATAAATTACTTTCAAGCATATAAACTATATTTTGTTTATTCTTTGAGAAATCCAGATAATCCAGAGGGGTTTGGAGATCCCACAACAGGAGGCAAAATAATCAAAAGTTGCCTGTGTTAAGTGGCTCTGGTCAGCGGCACCAGAGGAGGAGGGGCAGCTAGACACTTTGTGATGTAAGGACCTGTCTTTGCAGACTCCATTCTAAAAAAGTTCCATGAATGTGCTGCCATAGTGTGTCACGCCCGACCTCGACCAGCAAGGACTGACGCAACACCAAGAGTCTTCCAGCAAGCAGCTTTATTTCAGGATCTCCTTTACAAAATAACGTCTTATCCCCGAGCCCTCCGCGTAAGCAGCTTATAAGCCTCTGTTCTCCAATGATTGTTAGCTACGTGGGCATAGCTCATAGGCTCCCAGGCAACTGCAGACACTAGTCAGAGTATGACGCAGAGCCACTCCGCAGAGGAGCTGTGGTCCGATGCCAACTACTCCAAGGTGGATGTTAGAGAGGCCAAGAGCCAGCGCCATTTTTAAGGCGCAGTGGGGGAGCCATGTGGGGGAGGCAAGCAGCGGCCCACATTAGTGGAATTTAAATAGATACCCTAGAAAGAGCCAATAAAGGAGCTAAGGAGCAGGACCATAAAAATTCAACAAGGACCATATGTCTCTGAAGACATCCTGCCCTCGCAGATACCTTGCCAGTGAAAAATGATGTTTGTTAGGGTTTCGTGCCCTCAAACTGAGCGATGCTTTCAGAAATCATCTTATTCTGTACCCCCTTCAACCAATCCCAAGACCCCCAAGACATATATTAATTGCAGGTCTTTCCCTTTGAAAGCTTTCCTTTTCCTAGACTCACTCCCTTCTTACCCACTGCATAGGTGTGCTGGAGGTTTGTGGTCCAAGTTTAAGCTTGATAAATAAAGACCCTTTTGTGTTTACACTGAAAACCGACTCTGGATTTATTTGGGGTTCAGTATCATGGGCACAACAGCGAGAGCCGCAAGAAGAGAAAAACTGCAAGGTCTCAGCAAGAGGTCTCACATTTTTATTTACTGTTTTGGGACAGGGCCTCACTAAGTAGCTATGGTCATGGTCACTCTAGAACTATTATATTGGCCACGCTGGCCTGAAACTCACAGATCTACCTGCCTTTGCCTCCCCAGAGTTGGAGTTAAAGGTATGCACCACACATTAGGCTGTAGGGCTCATTATTAAGCAGCATTTTATCAGAGGAGAGAGTTTGTGTGTGGCGTGTGGGGGTGGGGGTGAATGAAGAAAAAAGGACAGGACTGCTCCTAGATATGGTGGAAGAGAATGTTTATTACAGATGTGGGAGAGGATAGTCAGATATCTGTGAGAGTTCAGATTGGACATGACCAGACTGAACTGGACCATGTGGGGAGAGGGGGATGGGAAAGGAGAAGGGTGTGGCAAGTGGAATGGTAGACAGGGGCCAAAGATACAAAAAGTGATAGATAAACAAAAGGTCTTGATTATTTAGGAAGGGTCTCTGAGGGAAGGTCAACTCAGGGCTAGAGAGCTGAGGGTAGGAGACAGGGTAACAGGTAGGAGTTCAGGGATGTTCTGAGAGTAAGTGCATTGAGGCCAGGTCTGCTTTGATGTAAATAGGCTCCTCAACCATTTGTCCGGGGTTTGAAACTGAACAATACAAGGGGCAGGATTTGTAAGGCTGAATCACCTGTCACATAACACAGAAATCACTGCTGGGAAGTCTCAGAAATAGTTCCATCCCCACAGCATTCATGTGCTGTGCAGATATGAAGGTTAGGAGAGGTGTTTAGAGCTGTACATGTTTTAAAATTTTTATTTTGGGCATTCATTCTTAAGCTGAGAACACTAGTGTCATTATATTTGTGACTTTGTTCTCCTTTTTTCCAAATTCCATCAAGAATAGATGATCTACTCTGAAATGGTAAGACCTGCAACTCCTCATATTAACCACTGATAAATGATGTATAATAATATTGGTAAAATTAATAAAAATTGAACATATCACCATGATTCTTGATTTCAAAGTCCAGTTGCATTTATTCTTACCAAGTAGAGGAAGTGATTCCTATCATTTGGCTTCCACATTTAAGAGAGACACCATGAATATATGTGGGTATTAGGAAAGCAATATAATTTACCAAATGAGAAACCACCACATGAAGCCTACAGAATGGAAAAAAAAAATACTTACCAACTCATCATCTCATATCCAAAATATATAAAGAACTCTAGAAAGTCGATGTCCACAAAAACTAATTTAAAAATTGGGTACAGATCTAAACAAAAGTCTCAATAGAGGAAACTCAAAGAGCCGACTTCCAGGCCTAGTTGGAGGTAGAGCTACATAATTAGAGACACATCTGTCATTTGTGAGAGTCTTCATGGCCTCTTCCTATGGGTGCAACCAGAAAGTAAATTCTGATTCTTCTTGTCACTTTAGACTAACATCTCAATGTGCCAGAAACAAATGCATATCTATAAAAGAAGGGTGGAAACAAATTGAAGGCAGAACTCTTGAGACGTGACTCATGATGGACTTCGCATTTTTAATTCAGTAATTTGTTTTCAGTGCATTTTCTTTATAGGAAGAATCATCATTCCCCCCTGCAATTTTTAGATAAAAAGATATGCCTCTGAGTTCATAAATGATTTTCCCACCACCAAATTAGAGGTCAACAGTCCAGAAATTTGATTCAGTGTTTTTAGCTCAATTCCTTCACTATTTCTTGAGTCGCCGTCATTCTCTGACATCACTCTCCTCTCATAGGAGCAAGGCCCCAAGCTTCAGGACATCCATCATTTCTTCCTGTACTCTGTTTCTCCTTCTTCCTCCAGCATCACAGTCTGGGGACAGCACAGAGGCGGTGACTGACTGGGGACAGGGTGAGGCCCATTCTGAAGTTCAGGCTCAGCTTCTCATTGACTGGGGGCTTGAAGGTAAAGTTTTGCAAAAGAGCAGTGAAGAAAATGAACAGCTCAGATCTGGCCAATTGTTCTCCCAGGCAGGCTCTCTTTCCTGTTGAGACCAAAACAGAAGATGAGTCACTTTCTCAGCTGATTTTAGTTTATGGAGTGATTGATGCCCATAACTTTTTACCGCAATTACTGAGCTGACCATGAGTTTTGTGTCCATCTGATTCTGTCTAACACCTTCCTGATTTGGCCACTAGAGCCCCATTCAAGGTGGCATTTCCTGACCTTGGCCCAACAATATGTCCCACACTTGTGTTTTCACCTTGCCATTTTTCCAGGTATCCTGTTTCCTTGCACTGACTAATGTGATGGTAATACCTAGGCAGGAAGCATTCACATGACGCTGGAAACCATTGCTCTAGGTCATGTCACACCATACACACATGCACACGGTGTATTTATCTACATGTGTCTATAGATATGTATTTACAGGGCAGTCTCTCCAGTGAATGTTTACACGGGTAATCCTAGGACAACCCGAGCACACCACTGTTTTCTCCCTCAGAGAGCATCCTCACCATGTATCCCAACAGCATTGCCGATTTCCACATAGTATCTAATCTATCTTTAAGCCCACATTGGTGTTTGTGTATATGTGTGCCCATTGTATGTACACATGTGTGCACATATGTATAGACTTTAGTGGCCAGCAATGTGTGCTTATGCTCAAGTGCCATCCACTATATTTATGTATGTATTTATTTTGGAGACAGTGTCCCTGGCAACCAGGCCAGTGAATGAGTGAGTGAGTGCCAGGGTCCTCTTGTCTCTGGCCATCGAGCAGGAGTACATGTATATGCTGACACACTCAGCTTTCTGTGGGGCTTCTGGAGATCAAATCAGGACATTATGCTCATAAGATAAGAAATTTACCAGCTGAGTTACTATGTCAGGTACCTTAAGTAACTTGCTACCAGCTTCCTTTATTCCTAAATGATACGTGTTGAGTGAAAAAAAGAAAAGAACAAGAGTAATAGTGTAAAATTCGAAGCCAAGTCAAAAGCCTCAGAATTGCTGTTCTGACTAAGAAGAAGTTTACCGAGATGTACAGACTGGTTCTGGGCAAATGTTTTTTTGAGTAGCATTGATTTCCATTTTTCCCACTCTCCAGCTTGACAAAGGCCATCTTGGCACTATGAGTGACTGTGAATCACACTAATACTAGGAGCACATACAGTGTTCAAAGTCGATCCCTTGGAAATGCCGACCAGTATAGATGCTAGGGTCAGAATTGACACTAGAGAAGAAGAATTTCTTTTTTCTTTATTTTCTCTTTTCCTTTCCTATCCTTTTCTTTTTTCTTGTCTCCTTCTCCTCACTTGTTGTCTTTCTCTCTCTCTCTCTCTCTCTCTCTCTCTCTCTCTCTCTCTCTCTCTCTCCCTAGTAGTTGCTGAATCTAGGGTCTTGCATATTCTAGAAAGTATGCCTTCACTGAGCTATATCACTTTATCTCTTGTAATTATTTAATTTAAGATAGGATCTCTCAAATTTTCCCAGGATGCATTTCTCCTCACCATCACATTTTAAATCAATTTCATTTGCCTGTGAGAGTGCATCCTTTGAAAATAACTTGGGACACTGAAAAATCTTATAAAGGTGTCCCATATCCACCTTAGTGAAAAGGGAGCACATTATACATGTCTATTCTTAATGTTTGGGGAAAATATGATGAAAGTTGAAACATCCAGCTAGGGCAATGGGGAGTCTGAGTGGGGCTAAGGCCAGGGAATGCAGGACTTCAACCAAACACAAAATGGAGTCGCACTGGTCAATCTGGAGGTATTTTCATTAAAGCGAGGATTATGGGGATGAGAGGAGGGAATGGCTGGGTGGAGCTCTGAACTCTGTCCTCTCATGACAACTCACCCATTGAGAACGGCAGAAAGGATTCTCTCTTCTTAAACTGTCCATTCTCCAAAAAGTGCTCTGGATTGAAGGTTTCTGGAGTGGCCCACTCTTTGGGGTCACTGTGTAGTGCAGTCAGGTTGGTTAGAAGCATGGTGCCCTAGAAATGATGGTAAAGAGTCAAGCTTTGATATATGGAACGACATTCATGGAGATAAATATAGATACTTCTTGAGCTCTCATGAATGACTCTCCCCACTTAGTACCTTCTCATTTGTTGAGACAACTTTGCATTGACTGTGAGTGCCTTCTGGGGATATTCTAGTCCATTAGGTTGCTCTTTAATGCTGAATACAAGTCTATCAGAAGAAGTTTGTACAAGTCTAGGGAAAGTCATGTTAGCATCAAAATATGAATAATGAGGCACCTCCTACTCAGAGGACCTGGGCAAGTCTATGAAAGGAAAGATGAGCCTTCCTTCTCTGTTTTTCCATTCTTAACCCTCAGTGTGGAGGATTCTGAACCCAGTTCTCTGGGTTAGAAGCACACCCAGAAAGCAGAGTTTGCAAGCTATTTCATCCGGCTTCCCAGCATGGTGCCTGAACTCTCCAGAGTGTGCCCTTTATCACACTGAATCACCCACCCTATCAGTGACTTTACCCGTTCTTCCGGTCTCTCTTGACTTTGTCATGTCCATTCCTGATTCTGAGAACCACCTTAGTGCATCTTAGACCCACATCTGCTGCACAGCTAACAGTGAAGTGTGCCATGAACATGATGACTCTTTCACCTCTTACATTACACACTCTATAGTTTGCTTTCATCATCGTATGCTTGTATCTGTAAATACATTCCTAGAGTTAATCAACGAATGGCAGCAGAAGTTCCCTGACTGGGGTCAGAACCATCTTTTGTGGTGTGGAGGGTGTAAGTTTCAGGAAACCTTATGCAGAGATCTTGAGATTCTTGGGAGATGTGATGGGGATCCAGTCTATAAAGAGATGGGTTTTAACAGAGATTCATGGAGAAATATCAGAGGACATCTTTTAAATGTCAGAATACAGCAAGCCCCATGGAGGAAGCATAGGCCGATCAGAATAATCAGAACAGGTTTGCTCCCAGATTCCCCACTATGTTTAATAGTAGAGAGATTTAATGCAAATCTAATTTTCTTAAGCCTCACTTTTTAATTTCAAACATGAGATGTATAGTTATTCAGGAAAGTGACAAAGATATTGTGACGGAGTTAAGAGTCAACAGCACACAAGTATCACTTAGAAACTGTTGAACCTCTGCCCCTTTCTAAAATTGCATTTTTCCCTCATGAGACAGAAATCATTTGTATGTAAATTATAAGCCTGCAGTTTGCTGTTTTAGAAACAACATTTTCACTGTTATGGTAGCGCAAGTGCCTCAAGTTTCGTTCTCATTTCTAACTCAGTACTTCAAGGCCCGTGTAGCAGCATTCTCTAGCCCAAGCCTGCAGTCCCTTGGTCTTGAGAGCTGCTCTCTCAGGTATCATCTAGCAGAGAACTGCTGACTTTGTTAGCCCACATTAGCATGGGAAGATGCTAGGATGCCTTTAGCGAACAAAGCCAGGCTTGGCCTAAACTTGGGCAAGGAGTCTTCTTTCCCCACTGTATATGTAGATATCTGTTTAGAGGCATGGAGGAAAACTAGTATTTTAGAAGGCATACTATCTTTCTGCCCAATTTAAATGATCTCTTGAGGAAGGAATATACGTCACCTTTAGTTTGGGTTTTTAGGATGAAGTAAACAAAGGACAGAGATATCCAAGGCTGGGAGCGCAAAGTTACCTTTGGCAAGTGGAATCCATTCAAACTGGTGTCCTTTGACACTTCCCTAGGAACATTCACAGGGATGATGTTGCCCAATCTCTGCACCTCATGGACGACAGCATTGGTGTAGGGCATGGACTCCCGGTCAGCCAGGCTTGGCTGTCTCTTCTGGCCAATCACTCTGTCAATCTCAGCCTGTACTTTTTCTGAAAGAAAACAGGAGATCCTATTAATTTTCAAATTTAGTTATTTCTTCCTACGACACCTAATCTACATGGGAAGTAGAGAAAGATGGTTCTGACCCCAGTCAGGGAACTTCTGCTGCCTTTAGTTGATTAACTCTAGGAATGTGTTTACAGATACAAGCATACGATGATGAAAGCAATTTCCTGAGTAAATTGGGAGCATGGGGACCTTGAAGGAGGGTTAAAGAGGGGAGGAGAGAGACAGGGAGGGGAGCAGAGAAAAACATAGAGCTCAATAAAAATCAACAAAAAAGTGAAAAAGAGAAAAGCAAAAAATAATAATGAAGTTGTCTTGCTTTTATTTCATTTTAGTGACATAGCTGTATAGATGTATCCTTAACCCTTTAAAAAATTGATTTAAAGGACAAATCAACAATTCAGTGATTTTTCTCTAAGCCTACAACATAAACCTAACTTTTCTGAACTGAATACCTATGATCAGCATGGCAACCTCAGAGCAGCACCTAGTCTGGTATGAGTAAGTTCCTTTCCCAAAGAGCAGTACAAACAATTCACATTCATGTGTCATAGTCCTAGAGCCTGGGAATGCTAAGTGCAGGGCACCAAGTTGCTTCTTACCTGGCAGGAACAATTTTCTGTCTCATTGATGAGAAAGCTTCACTGAATCCACATGTCATAGGGAGAAATAAGTCGCTCTGATTCTTCTTTTATAAAAGGTTAATATGTTTTATAATAGTTTATTTCTGTCAGAAGAGGATGTCTCGTGGCACAAGAGTGGAGGACAGCTGAGGGAGTTGTTTTTCGTATTGTACCATGTGAGTTTTGGGAACTGCACTCTTGACAATGGTGAAGGAGCAAGATCCCCTACCTCCTGAGCTGTCTGCCTGACCTCTCTGCTACCTCTTTTAAAGGCAATTATTCCCTTCATAGGGTCAATCACCTCCAAGCACCATTCCACTGGTAATTAAGTTGCAACAATTGGATTCATAGAGAGTATATGAACATGCAGATCACAGTGTATCTGCTGGCTCTCATTTATCAAAGAGATACATCAGCATGGGCAGTGGATAGCAAGAAGTCGCTGCACAACATCGCTAATGAAATTCTTTATATTTCAGTTTCCACATCTGGTTAATAAGAATAACTGAGCCTTATCTTAAGGATGTCTTGAAATATATCTGAAAAGATAGAATCATAATAATGAGTGATAGTGTTTGTTACCTTTCTTCCAATATGCTCATAGAGATTAAACAGTAATCCAGCTAAAAAGGTCAATCTTCTGGATTCCTATTTTTATTTTCTGATATTTTGAAGCTGTTATTCTAGAGGTCAAGTATCTGTTCTAACTCAGTAGGATTAAAACTTAAAAAGATTATTCTCCAGGCAATACATATTTTAACTGAAATTCAGTATGCATATAAATAAGTAGAGGTACACATATGCATTTTGAATAAAAAAAGAAAAATAATTGGGCATGGAGGATAGTTCAGTCAGTAAAGTGATTACCTAGCAAGCATGAAGACCTGAGTCTGATTCTTATAATTCTTATTTTAAAAAAAAAAGTTGGGTTTGGTGGCATGTACTTCTAATCCCAGGGCACTACAGAGTTGGTGGCAGACAGAGCCCCATGGGTTAGTGATCAAGCAGTGTAGGTTATTTGAGAAGTTCCTGGTGCATGAAAGAACCTGTCTCAAAATTGGATAGTCCCTGAGGAGTGATAATTTGAAACTGTGCTATGGCTTCCACATGTACAAACACACACACACACACACACACACACATGCACACACACACATACACACACATAAGGGGGTAGTTATTTGAACAAATTTTTCTTTACCACATGCAAAGCACTCCGATTTTCTCTATTCAAATTTCATCTTACTGCAAAAATCATTGGCGTGTACTGACTAACTTGATTTTCTACCTCATGGATAAACTGTTACTCAATATTTTAAAAAACAGAATAAATAAGAAAAATGTTCCTATCCTCAAATCATTAAACTTTTCTAGAATCTGACATAATAGCATGGACCATTCTCCCTGATGAATGCCAGTCAGTGGAGGGAGAAACAAGGTATCCAGCAGAGATATGAAGAGTATCTGGTCATCTCTAGAGGAAAACAACAGTAATTCCCCAGTTATCAAACTCATGAAGAGATTTGAAATGACTTCAGGAGGTAGTACCTGAGAAGATTCTTCTAGAATGGGTGAAAACTGTGATAGAAAAGGCAGAAAGGTGACATCACAGTGCATTGAACACAAGAACAGAGTTTGGACAGAATTCAGAGGAAGATAGGAAGGTCTACTGACAGTGGAAGAGGGACAAGGATGGATGCACTTTGTAAACATCTGCACGTTTGGGACCTGTCTCAGTCCTGAGAGAACATGTAGAGGACATGCCCATTACCCAGGGCATATTGCCTCACAGCTATGGCCCTTCTTCCCACTCCAACATGGTGTAGGAGGTCCTTCTGTATTTGTGTTGCTTTCATTGGTCATTAAAGAAAGTGCCTTGGCCTAGTTGATAGGGCGGAACACAGGTAGGCAGGGAAGACAGAACAGAATGCTGGGAGAAAGAAAGCAGAGACAGGCAGATGCCATGGTTCTCCTGCCCAAGATGGACGCTGGTTAGACTCATGCCAGTAAGTCACAGTCAGGTGCCAATACACATTAATGGAGATGGGTTAAACTAATATGTGAGAGTTAGCCAATAAGAGGCTAGAGATAATGGGCCAGGCAGTAATTTAATTAATGCAATTTCTGTGGGATTATTGCGGGTGTAAGCTAGCAGGGTGGCCAGGATGAAAAGAAGGCCTATTCCTCTCCCACTACAGCAACATGTTCTCTTCTGGCACCATCTAAGCCATGGCTTCCAAAATTCTGCTTTGTCCAGTGAGGTCACCACCTGTTCACCTTGCACATCTGGGTAGAGAGCCATGTAGAGCAGAGCCCAGCGCAGGGTCGTGGATGTTGTCTCTGTTCCAGCAAAGAAGAGGTCCAGAGTGCTCGTGATGAGGTTTTCTTCATTGAAACTTGTAGTCTTCTCTGGGTACTGGAAAAGACAATGAGTCCTTGTTGATTCAGAAGATTTGTGATGTCTCAATACATGCTTTCTGATGCTAGGGATCACATTTGAAGCAGGCATTTAAAATGATATTCCCCTTGACCTTCTCAGAAAGCAACTATTTCATGAGCTATCTATTGTTTTTAGTGCAACAATACAGACACTGGCACATAAGATCTTCATCACCCTGAGGTATGAGTTCAATAGGACTTCTTTCAAATGATATCACTTTGATATCCTCAGAAAACGTTTTCCTGTTCCAAGTGCTGGAGGCTAATCAAAATTTCTGATACTCAGGTGGGTGAATAGCAAGACAACTATTTTCTTGTGACTTTATTTTTGCAAAAGCTTTAGTAGGATGATAACATGACAGGATAAAGACACACACATATTGACTCCACTATCAGCCACATCACTAAGTCACTATCTGACCTAAGAGGTTCACGTTACCTTTATCTGCTTCAGTTTATAAGAAGAGAATAATACTCATATTTTAACATGCCATATCAAGTGTAGGAGATACAGGAGACATATCAAATACTCTACAAATGCTTTTGTTGATCTCAGAAGGAATTATCTGTGCGTATTTATTCTTTGATAGCCACATTAATCTTTCATAGGCAAAACCTTGTTATTCCATCAATTATTCTTTGGGATAAAATTCCATCTTTACCAACTTACTATATAATCGTAATTCTTTACAGTACTCATTATGTTGATGGTCTCACACCTGCACTCCATATAGTGAATTATTTGCCATTTTTTCTTGAGATAAAATGTCGCTACTATTGATACTATATCAGGAGGATGAACTTTGCTAGAACACGGGAACAATTTTACTAATGGATTCCCCCTGGGCAGAGAAAGAATCCATGAGTCAAAGTTCATAGGAAGGATTCAGTGATGTGTATTGAGATCAAAACATTAAAAAAATAGTGTTATAGTTTGATCCTAAACTGATCACTATATGCTCATGTTTTGAATACTTGGTTCCTAGTTGCTGGAACTATTTTAGAATGTTTTGGAACATTGGCAGGTGGGGCTTAGCTGGAGGAAATAAGTCACTAAAAAGCCTATGGTTGTAGCAAAGCCGTGGGCCCTGCCTAATTTCTGCTTCCTGATCTACCATGACACAAACAGGCACAACCACATCTTTTTCTCATGTATTGTCTTTCATGATGGACCAATACCCCTTGAAAATATGAGACAAAATAAACCATGAGCCTCTTAAAATCCTTCTGCCTATTATTGTCACAGATGCAAAAGTATCAAATAAATCCATTCAGCTGCTTTCTGTTTGCTTGGACATGATAGGATGGGAGATTATGGAAAAGCAGATGACCCACCCAGACTCTAGCATTCAATTGAACTTTGCCCGTGTCTTGCAGTTGGGGCTGAGTGGGACTGAATGATTGGCCTTAGAAGAAATCATCAAAAACAGAACTCTGATGTTAAATTGCTACTTTCACTTTGTATATATTTCCTACATAAATAATAAAAGGCAAATGAAGAGTAAAGGTTAAGGAGAGGCATGAAAGGGAAGTATCTACTATTTACAAGCAGGAAACCATTTATTTCTAATGGCACCACTGGGTTAATATTAATACTGTTTTCACTCACAGGGGGTAGGGTATGAGAAGCAATGATGGACAAAGAGGTCTATATCTTCATTTTTGGAACATTTACATGCTTCTTGAAAATCTAAAATAGGCTATGTAGATAATTTGAGAGGGTACAATTATTTTGAACTATCCTTATGAGAAGGTGCTTGAGGAACACAATCAAATAGATAAGAGGAAAAGAGATGTTACAATTTTGGAATTGAAATCAAAAAAAGAAACCAAAGCAAAAGATATCAGTGCCCTCATAGTCAGGTGTAGTGGTGCTCATCTTTAGTACCAGAACTCAAGAGGAAGAGGCAGGAGGGTCTCTGTGTGTACAAGACCAGCCTGGTCTACAGAGTGAATTGCAGGACAGCCAGTGCTACATAAAGAACACTTGTCTTGAAAAGCAAAAAAAAAAAAAATATAAGCAAGCAAGCAAACACACAAAAATGTTGTCAGCTTTAGGAGATTGGAAATACAGGGCCATATAGTTTCCATAGTCTTTTAAAGAACCTTATGTGGCCAACAGGAAGAACAGATCATAAGAACTGTAAGAGAATAAAGCTGTGTCATCTTAACTAATGTTTTGGTAGCCTGCTGCATGATCACTTGAAAACTATTAAACCACTACATTGTGTTTAAGAAGACACAGGAGCATCTTCCCCACCTTTGTCATTTCCGTGAGGAAAGCATCAATGAAGTCTCTTGGCTCATCAGGGTTCCAGTCTCTGCGGTGATCATCAATTATAGAAGAAACAAACGATTTCAGTTTTTCCCAGTTTCTGAAAACTGTTTGGTGTGATCCAGGAAGATATTTCATTATCCATGGGAAAATATTGTAGAGCTGATTGGGAAAAACAAGGCAGTCAATGGGACACTATGATGCCACTTTACAAGGTTTAAAACTACACTCTTGGGTTTCCCTTTGTTTCTTACTGTGAAATTGTGGGGCCAGCTTTTCTCTTCCATCTCATTTACCTCCAAAACATTTCTACTCTGATGTGCAGAGTGTATTCAGCTTCAGAACACTTCTTTCTAGCCTAGCTGCCTGCTATCTGCTACACAACACCATCTCTCTCTGGATATTAGGAGAGCATTCAATTTATTGATTATACTATTCATACCATTACAGCTTAGCTTGCATATAATTTCCAGGAAAAAAATTTATCAATGTAACCACATGCTTGACCTTGTGACTTTCTATATTCAAGGATTGTCCCTAGACTCAAAGTCAGAGATATTACTATTTACCTGAAAGCCCTACAGAGTTGCAAACCCCCAGATCTTCATGATTGTCCCAGTTTCTCTAGGCCCTCCCACCAGAGCAACCTCTGATACCAAACTGAGGACATTTCTGTCTTAGGCCCTTATTCATGGTGCCTAAAAGAAAATGCGGCTGAAATAGTTATAGCCTTGTCCTTCACTTCATGAAATCACTGCTCAAGTCTCCTTACAGATCCTTTACCTGATTAAAATAACAGGCACTTTTTTCATCTTTCGATTTCTCTGTCATGACTTATTTTCTCTCTGGGAAATTACCAGTAACATGTATTGCACAGGTAACTGCACATTCTGATTACCCCGCCATGGTTTAAACCCCATATGGCAAGATTGCAATCTTTACTAAATTAAAGCTAATTGTGATTGATGTTTCTATAAAATTTGTAGTGCATAACACAATGTAAAATCAACAGGATTTAAAATGAGACAGACAAGGGTGTGACTTATTCCTCTGTTGCCTTCTAGTTACAATGAATTGTAGCAGATATAATAATGAGACTAACAGTGTTAATAGTATTGAAAGCACATAGTATGCTAATGGGGTCTCCCTGTATCCAAACACTGAACAGCATGAGATACTCAAAGCATTCTACAGATGTCTGGTGGACTACTATCTATCTTTTCTTGGACATCTCTGTGCCTACTTGCAGCCACCATGTTGCATCATTTTATATGTAAAAAATCATGGTAAAAAAATCAGTACACTTTTGCAGCTGTCCATCAAAGTGTCTGATGTAATCAGTCATTCCAAGAATGTTTATTATCAGTCTCTTCCACCTTTAACTCCTTTCTAAGATTTTTTCCCCTTGACACCCACATCTAGAAGTGAGCTTGGTACTTACTGGCCCCCCCTTACTTCTTTGACTCTGATTACTGGAAGCAAAATAATGGAGCTGCTGGGTTTGGGCTACAATGACCAAGAGTTAAAACACAGGATACAAAATAGTGCAGGAAATAAGTGCAACTGATCTCATTCTTTATGCTTGTTTCATACCTGTAAGTCAGACTAACCAATTCCTCAGTTATTAGTGAGGGCAGCCCTGAATTTGAGGAGGAAACTGATACGTACCCCTTTGGGGTACATTATGGAAAAGTCCATGCATAGGAACAGAAAGTCTTCAAGAGAAAAATGAGCTTTTGAAGGACCAGTTTCTGTGCTTCAGATTCATTCTTTCTGGAAGCATTATGTACTCACAATATGATAAAGTCAAAATATTAACAACTACTATCTGCACACACTCCAGAATAGTGTCCAAGAGAACACATAATGTGGCACAGAAACACAAGAAATATGGAAATACAAGCGAGTTGAATACCACTAAAAATCCTGAACTCCTGAATTAATGCATTCACCGGTACTGAAACAAGTACAATGCTACATAAAAACTGAAAACTTTTCTACAAAATATGATCAGTGGCTTGGAGGCTATAAGTAAGCAGATAAATACAATAAAGGACCTGGGGAAGAATGGCAACAATAAAAAGAAAAAAGTCAGCAAAATGGATGAGAAAATCAGCAAATTGGTTGAAAAAGATCAACAAAATGGAAGACACATTCAGCAAGAAACTGAGGTTTTGCTTTTAAAAAATGGAAATGGTGAAAATAAATAGCTCAGTGAATCAATAACACAGCAAAATTCATCACCAACCGACTAATCTATGCAGAAGACTATCTATCAGGAATGGAGCCCAATGTTGAGGACACACTTCATTCATTCCATTAGGGAATAATGGGCATGACTATAATGCCTAAGAACTCAGAGATACAATCAGAAACTGGACCTCAGCTACCACAGGATTACATGGTCACAGATAAGAAATCAGAGATCTGGGATAAACAGTAAGTGCACAGAGAATCAATTCAATGAGTTTATAGCAGACATTTCCCCCAAATCTAGAGACAGAAATAGATTTTCAAAGGCAAGTGGTATTTACACCTTTAAAATAAACAGTCCAGAGAAAAGCACTCCTGTAATTTGTTAAATGTGTCAAATAATGCAAAAGCTGTAAGGAAAAACATTAATTCATGTGCAAAGTCATAAAAATTAGAGTATCAAATGTTTTTATCATCAATCTCCAAGCCAAGAAAACATGATATGACACAGGTTATGCTCTGAAAGTAAGTAATTGTCAAACATGGACCCCTTTTCCAGAATTTCTATCATTTAAAATGGATGGGAAATCATGAATGTTTTAGGAAAAGTGTAAACCAAAGCAATTCAGAAGCACTAATTCAACAATACTGAAGGTGTTTGGGGGAGTATAATACACAGAAGAAAAAGAATGTCAATTATGAGAACACAAAAGAAAATAAATTTCATGAGAATGATAGTTGAGAAAATGAGAGCTAGGGGAACATCCATCATGCCTAACACAGACAGCAAGTAATCCTTAATAGTAATAGGGAAGAAAGTAAAGTATAAATGATCTAACCAAGAAGAAAAACAATAAAACCACAGTCGTTAGTCTTTATGATTCAATAATCATGATAAACATAAATGGATCCAACAAGCTAAAAAAAGACACAGACTAGCTGACCAAATTTAAATTCTAGATCAAAGTTTGTGTGGTCTCTCTGAAATACACCTTAAGGGTAAGTTCACCACAAATCAAGAATCAAAGAAAAGAAACAAACAGAAGTAGAACAAGCTGACACAGCAATTCTCATATCTGATTTAAAACAGGCTTTAAATCCAAAGAGTCGGAAGCATAATGACATTGCATGAGGGCAACAGTTAATAAATCATGACAATTGCAAACAAAGGTATACACATGCACACACTCTTACATTTGTGATATACACATAATGGAAGCAGAGAACCTATTCCTGAAAGTTGTTCTCTGACTTGTATGCACCCACACATGTAACAAATGTATACATGCACATTCACATACACTAAGTACAATGTCTTGAAAATGTGGGAAAAATACACAAACATTTGCACACACATTCTCCAATGTATATACACGAAGTTAGTGAGGGAATACTGCGGCAGGCCTAGCAGAAGACAAACCATTTAGATAACATCAAACCCTTGTGGTCAATTTCAACATACAACTGCCTTCCATAGTCATGGGTGTGGCTGACAGATATGTAGAGTATTTGAGTGGCTATAAGGAATAGACATGGAAAATGGGCCACAGATGGAGGTGTCATTAAAACCTCAAAGGTTTATATTTTCTGGTATTAGACTGATTGTATCATGTCGATGGGTACAGTGCACTTCTAAATATTTAGTTATATTATATGTTCAGATGCAAATATAAGACAAATGGATGTGCCACATAGACACTGATATAAAACTATTATTTAAAACTTACCACATAGACACTGATATAAAACTACTATTTATAACCCCTAAACCTAGGAACAACTCATTTATCTAACTGTAGATAAAACAACAGAACAATCAGTAAGAGCACTGCTGGTTTACAGATAACAAGGAACAGGGTACAAAGAGATGTGCTAGAAAGTTCCTGCTAAAGATGACTAATGCAAGAAGAGAGTGGCAGAAAAAAAATAAAGTCCAAGTAAACAATATTATTTCCATTCTCTAAAAGATACCAGCATTCCCAGAGACATGTCTATAGACCTATATAAATATCAAAATATCAAAGCCAGGAGGTGGACTTGAAATATATTTGGATGAAATTCAATATTTTAAATATTACAGATTAGCTACAAAATGCTACTCACAATACTTTTGAAAGACATGGAAAGAAGAGGGCTTACCTGGCACATCATTGATGCCTCCAAACACGTGGCCTCATCCAGTAGCCTCAGCATCTCCTGAAACTGACTGTCATGGTACTCAAAGCGCTCCCCAAATGTGACAGAGCAAATGATATTGGAAACTGCATTGTTGATACTGAAGTGAGGGTTGAAAGTCTGTCCTGGGGGTGGGAAGAGGGGGGATGAGTCTTTCAAAGTTATTCATTTGTTTCTATTTCCTACATTAAATTAACTTGATATGACAGAGAAACACACATTGCAAAGAACCATGGAAGAGGCTCTGCTCAGAGCATACTACATAAGGACTGACATGATCCAGGGACTCTGCTAATACCTGGGAAGCTCAACTGATGACCAGGCCTCAGGTGCAGCAGTGTGTCTAATGTCCACCTGTGTGCTTACCTGCAGAATTCCCAGCTCATAGTCATGACTAGATGGTCATTGCCTAATCCTCAGTTCAAAGCACAGTGCAGCACCCAGGGAAAGCACTTAAGACATTTAGGAGGAATTTGTTCAATGAATGAGAGGGCCACTGCCTCCCACCCCTGCCCTGTGGAATGCCCACCTTTCTCCTCTTTTATGGCCTCCACAAGATAGCTGGCCTCCTCCTGCATACGCTGCTCTAAGCTCTTCTTTCCCAACCCAAAATTCCTCAGAGTCATCAGGGCAAACCTTCTTTGCTCCTTCCATGTCTGGCCACTGGAGAAGACCAATCCTGAAAAAAAGACATTCAGCATTATGATACTGAAATTCTGGTCTAAAATTGCCTCATGAACTCTATGGCATATGTGCAATGGAAAAAGGAAGGGCCAATAAGGTATTCGGTAACTGTCTAGAGAGAATACCCCAAAGCAAGAAGCATGATGGCTAACATCCTGGTGATCAGCAAAATCACACACTGGTATTTCTTATGCATTGTATAATCTACTCTTTAAGGTCTCTGCATGTTTATTACCAACCAGCAAAAGGTTCATTCCCATTGCTGCAAAGAATTGAAGAATATATAATAAAATTTTCCAAGGGAACACAATTGCTTAACACCCAGGGGTTGGTTCAAATTCATATCATCTTGGTTCCAATGCAGATACAAAAGTCTACTTAGTTGTGTTAAGTTGAATAACAGGAATGAACTAAAGGATAACACAAGGCATATACATTAAAGAGGTATAAAAGGCTCTATAAGAGAATTCCTATTAAACACAAGCTTTAAAATATAAAAAAAATTAATCAATAAGATAAGAATCATCAGTATTCCACAGAGCAAGAACAGGAGAGAAACATTTCAGTCTGTTCAGCATCTGCAACCTAATTCATGGCACATGCAATGCCTTGTGCAAGTCAATTTCTTAATGTTCAAAGAAATCATCAGCTCTGATATGAGAATCCCCTCTGTGTGCTGTGATTTTAATTAATGAATAAGGAAACTGCTTAGGCCTGTCAACACAGTTGAACTTAGGTAGGCAGGGAGAACTGGACTGAATCCTGGGAGAAATAAGGGCAGAATCAGGGGACATGATGGATCTGTGGCCAGAGGTAGATGTGCTGAAACTTTGCTGGTAGGCCACAACCACATGGTGATATACAGCTTAATGTAAATGGATTAAATTAAGATGTAAGGGTTAGCCAATAAGAAGCTAGAGTTAATGGGCCAACCAGTGATTTAATTAATACAGTTTCTGTGTGATTATTTCAGTTCTGGGTGGCTGGGACAAACAAGCACCCCCTTCTCCAACAACTGGTGTGCCAACGTGGGTAACTACATCTACATAAAAGCCCAAGAAAGCTTAAAAATTAATTCTAGACACAAAAGAACAGAGTTAAACATGTTTTGCTAGCAGAATTTCTTGAATGGGCTCTGTTTGCTAGAAGCAAGCAGAGATATGGATCCTTTAAGAGAGATTTTCCTAATATAGCCATAGCAGGAAAAAAAGCTGTGGCCATTTTAAAATGCCATTTTTCTGGGCTATGCTTCCAGTGTGACCTCTGGCTCTTGCAGAAAATGGAGCATTTGGATGGGGTTTGTGAGCAGACTGCTGCAGCTTGCTTAATGCTGACATGGACTGGTTGTGTGTCTGAAATTGGGGAGGTGTGCTTGGCTCTCAGAGGCTCAAGCAGCTCCACCATGTTGGACCAGGTAGGGCAAGCAGGAAGTACTGTATTTGACCTAGCAATGTCACAGCTTATATTCATAAGTGCTTAGCATTTTAAGAAGTGCTTCTGGTCAGAAAATAGTTATAGATTTGCAATAAAGACAAATTCAGATAAAAAAAGACCTATAAATGAGTCACAGTATTGGATAAATGTACATAGGCTTGGGAGACAGAAACAAAAGAGTACAGAGAGTTATAAAAAAAAGAAAGTAAATGGCTTTTTTAAAAAAATTAAAACAAAGTCTTTAAAGAGATAGAGTAAAAACAGTCATAGATTAAAAGGAGTAAAAAAAGCCACATAAAGATGGATTATACACAGAGAGTCTGAATTATGTATATTATCATGTTTTCTTTCAATTTTTTGACTGTGAAGGAGTTAAATACAGAGAGACATTTCACTGTATGAGCTGTTAAGCTAAAACAGAATATAAAGGTATCATGACTTTTAAATTTGGGTTTAAGGATATGTTGATTTGTTAAAATTCTCTTGTTTCCAAAGAAGATAAGAACTTGCAGATTGCTTCCAGACCAATATGGTTTCATGGAACAAGATTCCTTGAAAGGTTGTTGTGAACACTCCCCCAAAGAAAACACTTTATCCAACTGTTGATTGAAATGAACCTAGCCCACAGGATACACCATGAAAGACCTGATTAACAGCACCCACAAACAGCAGAAAGTAGTATGAAGAAAACTATGCCCATATTCCTAAATACTGTCTATAAATGTTTATTTACATTTAAAGGGGGGTATGATATTGATATGAATAATTTGTATTGATACGGATCTTGATTGATATAAATTTAGGGTTAATTTTGTTATATATATATATATATATATATATATATATATATATATATATTTCTGCTTTTGATTAAGGTATTGTGTTTGTGTAGTTCATTTAAAATGTAATCTATAATTAAGAAATATAAGTTAATAGATACTCATCTATAATAGTCAAGCTTGTAGTCATGTTAGTTAAGTTTTCTAGATATAGAGAGATATATTTCTGTTAGTAAGGTATTCTTCAAATCTTTCAGAGATCTTCAGAATATGGCATTTAAGAGTTTTAAAAATTTAGGACTTTTCATGACAGTGAGACATATCTGCTCCTGGCAGCATCAATCTACTTCAAGAAGAAAATGGGCATTGAAGAGGCTCCTTATGGAGTTGTTAGATGAACTGGACATGCAGGATCCACAGAGAAATAACTGATGAACTTGCCTAAAGGTGAGATGATCCTTTGGAGTTCCTGCTACATGAAAGATTCTGCAAGACATTTTGTAGGATACAGAAGAAAGTGACTGGAAAATTGCCAATATAGTCAGACCTGTCTTTGAAATTTCCTGCTTCATGGAAAATTATGCTGGATACTATTGGCCTGTAGGCTGAAGATGGATGCCCCAATGGTGCAGAGGAACTTAGGGTGAGTACCCAGGCAGCAAGATGTCTCTGTCATTTCTAGAGTTTTGGACGTTGCTTAAAATGCACTTCCTGTTTACTTAGATAATAGTATATCCTTATGGAGTCTTTGATGGAGTAGAAAAATAGATAGTAGTTATAGTTTTCCTTGTTATGATAAAAGATAAAGTAAATAGTAATATTGTAACTGTAATTCTTACTTGCTAACTGTTTTGTTATATGTAATTTTACTATGTTAAAGTTAAAACCTTTTTTATTTAAACAGAAAAGGGGAGGTGATGTGGGAATCTCTTCTTACAGAGGGTTTTTCCTGAATTACAGTAGAAGTTTGATACTTCCGATAACTATATTTTACCCTTAACCTTGCAGTTCTATGTGATTTTAATTAGCTAATTGGCTCAGCATATTTCATTTTATGGAGTATATGTTATGTAAAGATGGAGATTTTATCTATTATGTGCACTATGAATCACTTATGTCTAGCTCTGTGTTTCCTATAACAGATAACATAGTTAATTATGTACAATTAATGACTGATTGCTTGAAGGAGAAATTAGGAAATGTCTAAAACTGACAGTTTGGCAGGTCAATATACTTGAAGTTCTGTTTTTAATTTTGGAACGTACAACTTGATTTAATGACAATATCTAGTATTCATATTATTCTAGCCTAACCCTGTCTAGAGGGCTGGGGACTTCTGTGTTACATGGCTTTAATAATGGAGTACAAGAAGCCAAAACCAAGTAGAGCAGCAGTAGGTTGGGGCTGAATACACCAGTTTTATTAGGACAGAGGGTTGACAAGGGAAAAGGAAAGTAAGAACAGAGTGTGTCTGAATGTGACTGGATGCTTTGGTTCCTTCTCACCAACATATTTATAATTAGCTAATTCATGATGTGGTTATTTCTAATCTCTTGAAATGAGATGACACTGTTTAGTACTCTGCTGTGTGCTTTCATTCAGGAAATATGATGTTCTGCTTCCTTTAAGTACTGCAAATTATGGTGGAACTGTTTATGGGCATGTTAGAAAGTTAGGTACAGGTATGTTTAACATATCAAAAACACTATAATGCACACACCATGTTGCTCAATAAACTTACCATTGTTATTAGAGATACGTTCTCGGGTACGAGTGATAGGGCGTTTCAAAATGTTTTCTTCCATGTGCGTAAAGACTTCTTTGATTAAGGGGAGTCCAGTTATGATTACTGAACTTACATCACCAAGATTCAGGCTAAAAATGTTCCCATATTTCTTCACAAACTGAAAAACAAACCAAGAGTTATAGTTAAGGGTGCCCGTGTCTGTGTTTTCAGGGATGGCAGGCATGTGTGTAGCTAATGGGGTTCATGTTGAGGTTTCTATGAGTGGGGAGATGTACCATTGTCTGTGGAAATGTTTCTGAAGTTGTGGTTTTCTCAGCTGCACTAAACTCAAATTCATATTAGGAAAAAGTTTTATTATATTATATAAAAGTTTATTAATATAAGTCTCATAAACTGACTATGCATCTACCATTTGTCTACCTAGAACAAACGTGAGGATATAAGTTTCAAAAAAGAAGCAAAATCACTAATCTGCAGCACCCTGAAATCTAATGAAAGGAGAACATGTGACACATTTGACCTGGGAAAGGTCAAGGAGGGTGCGTAAAAGCTTGATGTTGGTGCAGTTTTATGGACATCCTCATAGAAAAAATGGTTTAATCAGAAAATAATGCCCCACACTCATCAACATGCTTAACATGAGATGTACATGTGTGATGAATTGTGCAAACACTAAGGGAACTCTGTTATTTGTATATGAAAGAGGTTCCTTAGTGTGATAAGAATGTTCTTGATTTCTTTTTCCTTTCACCAAACTTCAACCAATATCAGGATTAGAAATTTCCCTTTAAGTCTTTCATTCTTTTATCTAGCCAACAAGAACCAAATGAACTCAACTTGTTCCTAAACTAACTAATGAAGATGCAAGTCTTTTGAAGATATTAAAGGTTATAAATTAAAATTTTTGACATTCGATGAGGCAGAGAAAAAAGAACATCAGTACAGAGAAAGATTGAAATGCATGTATACTAGGCAGATATAGCAACCATGGAATCCTTAGTTAATCACAATATTCAGCATCGATTTAAGCAAAGGAGACTGTGCCTTCCCCCAACATTACTGGATATGAACTGTACAATAAGGGGCTGAGGATAGCAGTGGAGACATCTGTGAAGATCTGGAATGATGCAAGCATGTGGGGTCCATGGATTAATAACTGGCCTCTTATGGCAGGTGTTCTCTTCCATGTCTCAGACTACCAGCTATGAAAAAGTAAAATTTACTTCCCCACCCCCTGCAGAGTTCTGTGGGGAAGGATGAGAATGGTACTGTGAGAAGCACTTTGTTTAGTTTCAGGCACCCAGCCATTGACTGCATCTCTGAGAAATGAATGAGCTCTGTGTTCAAATGCCTGGGGATACAAATGTACGGTGAGAGCCAAGAAAATAACCCATCAGGTCCAGATGACTGCCCTCACTGAGTGGGTACTCAGTATGCTTTATGCTTTACTTTGTTCTTTATAACTGTTCTACCATAGTTAGAATTTTCATTATCTTTCTAAACAGGAAATAAATTGCAAATGAAGTAATGTAGCCTAAAAAAAGAAGACTCTTGCCTGGTGGAGGGGCACTGCCAGATGTTATATACATCTGCAGAAAATTAATACCTTTGAATCTCTATGAAACTTGGGGTTTAGAGGCAGTTAGGATGGGGACCAGGCATTAGGATATGAGTGACAGGGTTTAGGGGAGCAAGAAGAGGGATTTGGAGAGAATGAGAACATACATGAAGATGCAGAAGACACAAGGTTTTGCAAAGTTTGATGAGAGTATGTGATCATTTCCAAAGATTCTTCTTCCTGTGTGTTCTCAAATCAGTCCTGCATTGACCCACCTCTGCTTTTTTCATCCTGTGTCTTGTCAGTAGTACCAAACAGGAGGGTACAATCCTCCAGTTATCTGTGGTCTCCTTCCCTACTCTTACCTTCACTTACTTGTGCCCTATCCTATTAGTCACAAAACTTTGAATCTTTGTGAGTCCTGTCAAACAAACATAATGATTTGATCAGATTCTAGGATCTTATCCCCATATTATAGATAGACCCTTACTTAGACTCTGTACTTCCTTAGTTCTTTATCCAGAATCTTTGCTAACTTCATTGGGTCGTAGCACAATCTGACTTGTCTGGTTTATAAGACAGAGCCAACAAGAATATGCCTTTTCTTTTAAGAGATGCCAGTAATAGATATGTACAAATGAAGAAAAAGCTAAATTCATCTTAATCAGTGTGTGGGTGAGTTGTTAGGGTATATGAGATTTTATTGATTACATTTATTTACTAAATTCATTGACTAACTTTCAATATCAACCATGAAGTTTAGGGAACAACTTATAAAATACAGCTTAAGTGCATCCTAACTAGCAGTGTGTACCACATAGATTCTCTCCTTGTACTGCACCAGCATCCAGCATCTGAGACTAGGCACTAGGGTCAATGTTCTTTCCACCTTTGCCCTCTCTGTGCCCCTGTATGTTTCCAGTCCAACACAAGTGAACCAATAAGTTTTATCTTGTTGTGGAATGAATGAAGATGAGCAGATCCTGATCTTTATAATTTTCAACCATGTCAGGTCTGTCAGCCAATTAATGTAATAATGTATTAAATAAGCAAGAAGGCCCTTTGGCATATGTCTTAAGGCAGGTAGGGCACAGTTTTCACTACACATTGAGTGAGCCATTTAAAAAATTAAAACAAAAGTGTATTTTCTTAAAGGTGACTCAAAGGGGTAGAAGAGTTAAAATGGAAAATAACAATAGGAAAACCAACAATAAATGGAAATAAGAGATATAAATGTGACAAAAGAAATAGGAGACAGAAAATTTAATAGTAGAAGTAAATCTCCAAGTGGATTGTTGTAGAACAATGTTGGGCGGGATGCACGTCTTGAATAAAGAGAAAGTAGAAGCATTGGATTAATGAGATAAATGATCCATGAAAGCAAATGGCATACCGGTTCTATTGAAGCCCTTTAGAAGCAATAGAAAAGGGGCATCCGGAAGGAAAATAAAAAATAGCATCAAATTCCCACCACCATTAGCAGTATATGAGAAGGTCTGATCATCTGAATCCTTACAGCTCTGTGTAGTGAGGTGTGAGCTCTGTGTGTGTGTGTGTGTCAATGCATGTGTATTTTCCTAATTGGTACAAGAACAAAAACTGCATATTCTTTGTTACTTTAAAGTTTAGCATTTTTCTTTTAGGAATGTGTGTGTGCTTGTGTGCGTGTGTGCGTGCGTGCGTGTGTGTGTGTGCGTGTTTGTGTGTGTGGATGCCAGAGGTCAACCTCAGGTATGATTTTCAGTAGCTGCCCACCTTGCTAGCTTGTTTGAGTCAGTGTATTTCATTAGCTCTGAAAAGGCATGGCATTCTGGCCAGTGAGCTTTAGGGCTTTGACTGTCTTCTTCCTGTCCCTGAGTTTATTACAGAGAGTATTCAATGCAGAGAAGTTCTGAAACAGAAAACATCCTTAAACAGTGGCACTGTAACTTTATTTTTATTATGATAAAATCTCAAAACATAGATGAACAAGTTAAATGAAATTATTTCTGAGTGGGTAAGTATATGTACATGGTGGTACATAAGAGATTGTGTTAGTGGTCTTATTTGTAGAGAAGTAATTCTTTGTCTCTTCTGCTTAATTGTGTTCTTATGTGGGTTTTTTTTTTTAGTATGTACATGTCCTCGTGTGCTTTCTGTTGTGATGAATCACTGACAAAACAATTTGGGAAGAAAGGGTTTACTTTTACAAGTTATATTCCATCCTCAAGTGCAGGAATGATGTCATCTCAGTGGACTGGACTCTGCTACATTAATTAACAACCAAAATCAAATGTCCCACACACTAAGGTGATGGAGACAACCCCTCAATTGAGGTTTCCTCTTCCTCAGGTAATGTCTAGGTTTTGTTAAGTGGACTAAAACTAACCAAAACAGTATATATTTTTTAAGCTGAAAAATCACTTTCTATTCAATAAGGAAACATAAAATAAATCTACAGACATAATAAGGAACGCTTGGTAGCAGTACTTTTTAGACTTTATAGAAGACTACAGTATTCCTTGAAATTTCAGAGTTTATATCTGCTCTTCACTATAATGCTGTGCACATGAACTCATTTAAGCACAACTGTGTACACTCCTTCGTACATTAACTCCTCTTCAGGGTGACATTCTCATTGACCATCTTCTCAGAGAGTCTTAGAGTGCAGAAAATGTGCAATGCACAGCCTAAGACGACATCTACTATAGTCCTGTTAGAAACTGAGATGAAGACAATGTCATCTAAGGGAAATGGTACTGGAACCAATTCTTAAATGGTGAGGTCATCAGCAAAACATATATAGTGTTAAGGTTAAAATACTCATGCTGTGATATCACACCATACAGATACAAAGACTGAAGAATGAGTACATGCAGGAACATAAAGGTTACTTCCTCCGTGAGAAAAGTCTTGTTAGAGAACACACAGCCAAAGGTCACTTCAAGTGATAGGGAATTTGAAAGTTCTCAACTGCAAGAAGTTTACAATTCTAGGCAACATGCAAGTCAGAACAGTTCTTATTGTTGCCGGGGTCAGTCAGTTTTTTGATGAGGGAAAGCTAGAAAGTGCTCCATGAAAAATTAGATGGGAAACAAGGCTTCTTTTAGGCCTTACCTTTTAGGCAAGTACGTTTTAGTCTCAGAAGTTTCACCACCAAAAGCATTAAGTGGACTCCCTTGATTTCAATCAAGAAGTTTGAAGAGTTTATTGGTTCTTTTTTTTTTCTGTTTTAATAGAGATGACTCATTGGGGCTCAAGACATTAAATTGGAAGGTATATAACCTGCTTGAATCTGGTTTCTGATTCTTCCATATGTGTGATTTGGAAGAAAACTGGTGATATTTTCTGTATCTATTTTCAAATCTACAAACCTTAGCTTCATTGTCATAAAAATATGTCAACAGAACCAATAATAAGTAACCCCAACAATTTATAAATTGGGGTTGTGCTTTAGAAGAGAGGCCTAGTAATGTGAGAAGTAGGTTCACCCTGTACTGCACAGAGAGAGTAGACAGCAAAAAGGAAGACCCAGCACCAGAGACATCACAACTGTGCCTCATTAAACATATGTCTCCCAAAAAACAGGAAAGAGAAAATTCTTGAAGTATGGTTGAAACTTCCTAGTCTGGCAAAATACAAACCTACCCTAAAGAACTCAACAGCATAAATGACAAGTGAAAAGCAAAACTTTCAAGACTAGCCTGAAAATTCAAAACACAGAAATGTCTTGAAAGCAGAGAGAGAATGTCTTGCTACTTATAGGAAAATCAAAAGACCAGAAGAAGTGGGAGGACATCTAAAAATGTTAGGTGCAGCAGATAATCAACCCAGTGTACTACAATCAGGGTAAAGACAGTGTCGAAAGGAGGGGAAAGACATTATGTGGAGGGCACAGCTAAGAATCTTCGTTCTGTGACAGCCTCCTCTGAGGGAATGAAGAAAGAAAGTGCTTGAGGTCAGAAAGGAAGTGATGAACTAGAAAGGGCAGAGAAAAGACAGCTAGTGACAATGACAACAGACTCCTGTGCCTTTGAGTCCGAGCTGCACTGACACTGAAGAGCAGGGCAGTGTGGGATGTGGGTCTCAGTGAGTGGGGACAATATTTGGGGCAGTGCATCATACAGGGGAGAGGGCTCCCCCATGTAGTCTCTTCACTTCACATGGAAAATGGTGTTAGCAAACTCTCATGAGCTGCGTGTGCATATTGAGTAACACAGAGCAGATGCTATGAGGACAGTGTAGATGTAAAGAGAAAAGATGAATAAAAAGGCATCTACTTGGAGAGTGTCCAAGAAACACACAGGGAAGGGATAATGGAAAAAACAGAGGTGGGAAAAAAAGAAAAATTATCGGCTTAAACCATTAAATAGAAATATATAATAAGACATACTCAGTCTTCACATGTGATGGGAAGTGACAGGGATAATTAAACATGGCTGGAGGATTCACTATCTAAGCAAGGAAAATTTCTATGGATAAAGAGGAACATTACATGGAAGATGGTCATTCACCAGAAAGACACATCATTCCTACATGTGTACATAGTGCACATGACTGTCTTTCCAATAGAAAGGGAGAGCTTCCAGAACTGAGTGGAAAGACAGACAGACTCCCAGCAGAGCTGGAGATTTCAGTGCATCTTTCTCTGGAGTTGATAAAATCAGTAGAGGAAAAGTCAGCAAGGATGTAGAAGGAAAAAAAAAGCAACAAGGATTAATAAGAGAGAACTAATATTTGTAGAAAACTCCAGTCAAGAGAAAAATACACTTTTTTTTTCTCAACAAGAACTTTAACCAAATAAGTGGAGGCACCACCTTCCAACACATTTCTGAAGTTAGGAGGGCTTATTTGTCAAGATATATCACCATACCTTAAATACACCTAGACTTAGATCATAAAAGTTAAAGGAATTAAAAATCATATACAGTGCGTTCTCTGACAATAAAAGAATTACAACAAAAATTAAAACCCAGAAGTACAAGGGTAAGAATTATCTCCAACTATTTGAAAATTGAACAGCATATTTCTTAAAGGAGAACACACGGTTTTCGTTTGGGATAGCAGGTTGCCACCACCACTCTTCGAACCTGGTCGTCTGTCCTAGTACTGAAATGTTCCCTGTTCCTGTAGCTCAGGATTACATCAGGACACAGCTAGGCACCCTTTGCCCATCCTACCGGCTGTATTGAGAGGTGGGGCTTCTCAAAGTCCAACTGGAAAATGCTGCCCACGAAGGGCAGACCCTTCGGACCCGGTGGGTAGTTCTTGGGGCGCCGGTTTTTGAGGTAGTCAGCCAGGAACAGAAAGGTGACAGCAGCCAGTAATAGAGTCCTGAGATGGAGCGCAGCCCAGACAGCAGCCACCAGGGAGCCCGCGGCAGCTAGCATGGCTGGAACTGAAACCGGTTCTTTGAGGAATGAGAGTCTTAGCTGGGACAAGTTCCAGGTGTTAACCACCAAGGGCTCCTCACATAACCGATCCCTTCATTAGTCCCTTCCTGTTCACTCCCCTGTATTCCTTCTTTTTTCTCCCTGCAGCTGGGCTCTCTCACTTTCTTCCTTGCCCCACCAATGTTTCTTGGAGTAGCTTCCAATCAGCTTGTGGGAGCAGCTCTGATCAAGGACGCAGAGCTCTTCACCTCGCCCCGCCCCGGCCCGCCCCGCCCCTCAGAGCTTAGAGCTTTTACCCTTTCCTCCCCAACCTTCCCTCACAGGCACTTTCTGGCCCTGTTTTGCCCTGCAGGTGTCCAGGAGTAATTCTATAGTGGCTAGTGCTGTGCCCAGCCAGGTGCCTGGCACTAGGTTCCCAGGGGAACACACAGGAAGCATGGTTTTAAAGGGCACCAATGGATATGCTGAGGTGGAACCAGGAAATCTCAAGGGGCCCCACGCGAAGAGGCAACTAAGGGCAGCTGATGGGGAGACTTAGTCTTTTCCCGAGAGGGGTCCTCTAACTGGGTACGCTATATTAGGTGGAGTGGTCAGCCCTGAAAACGTGAACAGACCAGAATCAAAATGGACCCAGGAGGTTGTATTTACATATTCATGTGTTTACACAGATAGCAACTATAATAATTGATTTTTAAGAAGGTGATTAATTTGAATGGGGAGACATGGGTAGGACTGAAGAGAGAAAAGGGAAGAGGAGAAATGATGTGATTATGTTTTAATTGAAATTAAAAAGAAATAATTAGATGGAGTGTGGTGACGAATGTTTTTAACCTCAGCACTCAGAGGCAGTGCTCTCACTTTTCTTCAAGAAATCACTTCCCTTTAACAGAGCTGTGCTTGCCAAAAAAGCGTGTCCATGGATGCCTCGTTAACATTTGCTGGAGTAGCATCTTGGTCCTGATTACAATTATGAATAATATGGTTATTACTGTGCTTCTGGGGACTGAATTTAGGGACCTATGGCAAAACTACTTATTTATTATTTATGTGCTTACACTTGTGACAGGAGTGCCTCTGGAGGTCAGTGGATTACTTGTGGGATTCCTTTCTCCTTTCACCTTATGACACCCAAGAACCAAACTATATCCACACTAACCCAAATTGCTAATAGTAATGAAAAAAGTGTTAGAAACACAGGATAGAACACCATTGATGGATATGGGAATAAGATGAATGCCCATCAACCTTTCATCAGAAACAGGCTAACAAACATGAAAACACAAAATAAAGGAATGGCAAATTCACAGCAGCAAACAAGGAGGGGACTCTACCAAAGCAGGGTTCTACATCTGCAAATAATTTTCTTCAGAAACTAAGGCAAAATAAATACATTCTGTTACTAAAGAAGAGGTAAGGTATATCTAAGACAAGCCTATTTCTTTTAAGTGCTTGTATTAAAAAAAACAGACAGTATCAGACAAATAAGTTGAGGAAACAGCACAATGTTATTGAAAACCAATCACCAACCAGAACCCAAACAGAACTCATAAAGATGATGGCTGACATGAATACAATCATACATAAAAGAATAACAAAGAGCATGTTGAAACAAAGAATGTGTTCTTTGAAAAGAGTAAAGAGGCTGACATCTTAAAAAAGGAAAAGAAACCTTGGGAAGATCCAACAAATTAGTGGTGAAAATTGACATTTTTAAACAAACACTTTTGAGAGAATTGTTAGAATTTATTTTTGAAGACTTGTCCTTCAATAAATTGAAAATACAGAAGAAATGGATACATTTCTAAAATTTTATGTACAATTAAATTAAAAATATAAAATATAAACAGATCAATAACAAGTACTGAGCTTTAGAACAACAAAATATTTCTCAATAAAGAAAAGAGCAGTATGAGGTAGAGTCCCTGATGTCTAACACCCTTCAAGATATTCTGAAAAATAGAAATGGAGCCAACACTTTCAAACTCAATGTTTTGAACAAATATTGTCCTGATGTCAAAACCAGGTAAGGAGAGAGAGAGACAGAGAGAGACAGAGAGAGACAGAGAGACAGAGACAGAGACAGAGAGAACGTATGATGAACATAGACATAAAACCACTTAACAGAGTGCTTACAAACCAAATTCAACACCACATTAAAGGAAATCATGAACCATGATCAAGTTGGCTTCATTCCAGGGATACTATGATGATTCAACCTGTACAAACAGGTAAGTTCAATATTGTGCAAAAACAGGATCAAGGGTCACACCTCAGTTTTAAAAAAAAAGGGCTGCATGTTCAGCAAACCCAGAGCCAATCCACTTTCAGCACATGTATTCTGTATTACACTTTCAAAAGAATTCAAGGAACAGCAGCAAAAGAACTAAATAAAAGGAATATAAATAGAGAAGGAAGTAGATTAATTATCCCAAAGACAATATGATCCTCTACTTGAAGACACTTGCCTAACGACAGCCTATACCAAGCTAACATAAAATAAGAAATAATAGTAGCTTTTTTATAGATCAACTATCAACTTAGAAAAAAATCAGAAAAACAATTTTAGTCAAAAGAACTTAAAAAACAATGAAATTCTTAGGAATAAGCTTAATCAAGATAGTTGTAGACCTCTAGAATAAATGCAGCACTGCAGAGAAGAAAGAAATCAATGAACGCTCCAGAAAATGGAAATGCCCCATTGTCATGGTGTGATAGATTAATATAGTGAAAATTGCCACATTCCCATAATCCCTGCAATCCCCATGAAAATGCCAGTGATACTAATGAGAAGACAGATAATTACAATATGTACTTTCTAATTGTACTATATAACCTTAATAACAAAATCATCATGATATTGACACAAAACATACATATAGAACAGTGGAATGAAATAGATGACCCAGAAGAAAACTCACACAGCTACATGCATCTGATTCTAAGATACCAACATATGTTAGAAAATGGTAGCATATTTTTTTTTAAATGATGATTGCTGGAGGAAGCCGCTTGTTGGTTTCTGGCTGTTTTGCCCTGAAATAATCACACAGAATCTATATTACTTAAATCACTCCATGCCCATTAGCTCTAACTTCTTATTGGTTAACTCTTACATATTAATTTAACCCATTTCTATTAATATGTATATTGCCATGTAACTGTAGCTTACTGGCTAAAGTTCCGGCGCCCATATCTGGCAGGGCTACATGGCTTCTCTCTGTCTTTGCCTCCTTTCTTCCAGCATTCAGTTTAGTTTTCCCCACCTATCTAAGTTCTGCTCTATCAACAGGCCAAAGAAGTTTCTTTATTCACCAATGATATTCACAGCACACTGAGGGGAATCCCATATCTTTTCCCATTTCTGTTTAAATAAAAAATAAGGTTTTAAATTTAACATAGTAAAATTACATATAAGAAAACAGGTATCAAGCAAAAATTATAGTTACAATATTTATATCTATATTATCTTTTATCATGACTAAGGAAAACTATAACTACAACTATAAATTTTTCAACTCCATCACAGACTCCAGACGGATATAACATTACCTAATTAAACAATAAGTTCATTATAAGCAACTTCTAGAACTCTAGAACTGACAGACACATCTTGCTGCCTGGACAGTCACCCAAAGTTCTTCTGTACCATTGGGACATCCATCTTCAGCCTTTAGACCCATAGTATCTGACAGACATTTTCATGAAGCAGGAAATCTCAAAGACAGTTCCACCTATATTGGCAGTTTGTCAGTAATGGTTTGTGTGTGTGTGTGTGTGTGTGTGTGTGTGTGTGTGTGTGTGTGTCCTGCAGAATGTCTGGCAGACTATTTCATGAAGCAGGACCCTGAAGAATCATTTCACCTTCAGGCAAATTCAGCAGTTATTTCTCTTTGGGTCCTGCATGTCCAGTTCATCAAGCAGTCCAGGTAAGAGAAGTTTCTTGCCCTAATAGCTACCAAACTCCATAAGAAGCCTCTTCGATGTCCATCTTCCTCTTGAAGTAATTGGTGCTGCCAGGATGTGTCTCATTGTCATGATAAGTCCTAAGTTCTTAAAACATTCTAAATTCCATATTCTGAAATCTTTGAAAGAAAAGCTTGAAGAATGCTTATCCATCTGAAATACTGAAATACATCTTGGTACATCTAGAAAATCTAACTACCATGACTAAAAGATTGACTATTATAGATGACTCTCTATTAACCTATATTCTGAATTATATATTACACTTTTAAATGATCTGTACAAACGTAATACCTTAATTGAGAGCTGAAATAAACATATGACAAAATTGACTTTAAATCTGTATCAATAAACCAAGATCCATACTAATGTAAATCTCTATAGCATATCCCCCTTTAAATGTAAACAAATATTTATAAATAATATTTGTGAATATGGGTGTAATTTTTCTCCAAATTGTTTCCTGCTTTTTGTTGAGTGAAGTAATTTTTTGGATTTGTTCACTGTAACCTTTCAGGAGGTTTTGTCCGATCAATCCACATTAGTCTGGAAGGATTCCACAGGTTCTCATCCTTTGTGGAAACAAAAAAGTAATCTCTTTTGCAAAGGAACATATCTGTAGACTCAAATTCTGAAGTAAAAATACCTTTATCTTTGTTTAACTTAGCAGTACATATAATGAAATGTCTCTCTGTACTTAGCTCCTTCACAGTCAAAACATTCAAAGAAAACACAATAATATACATAATCCAGATTCTGTGAATTTTTCATCTTTACATAACTTATTTTTCTTTATTCCTTTTAATTTATGACTGCCGGTACTCTGCCTGTTTAAAGACTTTGCTTTTTATTTTTTTCTAAACCATTTACTCTATACTCTTTATCTTCTCTCTCCCAAACCTATGGACATTTTTAATCACTGGGTGTCATTTAGAGGTCTTTTATGTCTGAATCTGTGTTATTGTGCATTTGTATTTCTTTGCTGACCAGAAGTGCTTCTTAAAACACTAAGTGCTTCTTACAAACTTAAGTTGTGTCATTGCTAGGGAAAATACTATACTGCCTGCTTGTCCTGCCCAGCTCAGCATGGTCGAGCTGCTGGCCACCTCCGAGAGCCATGCATAATCTCTAGGCACACAGCTGGTCCATTTTGCTACCAAGCAGGTCATTTCATGTTGGTCATAAACCCCATTCAAATGCTCAGTATCCTGAAAAATCCAGAGGTTGTGCTGGCAACATGGCCCAGAAAGCTGGCATTTCAAAACAGTGCAACTACTGAATCAGGAAAACCTCTCTTAAAGGAGCCAAGTCTCTGCTTGCTTTTAGCAAACAGAGCCCAACCAAGAAAATGTCACTATCAAACCATGCTCAATTCTGTTCTTTTGTGTTTGGGATCCTTCCCAAATTCTCTCGGATTTTAAGTGGATTTTAGTTGGCCCCATGGGTGCCAATTTGTTGTGAGGAGGCTGCTTGTTCATTTCTGGCTGCTCAGGCCCAAAATAAGCACACAGAAACTGTATTAATTAAATCACTGCTTGGCCCATTAACTCCAGCTTCTTCTTGGCTAACTCTTACATCTTAATTTAACCCATATCCATTAATCTGTGTATCACCACAAAATCGTGGCCTACCAGAAATCTTTCAGCGTATCTATCTCTGGCAGAGTCTTCATGGCTTCTCCCCATTCTGCCTTCTTTCTTCCAGCATTCTGTTTAGTTTCCTCCACCCATCTAAGTTTTGCTCTATCAACAGGCCAAGGCAGTTTCTTTATTCACCAGTGGTATTTAAAGCATACAGAAGGAATCCAATATCAGGTGCTTGTAAAACTCATTGTCTTCATGTAGAAGGTGAAAACCAGATATCTATTCCTCATTCTGTACCTGAATCAGAACAAAATACATGAAAGGTTTTAATATAAGACTTAAGTCTTTGAAATTCTTGTAGGAAGTCAGTGGTGAAGCACTTCAACTTGGAGAAACAGTGACTTTATGAGCTCTTTTACCTCAGGATGTAATCACCAAACAGACAAATGGTATTTCAAGGAACTAAGAAATTTCTGAACAACAAAAGAGATGGCAGAGTGAAGTGACTAAGCAAAGTAGTAGAAAGTCTTTGGCAGTTATTCACTCAAAACCAACCAACCAAATGAACAAACAGCCAAACGAGAAAGATTCAAGCAAGCATGTCATCCAACTCATGAATGGGCAAATGAATTGAATAGTTAAAGTCTATCTCAAGACCCAGCTATAACACTCTTGGGCATATGCCCAAAGGATGTTCAATTATGCCACAAAGACACTTGCTTAACTATGTTCATTTTAACAGCATTATTCATAATAGTCAGAAACTAGAAATAACTTAGCTGCCTATCAACCAAAGAATAGATAAAAAGAAAATGTACATTTACACAATGGAGAATTACTCTGCTGTTAAAAACAATGACATGAGGAAACTTGAAGGCAAATGGATAGAACTTAAAAAAAACCCATCCTGAGTGAGGTAATCCAGTCACAGGAAGACCAACATGGTATGTACTCACTCATAAGTGATTATTAGCTGTAAAGTAAAGGATAACCATGCTATAATCCACAGACCCAGAGACACTAGGTAACAAGAAGGGCCCAAGGCATGGATTTCCCTGGGGAAGGGAAATAGAAGAGATCTCTTGGGTAGCCTGGGGATGTGTGGGGATGGAAACATGAGGGATCACATTGGGGGGGATGGATGGAGAGGGAGAGTACTGAAAGATGTATCTTGATATGGGGGGCATTTGGGATCAGGTAGAAACCTGGTGCCAGGGAAACTCCCATGAATCTACAAGGATGACACCAGCTACAAATTGTAGCAATAGTGGATAGGTAATCTGAACTGATCATCTCCTGTAATCAGATTGGTAAATACCCCATTTATCTTCCAAACAGTCTTCATTCAGTAACTGATGGAAACAGATTCAGAGACCCACAGTGAAGCACTGGGCCAAGCTTGGGAATCTTGTTGGAAGAAAGGAAGGAAGGATTGAAAGAGTCAGGGTTATCAAGTTCATCAAAAAGAAATCCATAGAGACAAGTAACCTGGACTCATAGACGCTCACAGAGTCTGGACTGACAGCTAAGGAGCCTGCGTGAGACCAAACTAGGGCTCTACTAGGGCTCTACGTTTGTGCGTCAGTTCTGTAACTTAGGCTCTTTGTGGGACTGCTAGCAGTGGGAACAGGAGCTGCCCCTAACACTTTGGCATATACTGGGTTGCCTTGCTCAGGCTTAATACAAGGGGAAGAGCTTAGTCCTGCCTCAACTTAATATACTGTGCTTTGTTAACATCCATGGGGCACCTTTCTGGACAAAAACAGAGAAGGTGTGGATGTGGGGGGTGGAAGAGAGTTGGGGAGGGAATGGGAGAAGAGGAGGGAAGAGAAACTTTGAACAGGATATAAAATAAAAGAATAAATTTAATTTTGAAACAAAGTTCCTGTTTTCACTGGCGTAATTATTTAGACTTCCCTCAGCATGAGTTTCCAATGGAAATTCCAATTCCTTTATGGACCACTGTTTTGATACTTTGGTAGCCAAGAGGAGGAAGTTGTGGGGATAAGGATGGTTGCATGTGCCCACTCATAATATTTTAATTTCTGCCATCTCCTTTCTAGAACTTTTTGGTGCTTTTGGAGAGCACTAATATAAATTAGTTTATCAGCAATGGACATCAGTACAGAAAATACTCAAATGAAAATAGAACTTTCATATAATACAGCTATACTGTCCCTGGGTGTTTACCAAAAGGAATCAGTCAAAATGCAATCAAAATGTCCACATGCCCATGCCTTTTGCACTGCCGTTTATCACAACTGCCGTGCTAACCTTTCTTAGCAAGATATGGACAAAAGTGTGTCCACCCCAGATAGGGGATCAATAAGAGACCAAAGTATATTTGTGAGCATATTTGATTCTACCAAAGTTCAACTTGGTCAACCATAAAGTTTTCTGGTGTTACACAAAGGGCATGAATGAGGGGTTACCTAAAAGAGTATGAGGGATACCAAAACACCCGCTGTCAAGGACTGGCCTCGACAAAAATACTTCTTACCAGGGTAGGAGCGCGGGAATAGAAAAATTATATGAAGCCGCATAAAAATGATAGGACAGAAAACAAAAGACAGTATTGGGAGGGTATTTCAGGTATTACTCTGTCCCTGAAATCACCCACGTTTATTTTTCCACAGCTTTTATACCCAATGTAACTGGACGAGAAGGTAACAAAAAGCTTCATTAACATGATGCAAAAGATTAACTCACACAGTCAACTCTGAGAGATCCAGTCAGCAGAATTCTGTTGCCTAGGTGATGAGGTACCCCAAGTCACACACACTGAGCCCTGTACACTAAACACTGCCCTTCCCCAGGTGACCTCAGAGTTACAATGGGAGGATCAGAAGTATATTTGCATATCCTGACTACCCGCTGTCAGGAGGGCACTGAGCTATCTTAACTCCAAAAGGGTATTAGTCAGATGAAAATTTCTGTTGTGCAATTGTACACAGTTGGAACTCAAAGGCTAGAGCTTGATGAAAACTGTCCTGCCTGGTAGTAGTCGTCATGTGAATATCTCCATGGAAGAGAGAGACAATTACTCATTCCTCTTAACTTTGTGTTCCCAGACCTACTGTACTGTATTAAATCATCAGTAGTTATTTTTAAAGTATTGCTAATCTTTTAAAATAATTTGAGTTTTGTAAATATTTCTCCATATGGATATATACTTTGTGTAAGCAACCTAAGTGGAAACATTTAGTAGAAACTCCTCACTTCTTCAAGAAGAAGAACTAAAGAGGTTCTTACATATTCTTGCTAAAAAATAGATAGATGATAGATAGAAAGATAGATAGATAGATAGATAGATAGATAGATAGATAGATAGATAGATAGATAGAAGGATGGATGGATAGATAGATAGATAGATAGATAGATAGATAGATAGATAGATAGATAGATAGATGGATAGATAGATAGATGGATAGATAAACAAGGACAGTCATACAGCAAAGAGCTGCTACCTTCTAACCCTACTGTAACCCAAATACAGGAAGATAAAAGGCCTTTCCCAAACAAAACACATATATTTCAAAAATAACATGTAACTGGCATTTTTCTTGCCTATTCCCCAAACCATTTAGTAATTCTTTATACTTTAAGAAAAACTACTAATAAAAAGAACTTGCTTTTTAACTTTAAAAGGGGTGGGAGAGTCAGGCAATCACCTCCTAAGTTAGAAGGTGTCATTAAGCCTGTTTGTCCCCAGACTCTGACAGTCAGACAAGGTAAAAATGAGCTTGCATTTTCTGGCCTCCACACGGCTGTACTGATGCATATTTTCAGCCTGATATTACTTTGATCTCCTCAGAAAACGTTTTCCTGTTCCAAGTGCTAGAGGCTAATCAAAAGTTTCTGGTACTCAGGTGGATGAAGAGCAAGACAACTATTTTCTTGTGACTTTATTGTTGCAAAAGCTTTAGTAGGATGATAAGAGAACAAGATAAAGACACACACACATATTGACTCCAGTATCAGCCACATCACTAAGTCACTATCTGACCTAAGAGGTTCACATTACCTTTATCTGCTTCAGTTTATAAGAAAAGAATAATACTCATATTTTAACATGCCATATCAAGTGTAGGAGATACAGTAGACACATCAAATACTCTACAAATGCTCTTGTTGATCTCAGAAGGAATTATCTGTGTTTATTTATTCTTTGATAGCCCCATTAATCTTTCATAGGCAAAACCTTTTATATTCCATCAATTATTCTTTGAGATAAAACTCTTACTAACTTCCTATATAATCATCATTCTTTATAATACTCATTATTTTGATGGTCTCACATCTGCACTTCTGATAGTGAATTATTTGCCCTTTTTCTTGAGATAAAATGTTGCTGCTATTGATACTATGTCAAGAGGATGAACTTTGGTAGAACACGGGAACAATTTTACTAATGGATTCCCCTTGGGCAGAAAAGGAATCCATTAGTCAAATTTTGTTGTGATCCAGCTGCCCTCACTCCCCCTGACTGACAGTGGAACTTCCTTGTGGTCTGTAATTGACAAGGTTCTTTGTGTTCTTTCTGGCCAGTAGGTCTCCACAGAAGGAGTAGAGGTATAAAAGGTTGCTGGGCAAAATAAAGGTTGCTGTTCTTCCACCTGAAAAGAAGCCTCCGTGTCTCAATCCCGGCACCCCCTGCCAGTCTTGTTTATTTTGTTTTATTGATTTTTGTTTTTATTTCTGGTTTGGCTTATATAGTCAGAGCTGGTCAGGCCAACACAGCCAGAGACAGGAGAAGCAGACTACTGGGTGTGGGATCTTATTTCCACATTCATCATTACTCTGTAATGAGGTCATCTTGCAAATGAACATGACACACTGTAGAGCATTAAGATTACCTGTACATGAATTCTAACAATCAACTTTTTTTTGTTGTAGGTTTTTAAGTTAACAAGAACTAAGAAAGTAGAAGGGAAGTTTCAGAGAGTTAGGGACCCATAATTACATTGATGGGTCACTTTAACTTTTAAGCACACATTTCTCTTGATCAAAAAATTAAATACCATGAGACATAATACTAAAAAATAAACTCGTTTTCAAGAAAATTTTCTAAAGAGGATATTTTAGGCAGTATTTAGGTCCTTTAGTCAGTATATATAAAAATCCTTATGTTTATATCGGTAGAGCTGTTCTGATTTTTAGATGTTAGCACAGACACCCAAAGAACCTTGAGGTCTCACATAACCTGGGCCTAATCACATGCAATTAGCTGAGGGGAGTGAATGAATATTTGGGAAAGGTTCACCGGTAACCTTGTCTATTCCTCCTTTTTTGAAGGAAAATGAACATGTAACAAGTTTAGTGGTAATTATGTTAAGCAGGCATAGTTGAAGTTCTGAAGATGGCTATTCTCTGTTTAGAAGATATTGCGCAACATCACCTTACTACAAGAAGGTTGAATTCTAGTAGCACACATGAGTGATGCATTGAACTAATATTACCTGTGTATATATTGTAAAACTACTAGGCCTTGTAAGTTTTCAGGCAAACCTTACAGAAAACATAAGACAGCCTTATAATGTATGGAGTATATAATTTCTTTTATTAAAATCGTTATTAAATTCATATTTACATCAATGACAGAATTTAGCTAAGGGAGCCCTGTTGAAACTATGATGCTGGAGTTATGATAGAGAGACTTTAGACACATGGTTTTTGTATCAAGGGAGCTTCTTTTGGCAGCACACAGAGACCATTATAGAAAGCCACAGCTGGTCACAATGCAGAGAACAGCTGACTGTGGGGGCGGTCATCCCCAGAACACATATATAACACACCTTGTAATGGCTTGTTTCCTTATTCCCTCATTCTTTATTTCCTCTCAAAAGACTTGTATACTAAATGTCAATCAGAATTGAAGAGAGGAGAAGAAAGGATTGCCAAAGCAAAGGAAGAGTGATTGTTGGAAGTTTCATTCACAATTCTTTGTTATATAATTTTTGGATGGGAAGGAGACTCACACTTTATACCATCTTCAGTGAAATTGGCAAAAAAGGAGACAAGATTCTTGGGTGGAAATTTGCACCAGGAGTCACAGTGAATTGCTCTACAAAGTACCTGGTTCATTGTGGTTCCATGACACTTGCTGGGACCCATTGCATCCGTGGGGATAAGAGAGGCCCCCATATTTTTTTTAATATTATTATAATCATTGCATCAAGATCAGGTGGGCCATGCTCTAAATGACTCTTTACTCTGTAAACAGTGGCCTATCAGGCCATGCCTTGCTTGGAGATATTCCATTTGACTGCACTTTGAGGATGGAAGACGACAGTGCATGTGAATTAACACAGGAGCAGATTCACCAGCAGTGCACTACCCATGCAGCACAAAACAACTCAGTCCCAAGAACAGAAAATGATGTATGAATGTATTATGGTGTCGTTATTCTCCCACAGGCATGATGGTATGCGGCCTATAAATTTAATAGGGTGAATTTGGACTGAAGGGGCACATATGTATATCAAAATCACACCCAAAAAACAAAGCAATGTGAGATAAGACTTGGAGATTTTTTTTCTTGGTAAAAGTTCCACAGTGAAGCTCAAAGACAGATCTCTAGTTA